>NW_020653945.1:22730444-22867844 GCF_003589595.1 Hyposmocoma kahamanoa
TACTTCATAACTAAACTGTTAAAATTACAGTTGTATATGGTTTACCATAGCTCAACAACTGTAGCCTTCAAGTTATGAGCAAAATAAACATGGTCCAAAGTCAAAGATACGTAGGTGTAGTTGATACAGTAGGCGGTGCGTTGAGAAATACACACGTTGCGACATAAGCAGATAAAATAGGTGGTACTGCGAACTAAATCTCTGAGCATTCTGTCTCTGTGCACTCTCCGTACACAGGTAGTCTCAAAAATGATCTCTGTGGCTCAGATATAAAGCGCAGTTTGATACGTCGGTTTACAATGTCAAGAAACGTGTTTTTGAGTTAAAAGCACACTGCAATAGGCAGTAATGGCACAAACCAAGCGTGGGCGACATTTCCACCATATGGAAGGTTCAACGACAAATCGACACGGTTTTCAGATATTCATTCGTATTTATGAAGCCTGTAAAGCCTCAATTGTTGACATCTGATTTTAAAATCCGCTTTGAAATAAACGATTTACCAACGGATTTCTGTATATTAATATAGTTCTAAGTCATTATCCTGGGTTCTAAAGTGCTACCAAGTAAAAATAGTAAAGCACATAACCATGCATAGAGGATGGAAAGAAAATAGTCTAAGTAACCATGGTACTTTCCAAAATGTCATTTACGTCATTTACAGTGTGGTACTGACCAGTTTTTCGACATCATTCGGTAATTAATTACAAACCTTTTTCGGCATTCAAAAGTTTGTAAGGCTTCGGTCTAAGGAGGAGACAATCATCAAGAACTTGCCAGCGAATTGAGTCCGTCCACAGGAATTTAGGATACGCACTTTAGTCTTCAATTACCATAATTTACTATAATATCAATTGACCTAAAAATGAACCTTACGAATAATCATAATGCGTTGGGCATTAATTACGAAAATCATGAAGCACAAGTAATAAATATAATTATCGAACGCCTCAAACTTAACATAATTAGCATTTAGTCGGAAGCTAAAGTCCGTATTTTCCTCGACTGTAAACTGATACACTATTAATGCCGCGCCCGAATGCCGTATTAGCTACGAAGCTACAAAACCATCATTTAATATATACTAATTATTCGGTTGTGCTAAGTGATGTATAAATGGATCTACTGGAGCAAGGTTAAAACAAACTTATTAAGGCTTGATCATGGTCCACGGTAGCTATACTTAAGTAATTTATATGCAGCTACTCAGGTTTCATTGGTATCGAATACTAATTCAATGGAAGCGGTTAGATGTTGTCGATACCGGTTTTTGCAATTAAGATAGAGTCTACAATTTAAAAGCCGGTTGACGCCTTGCGTCCTAATAAGGCTACACCGTCTGATAGATCGGGTAGCGCCGGCGTTGTATCTAGTTTTATAAAGTATTTCACATGCCTTACGTATTATTTAGTATGCAATTCCCGATCGCAGCCGGCACTAACGGGCAACCTGCCGTGACTACTACCGGCATTCCTGTTGCAGACTTGTATCTAAAAGCATTAGCCGGCTGGTTAGAAATTTTGCATTGGGAGTCCGTGTGCCGGAAAGGTATGCTGATTCACTGAGTTGGCTTTAGTTTGTAAAATACTAGAGTTGCAATTTGTAAAATTCAATAGTATTCTATTTCGGACATTCAACAAAGTTTCCTAAAGAGGAAAGTCTGCTGGAAATCTGGTTTATAGCGTTTGTTTACATACGGCACTGCGTAATAGAATATTGTCAGAGGTATCTATGGAGTTTCTTGAATCCATTCTGAAGTCTTCGGTCACACACAAAATATCAAAAGGATACCTATCGTTATCACTAAAATATCCTGTTTGAATATTTTCCAAACTAACCTATCTATCAAAACTGTCACGGGAGTCCCATTTGTAGATAACGACCGACAAGCACGGCAACGAGCGCAGGTTTAATTCAATCAGAGGTTTAAATTGGAATTTTTGTAGAGAATAAACATAGTAATGTAGTGGTTTTTTGTATGTTAAGCAGATAAAAAGATGTTTAATAAGAATTGTAATTTATGACTTATGTCATTTTAAATAGGAACAGAAACATTATGAATACATTATGTAACAAATAAATTCCACAATAGATCAGTTCAAAATTGAAAGTTCACCAAAAATGTCAAATACTGATAAAATAGAGATACGCCTTTGTGTTGACATTACGTACCTTTTTTCCTTTTTCTTGGCGGAAAGGCAAAGGTCTATAAACCATGCAGCCTACTTTTTAAAATCCATTTCAAGCCAAACTATAATCTTTATTCTATTTTTTTATGTCATTAAATTTTTTCTTGGCTTTTTACGGCTAATAGTTTAGACACTGACAAGACTTCTAACAATTGTCTATAATACAGGGAAATGCAATAACGGGAAATAGAAAAAAAGGAAAAATAACTTCTAGAGGAAATTTAAAAACGGTATTAGGAAGAGAGAGAGAGAGAGAGAGAGAGAGAAAGGCGAGGAAAGGGCTTAGGTGAAGAAATATGATAATATATAAATATATTCGTTGTAAGCAATATTATGGCAAAGTAAAATAAAAGGTTACTGATTGTACCATATATTTTATTAATTTGCACAAGGGAGACGTAACGTTGGCGCCAAGTTCTCCGAGTGCATGCATTTTCTACTCTCAACACTACCAAGTTCATTGTTCAGTTGAAGTTAATGTGAAATACTCATTTTGGTGTCATGAAAAGAGTCCATATTGACGGTATGGGTAACTTTGGTAGCAGTACCCGAGTACGACAGTGGGTGGACGGGTTAGAGCAAACACGGGGTCGTCAACCGAGCCATCTTATTGATTAGTCAATGGAAGATTACTAAATTATTGACTTAAATCGGGTACTTAATAACATGGTTACTAAAATCTAAATCTATTTAGCTATTATAATTTTACTTTGGAAAGTAAGTTATTTCTCAATCCTGTCAACCGTGACCATGGGACGTGAAAAGGGCCCGAAACGTTGGTTTCTTTCAAAAAACAAATATACGCGATTTAAATCCGGAAATGTAGTTTCATTTCCTGTAAGGTTTTTATACCGAAAAACGAATAAATTTCTTTTCCCTCGTTAACAGCCGAAAGAGATTTGTTATTACGAAATTTAAAACACTGTATTGAACCTTGCAGTGTTTTGTTTGACACGATAGAATGTTGTTTTTTTATTTTAGCCGCGACAAATGTTAGACCCCCGCTCCTGAGACATTTGCGCGATCTGAGAGTTTCGCCATAATACAGACGCCCCTTAACACTGTACTGCATTTCGCGCGCGTAATTGTCAAACCAAAAGACTGTATTGCTGCGTACCGTGATGATAAGTCAAAATCATTTCTAAATTTTAAAACCTATAGTGTATTTTAGTTTTTAATATCTCATTCAAAAACACTAATATTTGAAAAATTGAAATGTCAGGGTATAGATTAGGCCTAGAGAAATCATATGAGCGCTGTTAAATCAAAATACTAAGTACTTATATTTTTGTGTATTGCAGCATATTAAAGTAAAAAAACTAGACGTAATAATACCTAAGCACTACTGCGCTAGTAGATACTTTTATACGACAATTTGAATTCCCCCTCTAACCCTCTGTCTTGTGTCACACCCCTTCTCTTTGTCTACGTCTGAGAACCACTTACATTCAGCAGCACTTTTTTTTGCAATGGAAACAAAACTGCATTGACTTCATGTTGAGGTTCCACTTTAATTATGTGGACTTCACTGTGCAGAATCAACTTAAAGTGCACTAAAAAGCAAGATAATAAAAAAAATGTAACTAACAACAAAAAATGAAACGCGTGAGTTATTACACGTGTTTCAATTTTGAAATCAAAATTTTAAATGGATTTGGGTTCTAATTACGTTATAAATCAATAAAATTATAAGACCAAATATAATTAAAAACTCATCAATTCTTGCTCCGAGATGTTTTGTTATTTAAAAACTTGAATTAAGATGGAGGAATATCAAATTAGCTCTATTATTTCATTTGTAGACGGCGGCTGTACGGAATTCCATTATGAGTGCGCTACACAACCCCTTTAAACCCTTTCAATCGAGTTAGGTGAATGGGGCTCCATCAGCACAGAACCCTTTACTGGTCCCTGTAATTAGGCCCCGGAATCCGAGGAACACGGCCGAACAGGATGCGGCACAATGATTGTTTTTTGCCAACACATGCATCTGTCATGTCGATTCGTGCCCACCGTTTAATTAAACTGAAGTACTCATTATCATTTTATGAATGACTGTATGTGGATTTTAAGACATAATGTGAAATAATTACTTCGTTCTTTTAAATTTTACTTTATTAAAAATTTTAAACGAGTTTTCCAGCGGAATTTGCTTTGTTAAATTTCTAGTAATCAAGGAGTCGTTTTAAAACTGGTTATGACGTCTATAAAACCTAAATATTAAAAGTAGAGACGTCGCTCACCCATAATAACTTTTCAACTTCATAATTAACTTTCTGTTACGAGGTTTTATGTCTCTCGGAAATTAGAAGACATTTCCTTTGCTTTTATGCGTCGTTTAACATCGCAAACCGATTTGTCTCCGGCGATGATAACATATCAATTACTGACCTATAAATTTTTATTATGAACACCTACACAAGAGGACACCAATAGTAGAGTCGTAAATGTATGAATAGAAGTTCGATCGTAAATCGAAAGATGGTCGATCGTTTGCCTGGGCGCATCGAGGCCGACTCTGACGTAAGTTGATATTTTACAAGTTCCGATATATGTAGAAGTTTCAAATTACAACGCGATAAAGTTGTAATCTTGAAGTCTTTGAAGTTCAAATTAGGTACATATTTGTTTAGCTCGTCGCTAAATTGTTGCTAATGGTTTGCTCACGTGAAACAGTCCAAACATACTAACTGCCAAGCTTTAAAAAATTGTTAAAAAATAAAACGTTCAAAAAGGTCAAAAGTCCTATGGGCTTCAGATGCGATCTCGCAGATCTTGAAAAGTAGATAAGTAAGTTTGAGAAAGTTAAAGCAAATGTAACGGAAGGCTCGAGAATTACCCGAATTAATGTTACATCGGCTTTTAAGAGCTTTTGGAAACACGATGCGAATTACCAGTTTCGCTTCAGATTAAAGCTTATTGATAGATTTTTTTGCATTTTACGAGAGTTCAACAAACCTATTTTATTTACAATGTTGTCTGTTCTCATAGACGTACCTATTAGAAAAGGAAATTTCTTGTTTAATTTGTTGTCCTTACAACTTAGTAACATAAAGTTTCTTGAAGCATAAGTATCTTCCAAACTAAAGAGTAGGTACTAGTCAATGCTGTCCCAACGTTAGTTGGAGTGGAAACCGTAATTGAAACATTTAAAGTCATCGATTAACCGGCTAAGTGCTCAAAGAAATTTCGATATAATTTTTTCCATCATTAACCTGACCATGTAGGTTTATTTCGTTTGGAAACCGGAACGCTCTGGTGACTCACAATCATAATATCGGACTAATTCGGCATTCCTGCGCGAGACAGGTGCTGACCTGTTGCAGTGTCTGACCGGTTACATGAAACCACTGCTAAAAAATATATTAGTTGTGTATCGAAGATCTTTTTCGTTATACTAAGCAGTCTTCAGCAATATCTAACAGTTTTATCGAAGAAGATAATAGGTAAACAAACACATAATTATTATGTTGCTTCAATTGTTACCTATGGATATTAATATAAATATATTATTGCATTGGGCCAAATTTTCCAATAACCAGTTGGTGATGTATGATAGTACTCAAGTGCCTAGTTACTCATTTATATAATTTTCTTTCATCTATCTCTAATTTAATAACACAGTTTATAAGTCCTAATATGTTACTGACAAATGCATCGAATAGATGATTTAATTAAATAATTATTTGTATATATATTAATAAAAAAACTATTTTAAGAACAGCTTTTAAATCTCGCTGGAGTAATAAACAAATTTACGAAGGACTGTAATAATAATAATAAAAGTAATAACTTTGCATTTTACTTGGCGCTTTTTAAACTGTCAAGCTTTATATGCATACCACCAAGTTCAAGCTAAGGAATGCACTTAGCATTCTCATATAGGCGTGCAAGCTCAACATTGACCCTTTGAAAGAATGCACTAAAGTATTTCGCTTCCTTTGGTTATGACGAATTATTGAGTTGAAAAAACCACACGTAGTTAATTATTTTCGTCTAGCGTAAAAAGACGATTGTCTGTAAAATCCGGATAATGCAGCTGATTGTTGCTAAGTAAGTATCGCTAATTCACCGGACATTCCACTTCGTGGCAGGTGCCGACCTGTCGCGGCAAGGACCGGTCACATGCTCGCTGTGTGCAAAAAAAACAGCCACGAACAACACCCGCTCGATTCGCCTCGACTTACGATACAATTCAACTAAATCGCATAAATTGATTTTTAAAATAATTGCCTAAATTATACAAACGGTTTAGAATTGAATTAATGCAACATTATTTTTCCAGAAAAAAAGGGTAGTGATAGGGAATGATATAATCTCAGTGCAGAGTACTAAAAAACCGACCTCAAAAGTATGTGGAATTACATATAATTACCAAGTTTTATTGAAATCGGTTACCGGAAAGTGCACAAACACGGATTCATCCCCTAAGTTCGCCACTATACGGGACTTGACACAGGAGATAATAAAAATCGGTTCTCACTAGGTACCCAAATTATATTAAGAGAGGAAAACGCCTTGAATTAAAGAATATCAAAGTCAACCATTAAAATAATTGCTCATTATACAAAAATTTTGTCGCTATTTATAAAAATGAATCTTCGTGCGTGAATAGCTACCCTTAGAGGTGGATTATTTTGTTCAAAATTAAATGGAACCACTATGGCGGTATCCTCTTTCCAACAAAAAAAGAATCATGAAAATTGGTTTACAAATACCGGAGTTATCGCGTAACATACATACAAAAATAAACAGTCGAATTGAGAACTCCTCCTTTTTTTAAGTCGGTTCAAAATGACGAAAAATAGGTACCTGGCATTCCGTAAATATGTATTCAAGAATTACGTGCCTAAATGACTAAAGGATTATTTGATTAGATACCAGATTAAAATTCAAAAGCGTACACTTCTAATCGTACATATCGCAACCTCATTAGGGAAGTGAGTAAATAAAAAAAAATATTTTTGAGAAAGTGACAAAATTCTTCATGTGAAAAACTATATTTTATTTCGTAAGTTTTTTCATTTTGTGAGTTTGCAAAAGTGGATCATTTTTAATTTCGTAACATTAATTAAAAGACACACAAAGATCCTATGCCTTATCTAACCACTTTATTCAGTTATCTCTAACCTAATGAGGACGTGAAGCGAGTTTTCTTAAGTCGCTTTTAAGTTTTTATGACTAAGAGCGGTTTTTTATGCTTCTTCTGTATCAATAATTATTCTATATGAGTATAATATGACACAGAAAATGTAACTGCAAACTCATTTTAATTGCAATGGTCAACGCAGAGTAAATGTCGTTTGTTTATTTTATAGAACTTTTATACGATTGCTAGAAATTGCGAGACAATAACACAAATTAAATCTATGTACAGAGAAGAGGGTTTTTGTTTCTGTGGAAAGGTAATGCAAAGGATATTAGTTATTACTTTGAATGAGCAATAAACATACCTATTTCAAACAAATCGTATCCTTGGTATAATAATATCACACATCAAAAGTGCCTTTATCTTTCACATCTGTAATTTTAAAGACTCCTATATAAGCATTAAACTTCTTTCCTGAAAAGTTGTCATTTTGCAGGTGTGACCTTATTATATTAAGGGTGCTTATATAGGACATACTTATTGATAAATAAATAATATCAAGTGACGGGACAAACGAGTCGTGCGTCTGATGAAAAGCTACACGTCTGTCCATAACAGTTGCAGTGCCACTGCACCAGTCCCATGTGCTTGTAATTTCACCAGTACCCGTACCATCGACACCCGTACCCTTCCAAACCGGAACACAGTAATGCTGACTTTACTGCTTGGCGGCAGAAATTGGTAAGGTGGCATTACTTCCCTGGACGAACTCTTTCTCAACGAGCTCTATTGTTGCTAAATTATGCTTCAGTTAAGTAGTTATAATTTAAAACGTAAAGTTCCTTGTGCCAATTACATATATTGCGCAAAGGAAAGAATGTCATACTATTATTATTTTACTGCTCTTATACGACTGCAAGTTATTTATTAGTTAGTTAACTCTCAATAAAGACAAAAGTGACATAAATATTTTAAGCTGTAAAATGAATGATCCGTCTGTTGGTGACAGGAAATTGAATTCGGAATTAATTAAAAATTTGTAGAGGGATTAAAAGAATACCTTTACAATTACATCAGTGTTGCGCACGTGTGATATCTTTTTAGCGTGTGCCTACTTTTTTTTTATAAAATCGCACCCCTCATGGAAGAATGGCATATGTGGAGTTACGTTAAACACGTTTATTGCTCCATTATATAGCGACTAATATTGCAGATTGAAGTAACTCCACTTATGTCATTCTACCATGAGGGGTGCGAAATGTAAGTGCGCATTTGACCTCCATGTCACCTGATGGAAAATGACGATGAGGTCGACGATGGAGCATGCACATTTAAATAATACCTATTCACTCTCGCCTTGAAAAGGCCCAAATTATAATGTTCAGGGGACAAGTCTGCAGTCAGGGAATTCCACTCTATAGCCGTTAGCTTTATAAATGAGGAAGCGTAACGCTTCATGCGAATCTTTGGAATATCCACAACATAGGGGTGGAACCCCAGCCTACGTCTAGTCCCCCGGTGATGGAAAGGGGAGGCTGAATTATATCGTGTAATTCCATCGCACATTTTTTTTTATTTTTTTATTTTTTTTTTATTTTTATACCTGACAGGCAAATGACTCCACTCCACCTGATGTTAAGTGGAAAGTGGTATCCAAACGCGAAGGAACCTAGTGCAGCGATGGAATCCTCACTGCACTAGCCGCCTCCACCCTGCCTGCCTACAATATGCCCCTTCACGCCTCGTTTGAAGGACCCCATATCATAAGAGGGAGGGAAGACATGTGCCGGAAGGGAGTTCCATTTGTCAACCGTGCGGTAGAGAAAGGAGCCACCGAACCTTTTAGTACGCGATGGAATGCGGCAGGTAGTGAAACGGTGACTACGAAGGCCAGCACGCGTGCTTCTGAGCAGGAACGGGGAAGGGGGGATGAGGTTGAACAGCTCCTCAGAGCACTCACCATGGTACATGCGGTAAAAGGCGCTAAGCGATGCAACATCTCTACGCAGTTGCAGAGGTTCAAGGCGTGATGAGACCTCTTCGTCGCCTATAATTCTAGTAGCACGACGCTGTAATTTATCCAAGGCATCGAGTAGGTACTTGGCGGAGCCGTCCCACAAGTGCGAACAATACTCAACGCAAGACCGGACCTGTGTTTTGTACAGCAGGCATAACTGGTCCGGCGTGAAAAAACGTCGCACCTTGTTCAGGACTCCGAGTTTCCGTGAGGCTGTTTTGATCACAGATTCGATGTAGCTCCTTGGATTCAAATCACAGCAGATTTCCATACCGAGCAAGGTGAAACTGCTCCGAGGTGAAAGTGCTGTGCTCATCAGAGAAGGCATGGGAAGGAACGGCGACAATTTTGTTGTTAACGCGCAAACCTGTGTTTTCTTGGCGTTGAACTCAACAAGATTACTGGATCCCCATGCAGATATGAGGTCCAATATCCTATTGAGCTCAACGCGTTCTCACTGACACTCAACATTCTCCGTGATACCTATGTCCTGTAAAATACTGATAAGCAGGCAGCTTTACGGCGGTGTTCAAGGCTCTGCAGCGTCGCCTCCACTAATTTCGAGTCACCTATAAACCTCTTGTCACGGTTGTCGAATGAATCCAAGGTGGCCAGTTAGTTTGTAGCACAGCCATCCCATAGGCGGCAGCAGTACTCTATGCACAACCGGACTTGAGCTTGGTACAGCTGAAGCAACTGTCCCGGTGCAAAGTAACGCTTCACTCTGGAAAGGATGTCAAGCTTCCTTGCTGCATTTTTGGCCATGGATTCAATGTTTCTGCCGAAGTTCAAATTGAACGACATCTCCAATCCAAGTAGCTGGATACTGGCTATCGGTATGGATATATCACGAAAAATCGGAGTCAGCTTAAAGGGATTCCGTTTTGTGGAGAATAGACACACCTGAGTTTTAGACTTAGGTTTAGGTTTAGACTACCCAAATTAATAGATCTATAAGTACTTCCTGATATAATTGTCTGTCATTGTACCTAAGTTTAGTAACTGCAATATGTATATTCTATATTATGTAGTAAGAACTACTTTGACAAAGAACAAAGACTACCTCGGTGGCCTAACGGCTTACACTGTGGGCGCAGCATGCGGAGGTCCCCGGTTCGATTCCCGGTAGGACCAATCTGTGAAAGAAACTTTTTTAAATTGATTCTGGTCTGGGTGTTCTGGGGAGTACCCCAAAGTGAATTCCGATGCTCTGGAAATCCTTCTTTTGATATCAGGCAATCCTTTTTGTTGTCTGCCACATTAATTATATTATTTTATTTATATTGCTTTAGTTTTTCTATAATTAAAAAAACATATATTTCAAGCACACTTTCTTAAGATTTAAAATCATTTCTGTATCACCACCTATACGAACCGTGCAAAGCATCAAGTTTGATTTGTTCGCGACTGTACCTTGATGGAGACGATACCAATCTTAATGTTCGCATGGATAATAATTTATTGTAATGTAAATAAATACCATTACGTACAAATGGGACTTCTATATTGCATGTTAACCTACTGAGGGTGGTTGTTGGATAGAAAAAAAGGTTTAGTTAAAATATGGTAATAGCTAAAAAGACGCTAATTTATTTAGTTGTCTATTGTAACTTTTCGAAAAACAAGAAAATTTTCGTTAACGTTGCGTTCGAACGCGTTCACGTATTCTCAATATTTACGGTTAGCAGTGACCAACGATTATCAATAGACTGCTCCCGAGGCTGTTTAAACACGTATTCTACGTGTAATCTGTGTCTTGCATCTTTAAAAAAAATACGTTAAATCTTTGTTTTACATAAAATATGAGACACAAATTTAGTAAAAATATTGTACAGCAAACAATTTCACCACATTTTACCAGAAACAAGGCCCGGAGCGCCTCTAGTGACGTGGCGAAAACAAAACAAGTTAAAAACGATTCGAGCATTCCTTCTCTCGAACTCGGATTCCCTTCGAAGAATGCGATCGTATAATGATTATAATCTCGTTCAGGCGATTCGTCATCGTCCGATTTTGTTAATGGAATAGGCAATAAGCGTGTGAAATTGTCGAGATGACTCTCGATGCGTGAAAATCGAGTGAAGACTTTAATCGAGAATCTCACTATGTTGAAAACTGTTGTCACATCGGAGCTTTTAAGCACAATGGGCTGCATCTATCAAGTATATAAGCTGCAAAATTAGATATTGTGAATTGGACCTTTCCCGTTTTAACCGAGTTCAAAATAGGAGAAGGATCTCAATGCGACGGTTTTTTTTTTCTTTGCGTTATGCGATAACTTGTGATAATTTGTGAACCGATTTTGATGATTCCCTTTTCTTGGAAAATGGGTTAACGGTCGCATTTAAATTGAAGAAAACATTCCACCTCTAAGGATGACAAATTAGGGGATGAATGACTTTTGAGGTCGGTTTTTTTAGTACTCTGTACTGAGATTATAATTAGCAATATCGAAATTAGTTTGGCTAAATGAGCATATTGAGGACTATTATTATAAGGTCATGTCTTATTGCAGTGGTATATTATCACGAATCTGACGTCACACGTACGCTTTGGTATATTCGTGTCGCCTGGGCAAAAAAGTGATCTTTATTGTACTTACACGCGTTTCATAGTGCAAACACACAGAGAAAAAAAATCAAAATTGGAGGCGTCAAAATTAACGCAATTTGATGAGCATTAGCACCGATAACTAAATCAAGGGTATCATTGTTATCAGCGAAACGCGATTGGGAGTGCAGGACGCGGGCATGGGAGCGGAATGCGGTCGGGCAGGCCGGCGGGCAACGCTGCGCAGGCGCACGCCTATAAACTGCAGGACTCGGCAACGCTCGTAATTACGACCGACCACGGCCGATCACCCCGAACTACACTGCTCCGCTTTGTTTTACACTTTTGCGATTTTTAATTTTGTTAATTATTATAATTATGATTCCCAGAAAAGTTACGGAGCCCTGATTAGCTTTATTTGCGTCCCTGATTAGCGTCTATTTACGTAACTGGTAGATTTGTGTTGAGGTTTCAAAGACCATACAAATCAAGTGGTCAAGGAATTGAAAACATTCATTTAAACAAAGTAACAGAAAGTTCATTATGCCTTAAAATTCTATTAATTTTAATTTGGTTGCTTTTAATACGTTTATATGCCATTTAAATATAATTTATGTTGCTACTTAAATTATATTGTCTTATAAACCGTTCAACAAAATCGTTAAGGTATCAAGTTTCCCTACTAATAAACAAGCTCACGTAAATTAAAGATCAAAATTTACACAAAACTGCTTTATATCTCAATCTCAGAGCACTAAAGCGACCTTTTTATTACGCTTACAAGTCACAAAGCCTTAGAAAGCAATTTCATTTCCTCTGAAACCTGACATACATGTAAAGTTTATCGTTTAGTTAAAAGCTTCTATACAATTGCTTATAGCAAGCTCATAGCTTTCTATTCAAGCCGAACAATCTATTAACAATGAATATGCGGCAAATCTGACTTCGTACGACGGTATTGAGAAAGTTATGAAGTCGCCAAGATGGCTACGTAGTTAAATGTCAATTTCCAAATAAAAGTTTGACTGAGTATTGTATAGACCAACTATCTGATCAATTCTTGAGTGCACGAATTCTGATCTTATTACAATAAGGTTTGCGTTTAAGTAATTCTTTCTGTACTGTTTGTTTATAACATAAATACAGTATAGTTACTGCTAAAGAAGATAATCTCAAATTCGAGTCGGGAGACCTAAGGGAAACAATTCGCTCTTCGAGGCAAACCGCCGACTTTTCTTATTTTGTGGAATATATTTCGCATATGGTTGAGCGGTAGTGCAATGTAGTATTTGCAATCCTTACTGTTTGTTCAAACGCGGTGAGAAATCTCACACGATTTCTGAAAACATTTCTTATGGGCACCTTAGAAGTGGAATTCTCTGCTGTGCTTTACGACTGGATATCTTTAGTCACAGTGAAAAAGTAACGCAAGCAAAGCAAAGTGTCGTTGTTGGTTCGGCACGTGTCCATTGTCATCCAGCAAGGTAATGTTGCCAGTATAAAGGGAACTTTTGAGCCAGCCACGATACAGCGCGGGTATTTTTAGGTATGAGAATTTTTGACAAAATTTCTAATAAATACAAGTTTTTGTGTTAACGTAGTTTTCTTTTGTGTTAAGTTTTTATTAAATAATAATTGACTATCAAAGGAACTTCGAGTACCATATTACGTCTTCACTTTTTTTTATAATATCAAGTGACGGGACGAACAAGTCCACCTGATGGTTAGCTACAGCTAGTAACAGTACAGTATAGCAAGTGCAGGTGGTGTGTACACCAGTCCATAACAGTTGCAGTGCCACTCAGAGCTTTAAATCGCAAAGATCTGAGGGGCACTGCCACTGCGCCCGACACCCTGAGGCATAAGTTGATAAGTCCCATGTGCCTGTAATTTCACTAGCACCCTTACCCTTCAAAACCGGAACACGGTAATGCTAACATTACTGCTTGGCGGCAGAAATAGGTAAGGTGGCAGTACTTCCCTGGACGAACTCTTTTACAAGAAGCTCTACTGCTACTACCTTTCAGTTGGCCTCTTTAAAAACTCCGGTAATCTGAAGGCAAGTTACATTACTGCCGCAAGGAATGGAAGGAAACGTTTGTAACGAAATCACACATAACATAATAAACTTTATGTCAACTGTCTACTTAGTACTTCCCTGGACGAACTCTTTTACAAGAAGCTCTACTGCTACTAAAAACACTTTTCAGCAGAAGAGATTGTGGATAAACGTGAGGCCAGTTTAGCATTTCTAATAAAGAATAAAGTTTCCCATTTCTTCTGTAATACCCTATAGCACTACCGCTGAGTTCCCCGAATAAAAATAGCATAACGTCTATGACACAAATCAAATACTATTAAAAACGATTTCACCCCGCAATCAAAACAAAATCCTTTGTAAGGTCCATGTCTGTACATGCTACGGTAAAACAGTGATGTTATCTATTAACCAAAACTCGTAAAACTGTTTGTTATACCTGAACATAATGTAGCTGGTGCAAATAAATGTTTCGTTCATTTAAGTACTAAAAAGTAATTAAATTTTAAAGGACAATGGCGTCTCTTCCATTCATGTTCACATTGTGTTATCATCTTACATTGAACTATGTCAGAACTCTATCTTGCTAGATTTTTGTTTGTTGCTTTTAAAATTTAACCATGTAGTGTTACAAACCAGTTTTTCTTTTATACAGCAAAAAAACAAAATTCTCAATAAACCGGTCGATTTTAATACACAGCGCAATAATTAATGTTTTTACTGCAGCCTCAGAGTATCAAGAGTTTATCAAAAATGATATTTTGTTGTTTATTATAAGATACTGACACTTACAGGTATATTTTTTGCTGCGATATGCAAAGGTCAACGAACTGAGATAGCGATCTCGATATTGATATTTTTGATACGGATTTAGTGTTTAATGAAGCGGAATTTAAAGTAATACAATATGTTTTTTCTCAGACATGCTCGGAAATGTTTGCATTACTTCCAAAAAAACCCAGAAAGTTAATCATTCACGGAGCGTGGAACTCTTTACTGGCCTAGGCCGGCAAAATACCTATGTATAACTGCACGATATTCTAAACTTTTAAATTTATAGTAGTTATATAAAGAGGCTGCGATGGTAGAACCTTTTGCCTTCCCAAATAAATGGGTGGGAACAAATAAAAAAATACGGTATACGAATTCTCGCACCATATATTTTTAAAAAAGCGGTAAAATAAACGAAAGTACTTGGAATTTCTTTTTATTATTACTATTTTTTTTGTATTGTTTATATTTTCTTTGCGAAATGAGCGAAAATTAAATAACAAATTGTACTCTGCCTGATTTAAAACAAAAAGCAAAATTTGTTATGGAATATAATTTTTTTATTTTTTCTCATTTATTCTCATTTATTTTGTAGCTTTACTTCCTCGCATTGTTTGAGAAAAGCACTAAATAATACTACAAGGGAACGAGGATTGCCTGACTCATATAACCCATACACGTCCTGCAATCCTTTTTTTTTATGATAGCAAGTGACGGGACGAACAAGTCGTGAGCCTGGTGGTAAGCGACACACCTGTCCATAACAGTTACAGTGCCACTCAGAGCTTTAAATTGCAAGGCCCTGAGGTGCACTGCTACTGTGCCCGTCACCCTGATACGTAAGTTGACAAGTCCCATGTGCCTGTAATTTCGCCAGCACAATTGCCCTTCCGAACGGACCGCAGTGCTCGCATTACTGCTTGGCGGCAGACATAGGTGGTAGTACTACCCTGGACGAACTCTTTACAAGAAGCTCTGCTACTTTGCTTCCCGGCCTCTGCAGTAACCTGCTTATGATGTGATATACACGTGATATACAGGCTGGGAACCTGTACAATATCACGTGAGTATGTTTACGAAGTGTGTTGTATTTCTTTTAAGTATTAGGTGTAAGTAACTTAGGTCGTGTCGAGTAATTTCATCTCACCGAAATTTTTAAGCCTTAATCAACAGTTTCAACAAGGCAATGTCATCATGTAAGGCTTTTACTAATAATGTCGCCTACGCGGCTCATTGAGACAGCTTGTGTCTGTTTTGTATGGACTTGTATGGAATGTTGACAAAAAGTACTTGACACTTTGATGTTAATTTGTAACGGCGTTTTTTTTTGTGTTCGACAACTTCAGTGTGTTTTGGACGGCTTTTTTAACAAGTCACGTTTATGGACATTCTTTGTTCGTTTTTAGTATATTTTTGACTATACCTTTTCTATCACCTACATGCAAGTGAGATTCCGATATCCATCCTCTTAAATAGATACTGTAAACATTATATCGCCGTTATATTGGAAAAACAAATATTTCACAAAAAAAAAGAATTAAAGGCGAATATTTGTTACAAACACCTTGATCACCACCGTTTATTTTTAACACATGATTCCACATTTCGATACCCCCTATGTTCTGTGCCCCCAATGAGCACTACGCCAACTTAATTTATTAACTGTCCTGTTTTTATTTTGTTTTGTTTCTTTTTTTTACAAAATTCGTTTTATTTGTTTTTTTCCCGTTTATGTTTATTGTTTCTATATTTTTTGACAAAATTCGGGTAACATAATATTTTAGTAGTAAATAAACATGGCTGTTTACAAAAATACCCGAAAAATTACCAAAAAGAAAGTAGGCGAAGTATTCTTTGGAGGTATCGATTATTATATATTAAAATATTTGTATTTTACTTGCAATTATGTCGCGTTTTGCTATAGTTAATTACGTTGTGCAAAAATTCCAGACAATTAGTTTTCGCAGTATAACTACGATATGTGTGTAATACGTGTGAGACAAAATTAATTTTGTGGTCTCCTACCAATGGCAAAGTATCAGTAGTAGGTGTGCCTGTTAGTACGGGTAATTTTTTTCAAGTATACACCTTTAGTCACTGATAACGGATGCCGATAAGCAATAACGTTTCAATCCATATGATTATAGTTTTGCGAAAATGGACCTAAAGATTTTTCATTGTTTTTGATAGTTTGTTCTAAAATAAAATGAAAACTTATGCGGTTGTCATTGGTTCGTGTGTACCTGTTATATATTAATAAATAGTTTAAAAAAAAATAGATCATTGATTTTGCTGTATAGATAAATTTCCCATTGTCAAATTTATTTAAATTACGGTCGAGAATAAATTAAATATTGTAATTTGAATTTTATATTACAGGTGACATTAGTTAGGGATAACAAAATGATATTGTAAGTGTTTATTATACAATAGGGTGACCACTATTATAACTACGACCTCAAATGCGCACATATTCTATCATAAAAATAAATTGCATGACAGAAATGGCGCAACACGCTTGTATTGTACTTGTCGCACTTGAAACAAATGTTGTATCTCAAAAATTGGCGGAATTAAGAAAACACGATTTGAAAGTTAAAAATAATGACTCCGTGTTTTCTCAATTTCACAAATATGGGTTACGATAGTTTTGGTTACATGTACGTTATGATATCAAGTATTATATGTACTTTTATCGTCACTAACACCGTATTTATTGCAAATAAATTATTTTCATTTCCAACGGTCATCTGGTTACATTTTATTTTTCCGTCGAGACAGTGTTTTGTTGGACACCAGGACAAAGTGGGAATGACTGCCCCGAAGCTGTTAAATGAACCCTAATTTATTCAATTCAAGGGTGCTTTGGCTGACAATACCCAATTTACTATTTCCACCAGGGCCTTTGGAAAGCTACTGAATAGTGAGTGTGAGTAGGACTATTGAATGTTCTGTAGTATTACTGCTTTAGTTGGAGAATACGGTAAAGCGTACTTATTATTATGTACTGCGTGTATGATAGATCCCAGTCTTAGACCATTATTATAATAACGTAAACAGCTGTACATCTCGGTATCAGTATGTAGGTATGTTAGTCACTTACTTAGGTAACTTGTTGAACGCAGCCGTTTTTAAACATAATTTTACCCATATTTAGGAAGTCGTTAGGTTCATCGAAAATTAAATACAAGAAACACATTTATATTATTTTATTACTTACTAAAAAATCTTCCTGAAAAATTCTCCTGTGTCGGAAATTCCAGGTTTAAGCACTAATAAACTTCTTAGAAGTAAGACCGTAAAGTAAATCATGAAGTTATAAACACAGTTGTCAAAATACTCAATCAATTCAAATTGAAAATATGCAAACATTGTGTAGAGAAATTAGCATAGGTAACTTGCATTTAGGACTAAACTTTCCAGAAAAATCATAGGTTATTTCACTATTTAATTCTATATACAAAATGTCATTTCATCGTATTTTTCAAGATACCGATAACACATACTACGCTACACCCACTTTTAAAAACTAAAACCCTAATTATTTTTATTTCATTTTCATCATTCCGGCAAGCAAATTATACTTTGTTACATCAATTAAACTGTACTACTCATTGGTAAGGCAGATTCCCTTGAGAGGAAGCAGTGATGTGACCATTACCTCGTTCCGGTTTTGAAAGGTATAAGGGTGCTGGTGAAATTATAGGCACATGAACCTTGACAACTTATGTCTCGGGGTGACGGGTGCGATGAATGTGCCTCTCTTTGCGATTCAAAGATCTGAGTGTCACTGCAACTGCTATGGATAGGCGTGTCGCTTATCACCAGGTGCACGACTTGTTCGCCCCGTCACTTGATACCAATAAAAAAAATTTAAGCATAAAATACTTTTTTCTTTATTTCTTTTTACACTGTGTTTGTAGACTGAAATTAAGTAATTAACATTGTGTCTTCATCCAAAATATATTGAAGCACATTCATAAGAAAATTGTGTTCAATTTCTGGAACTGGACTGGCAGTCAACGTTGGTGGTTCGAAAAACAATTTAAAATAAAACAAAACAAAAATACTACATTTTGTTTACACATTTCCGGTTCCAACACACATGTGATACCGATCATGTAATAGACGCTCTATGGAACCAGTATTCAACAACGATAACAAACCTTTTTGCGGTTCTTAAACACGAAATTCAATATTAATGTTGGTAAAGTAAACGAAAAATTAAATATGTCATGCAAAGTTATATTTGCTATGAATTATCGAAACTAAAATCTATGACTAAGTCAGTTTTTGAACGGCAAATTGATTTGTAATAGAGTCCATAGAAAAGTGGACTATCCGGGGTACAGTAGACATCATGCGGGGTTATGAATGAACGTGGACCCCCGACGGCGCTAGCCCCGACGTGAGTGGGGCGGGGGGCTGTTCGGAATTCCAAAAACTCGAGTGGGCGAAGTCGATGCGTCGGCGCATAAAAAACGAGTCGATCGTACATAAAAGCGCCCGCGGCTAACTGCGACTATCGAGTTCAACTTTGCTATGAATCTCTTACAAATAACGCTTAGGTTTTTAAACAATAATTATCTGTTATTGTTTGTTTTATTTTAAAAATTAAATAAAGATATTTATTGTATCATTATGAAGAGATGATGTTCTCATTTTCTTGGATTGAAATTAGTGTTCACTGTCACTAAGTAGTTATGATAGACTTTGTTTAGTTTCTTACAAACGTGATTTTCATTATTCTTTACATTCTAATATTTGATTAGGTACTAGTGTCATCATTTCAGGTCACATTATCGGTTAGCTTTTACCCGAAGTATGGATACCATAACAGATCGAATGGTAAAAGTATAGTTCAGCATTCTATGCGCATACGCAGGCGCCGCCGGCGAGATGAACAGCATTCCTCCCAGCTGGCTTTGTCATGTTAACCAAACAACCTCATTATGCTGTTATTTTAACAAACCATAACGCAACAGTACGTCTTTGATTAAATAACAGACCGCCAGTTGTGACTTTGTTTTAATATCTTTCTTTACGTAATATTAGGGTACTGTTTTAATTTGATGCGGTAGCTTAGTGTGATAAGGTGCTAAAGCCTGCTCATAGCCTCTATTATTGTCCGTAATACGACACAGGGCATGGCACCTAACGAATAGGAAGTACTTTTCAGTAGTCGATTGCGGGTACAAGTAAAGTATATATATATATTACACATACCGGCAAATTTAACGGAACATTAGTAAAATCCTTAGTTCGTTTAGCACTTTCAGGTTAACGGGTCATTACTATAGATTTTAATCATAGTGTGCAGAAGCTGTTAATAAATCTTCGGTATAAAGGTAACCTCTTTACAGGCCACCTGGTGACCCGTGACCATGGGACCTGACTGGAGCCCTAAAAATTGATTTGTTTGAAAAAACAAGTACGTGTAATGTGTTTTTGTTTCAATGTAGGTAGCTCTAAACTTCATGTTTTGAACCTCAGATTACAAATCAGAGCTTTTTCTTTTTTTTCCTCCTCAAAGCTCCTCAAAGCTTTAAATCGCAAAGATCTGAGGGGCACTGCTACTGACATAAGTTGGCAAGTCCCATGTGTCTGTAATCTCACCAGCACCCTAACCCTTCAAAACCGGAACACAGTAATACTAACATTACTGCTTGGCGGCAGAAATAAGTAGCGTGGCATTACTTCCCTGGACGAACTCTTTCACAAGGAGCTCTACTGCTGCATAAATAGGTATATAAAATGTATAAAATCTGAGCTTTGCACTACTCTTAACATAAGCGGCATATAGATGAATTTGTGTCTTAAACTGTAAGCTTGACGTGATTTTGGCCTTTACATTATGTAACAATGGAGTCTCTTTACTGAGCTCTCATTTGGGCCTCAATAACTCTAAAAAAATCTCCCATTATTCCAAAAAACTGTTATCAGGACAACTCGCAATTCCCGGTGTTAAAAGTAACACGGTACAAAAATTCCTTGTGTGGGCTTTTCCCCTTCCCCCACGCCGCACTGTTATAAAACCTACCTGCTTGGTAGATATTATCTCTCGCCTTCAAAGACACCGCCGGCCGTATCCTCTGATTCAAAACTATACCTTAATGTAAACAAATGTAAGCGTAATCTCCATTGTACATAAATTAACTAACGAGTCTGTAACGGTGCGTAGTTACAACACTTATAGTGAGCTTTTGTCATTGTTACAAATATACAATTGCCATAAAATACATTGCATTTGTTTGTTAATAGTAGTTACTTTGATGGGATTTTTGTTTGTTTTTATATTTTACTAACTGGGGCCCGTGACTACGTCTGCTTAGAATAAGTACTTCGAGTAGCCTAACGTACTGCTTACTTACAAACTTTCATCCCCTATTTCACCTCCTTTAAGATTTTTGTGATAAAAAGTATGTCCTTCTCCTAGGTCCCTTCTATACCAAAATTTATTTATATAAGCGTGAAAACGTAAGGGCGCCATCCCATCATATCGTGATGACAGGATAGTCGTGCAGTTTAAAGTGTCGTGGCTTGTATATTTAAATGAAGTTGTTCACATATAGTACAACAACATTCACGGTTGTTCACGACTTTATTGACGTTACAACGACAGACTGTTGAGACAATGGGAACGGCTAGAACGACACTATAAAAAAGTGACGACAGATAATCGCAGCTACTATTGTCGTCACGGTCTAGTGGGAATAGGTAGACATAACAATCGTTCAACGTTAAAATAAACGTCCACGATATTGTCACGACATATAGTCGTGATATGGTAACAGACCAGACGAGACAGTCGTCCAACGATAAACAAAACGTTACAACATAATGGGAAGGCCCTCTAACAGACAGAGTTAATTTCGCATTTACACAATTTTATATTTTATAAAATATAAATGCGCATTTGACCTCCATTTCACCTGATGTAAAGTGACGATGAGGTTGACGATGGAGCATTCAAACCTAAATAATGCCGTTCTAGGTGTCAGCAGGCAGGGAGTTCCACTCCATAGCCGTTCGCTTTATACCAGGGGGAAATGTTATAACGCTTCGTTTTATTTGACTCTAAATTAACGATGTTATAAGCTTATTAGTAACACCAGTCGAGAGTTTTCTAAAATACCTAGTTTAGCTCTATTTTAGAAACAAGTCAATATTTTTCTTAAAGCGTTCACACTTACGTCAAAATATCGTATTTGTATTATAAACACTCGATACTCAGGGTGTACAAGTTACTACTACAAAAAAAAACGTATTATTAATGGATTCAATTCATGTAGCCTAAATTATCATTCTTTCGAGTAGACATTGAGGTGTTGTTGTTTGCCAAAATATGTCATTTTTAGATATAAAAACAAAAACGATATCATAACGTTTGTAAAAGCTTTTGTTTACTAGACTTGTGAAGCACTCACCAAGCTAAAGGAAATGGTGGAGTTTTTGAACACCATTCGGTATAGGAAGATGACGTACTTTGGCCACATTATAAGGAAGAATAAGTATAAATGACTCCAGTTTATCATGCAAGGCAAAATCGCTGGAAAACGAAGTGTCGGATGACGGCGGCACTCCTGGTTTTGTTGAATTTGAGGGAACAGTCCGGCTGTAGTACCACCTCGCTTTTTAGTAGCAGTAGAGCTTCTTGTGAAAGTGTTCGTAAAGGAAAGTACTGACACCGTACGTATGTCTGCCAGGCAGTAAAATGAACTTTACTGCGTTGCGGTTTTCAAGGGTAGTGGTGAAATTACAGGTAACTTACATCAGACTTTTTAATTTATGTCAGTGGCAGTGCCCATCAGATATTTGCGATTTCAAGCTTTGAGTGGCACTGCATCTGTTATGGACAGGCGTGTTGCTTACCACTAGACGCACGACTTTTCATAACAAAGCCGCTAAACTCATGATTGCTATAATGTTCTAGGGCTTACGCCCTTTAATCTCCGAAGTATTTATTTATTTATTTATTAATTCATGGAAAACCAACAGCTTACATTTTATAAAATCAGGAACATAAACATAAAGCCAATTACAGGTTTCCACAGCTCCAGACAAATCATACACGAGCACTAAACAAAAGAACAATAAACAGTATTTCTTAACAACATGCACTTACATAAATATAACAACCCAATATCTGCGGTAATAACAAATTATTGAATAAAGTTAGGTAAATAGAATGTCCGTGAGTTTACGCTTTAGCGCATCAACATTACAATTGAATATATCAATATCCAGGTCATGATTGCTCAGCACACTATCCAAGCTCTTGCTAGCTCTACATAGGAAACTATTGTGTCGATAGTTAGTTCTTGCTAAAGGAACTACAATAGGGTGATAGTGTCTCAAAGAACGAGTAGGTACAATAAACGATATATCACCCAATAAGTCAAAGCTATCAATATTACTATTTATAATGTTTAGAATATACGCAATATCAAAGATTTTTTGGCGAATATTTATAGTATTATAGTAAGTAACAGATCCCTACATCGATATATCCTTGTATCGATCGATATATATATATTTAGATTAGTCAATTTGACAGAGTAGAAATAGTGAAAAGACAGAACATGAAAAATCACCATACGGTTGTCTAGAACCCTATCACTTTTAGATCACGTTCTATTCAACTTGGACAACGTTTGTAACAATAGGGTGAACACTACGTGTCGTATTATTTTCTAATGGAATACCCACTCGTTCTATTGTTGTGAATCATAATGATATTTCCAAACGCGCGGATGTGACCTTTTATTTTCTTACGGGTCGCGTGGTCAGTTGTTTGGTAGTGATAGTCTGTTATGCTAGTGCTGCGGTTAGGCTTAAAAATTTAGTTTTACGTACATTGTGTTTTATACAAAACAAATACAGGTCAGCAGGCTGATTTTTGATTTTTTTTCAATTTGAATGACCCGATCGGACAGCCCATCCGACTCTCGAAATCAGATGGGTTTCCGAGCGTGAAGATGAACCTGATTCCTGCTAAATCTTTCTAATTTGTGAGTTTAATCAACTATTGTTCCGATTAGAAGTGTCAAAATATTCCGATCGGCCAGTTGTGAATTGCAATTATGTGCCTCGACTCGGAAGAGACGCTGTCCGATCGGGAGAGGCACTCAAAATTAAGCTGCAGATCTGGTAACACTATGAAGTGAGTTTCTTTTTGAATTTCTTCTAAATAGGAACAATGGAAATAAAACTATTTTTTCGCATCTAAATCACATATATTTTTATTTATTTATGGTACCAAGTGACGGGATGAACAAGACGTGCACCACGATGGTAAGCGATAAGCCTGTCAATGACAGTTGCAGGGCCAACCAGAGCTTTACAACGCAAAGATCGGAGGGGCCCTGCAACTGCGCCAGTCACCCTGAGACATAAGTTGCCGAGTTCCATGTGCCTGTATAATTTTACCAGCACCCATACCCTTTAAAACTGCATCGAAACACAATATTGCAAGGCGGCATAAATAGGTAAGGTGGCAGTAATTCAGGGAATCCTGGACGAACTCTATCACGGGGATACTGCTACTAAAATTTTTGTCCCATGATCACGACTGACTTCTTTACAACTGACTGATATAGATCCGAAAAAATAGTTTCATTTCCTATGTTGTAACTATCATGAAAACTTAAGAATTAGATGTAACAGGAACTATGATTGATTCGCGTTTTGCCTACCTAACAAAGTATATAACTGCAACGAAATAATATATATCGAGTTCTTAGGTTTTCGCGATTGTTACACATAGGAAATGAAACTATTTTTCCGGATTTAAATCGCGTATATTTGTTTTTTCAAACAAACCGACGTTTCGGGCCCTTTACAGGTCCCATGGTCACGGTTGGTGGTACAGTCTTCAACCAGTTATGTCTAATATTGATGCAAACCACCCTATTTTTTCACTATAGTTACAATAGTTATTAATTAAATACCTTATTTTTAATTTTACAAAGAAAACATTCCAATTTACGCTACATTAAGTTTTACAAATTATTTTATTGAATGAATTTTTATTAAGTTCAATTTATTATTAATTATTAATAGAAATTAGAATAAACTAAAAACCGTGACCATGGGACCTGTAAAGGGCCCGAAACGTCGGTTTGTTTGAAAAAAGAAATATACGCGATTTAAATCCGGAAAAATAGTTTCATTTCCTATGAAATAATATATAATTTTCTTAAATAGAACTAATTGACATCATTCAATGTTTTGCAAGAACATTAGTCTATTTTGGTGCATATTTAATGAAACAAGAATTCCGAAATTTGAACACTTCATTTTTTATTTAGTAACGGTAGAGCTCCTTGTGCAAGAGTTCGTCCAGGGAAGTACTGTCACCTTACCCAATTACCCATTTCTCCCGTCAAGCAACTATGTGAGCATTACTGCGTTGTGGTTTGGAAGAGTAAGGGTGCTGGCGAAATCACAGGCTCTTGGGACTTGTCAACTTCTGTCTCAGGGGGACTGGCGCAGTGGCAGTGTTCCTAAATCTTTGCGATTTAACGACTGTTAATTGTTATGGATAAGCATGTCGCTTACTACAAGACGTACGACTTGCTCGTCCTGTCGCTTGATTATATAAAAAAAAACTTTCAGAAATTATTTTACTGGCACAGCACAACATGTTTAAAAGTATTTATGTACATACGTGAATGAGCATGAAACACGTTGTGACATGTTAGGAATTTTATATGCCTAATTATCAAAATTCCATACCCGTAAAAATAGTTACGCGTTGATCCCAAGAAAAAAAAACATATATATTATATATTATTTCTCATGACACGGATTGAGACAGATCCTTGACTCAGACCTAACATTATAAAAATTCCCAATTCTTTATACTTATGGCAATAAAGTCGGGAATGCGGGTTGTGTATCAATTAACAGAAACATTAACTTAAAATAGTGTTGTTCGCTTGTTTCCTCGTATTTTTTGTAACTGGTATTTTGTTTTTGTTACAGGTAAGCCTTCAAACGAGATACTACAATAAACAATTGCATAGAGGAGATAGATAAAGAAGGTATGTTAAAAAGTAAATAAAGAATTGAAATGACTTATATGCACAGCAAATAAAAGATATCTAACTTTACCTAGTTGTCTTAACAAAAGATGAGTGCGTTCCACAAGTTCCGGTATCTTTTATAATTTTTTTTATATTAAGTAGGCAGCAAATAAGCATACGGCCCGCTTGATGAAAAGCGGCCACAGTAGTCTATGAACGTCTGCAACACCAGGGGCATCACGAGCGCGTTACAAACCCTTTAGGATCTCTCAAACCCCTTTTGAAAAACTCCATGCTGTATTCCTGCGGGAAAACCCCTACATGGAGTACAATCCACTACCTGATTCTACGTGGGAGGAAGCTCTTCTGAAACCGTACAGTACGAGATCAATTCGGTTCCAATGTGTGAGGATGGACTCCCTGCCGGTGGCAGAATTGAATTTTTAATGATATAGTAGCTGCTACTAGTCACAAACACCATTATCAGTTGCAAGGATCAGTTACTAAAATACATCTCTACACAACGCCGATAACAGAACGGGTTAGCAGTAGTATAAATAACCCTGCAGCTGCATTCAGAGTTATTGGAATTAAGAAAAAATAAAACAAATAGGAGATACAGTCAACTCGACGACAGGCGCCCCGTTTAATACAGATTATAAATCTTGGCTTCAAAACATTTGTGAATTTTAAAGTTAATTGAGAAGTTTTAGAAACATATTTAGTTAATATAAAAAAGTAACATAAAAAAATTGTAATATATGAAAAAAAGATACACATTATAGAGTAATCAACAACAACAACATAGATTCATAAATGACCAAGTTATTTAAGTTTTTTTTTTCATTTTTAGTTTTTACTTCAATGATCCGCCATATTTAATTCGTGATTTTTACACCAGCGAGCAGTTGCTTGAACTGTCTTCTACACACTTCAAAATTATCACGAGCTAATTCCATGGATTATTGTATTGGCAGCGATTTTTATTTTTAGTTAGGGTTGTCTCTTTCAATATTGGTCGTTTTATTTAAATCTTTAAAAAAATCTTTCTAAATTTTATATACAGGGTTGTTTGTAACATACTAACAACCTCTAAACGGTGATAACTTTGTGCAAAACGCGGGAATTCGACGGGAGAGGAAGCTTGCACGTAAAAATGAACTTTTGAATTTTTTTTAACTATCCACAAAAAAACAACTTAAACTTAAAAATTATATTTTTGGTATATTTATCGTTATCAAAAGTCACGGAACAAAAGTTGTTGTCTATGATGTTAGTAATGTAGTCCTGCAAGGTTGTCAGTGTTTTAAAAATAGCCCTGAATAACATTAGGATTCGTAATAGCGATGTACAGAAGTTACAGTAGGTAGTAGCACCCGGGGGCTATCAATGCCCTGGCACCCTCTTATAGAACGATCATGTAAAAATTCAGTAGATAACTGACTTTTTACCAAAATAGATAATAAAAAAGTAAAGAGAATGGGCACTCTCCGCCCTTCCCTAGCTTTAGACACCACATACTGACGGATCGGAAATACGGAATTGGAAAAAATGTATTAAGTAATATTCGATAGTCTTAACAACTCTATGTCGCTCCTTGTAGCTATGTCTATACATGTATCTATGTATGTGGAACACCTTTTTCCGATCATTGGTAACCACTCTAAGTTCCTGCACCCGTGTAGCCGCATTCTCTGTGCCATAGGGAGAGCCTGTATTGCTTTTACGCTTTTTCTTCCTCAAAGTATCGAATAGTCATGTTGCGGTTGAAACAGTCCTTTAAAGAACATGAAATTAATATATTAAATCGATTTAAACACCGAATATCAGATAATTGAACGTCAAATTCATATTAGCTATAAATGGCTATATAGGTTTTGTTCATAACACACCATTGTTTTGGCAGGTTGTGCGTCATTTGTTTTAGATTCGTCATTTGCCTTGAGAACGCAGCCTTTGTTGTTCGTAGGTGCCATAATATGTTACCCTACTACATGTTTCTGGCACTGTTCGTTAGTAGATACTACGTATTCTATTAGCCATATAGTGCCTGTGTAACAACACTATATATAGCGGATATTGAATCGAAACCGAATGGTTCGAGACAATTTAAAGACGCAAAATGTTGTGATCATTCTAAGGCTAAGATTTAAAATGAATTTCGACTAAAAATATTGAGTTAAGCATGTCACGTGACAGTGCGAATAGCGTGCACTTAATATAAGATGGCGGCAACGCCAATCAGAGCATTTGTAAGAATTGTAATATTTAAATAAAAAGCTTTTTGTCTTCGAAAACGAACTTGACCAAGCAAGAAATTATGAAGTAAGCTAAAACCTTAGTTTAATGTCTGCTAGTGAAATTACAGGCACATGGGACTTGGTCAATCTATGCCTCAGGGCGATGAGCGGTGTGGGAGTGCCCGTCAAATCTTTGCGATTGACAGCCCTGAGTGGGACAGCAACTGTTATGGAGAGGCGTGTCGTTTACCACCAGACGCACGACTTGTTGTCACTTGGTATCATTAAAAAAATAGTCAATGTTTGTTTTATAAATTTCAGTCAGTTATAAAAAGAGTGGTTCAAACCGCGAATTTTACTACACACTACACTTGCGATTTGTAGGCGATTGCATCGATGCAAACACGCGACTTTATCGATACAAACGCGGGATTGCATCGATACAAACGCGGGATTGCATCAATGCAGACGCGCGTACGCATCGCTGTTTAAAGTTGCACGTGTGTGTAAAGGTAGATGATTAGCGACTATATCGCTCTTACATAGCTGCTAAAAGAATTTATTTGTTGTCTTATGCATCTCCAGCTGGCAACACTCGTTTAAATAGATATTCATTCGTTCGAAAATGATGTACAAAAAACCATGTCAGTACAATAATCATAATGAATACTATAGGCCAGGCGATACAGAGAACAGCCAAGTCTTAAATAAATAGAAGTTTGTCCCTGTTTGTGAAGTGACTGATGATCTTCGTCCGGAAACCTGACGTGATGTACGACATTTTCCCGTTGGTGCCGGATCGGTGTCCGACATTGGTCGAGTGTAATTTACTTAATGAGAAAATAGTAGATATAAACCCATATGCATAGTCTCTAGTTATTTACATTATAGAAATTGTTCTATTTAATCTAAATAACACATATTTACAAGGCTTTAAATAAATGGAATAATATACTAAATACTCTTAATATAGGCGAAAAGAAAGAATGGGATTGTCTACCTTTAATTCTTCTATTTAAAGGTTAAAAGTTTCATTGAAGACACTCTCTTGGGTTATAGTGACCGGGGGCTGACAACGTTTCTCTTTTGGATTTAATAATAATAGTTAGCCTATTAGTTAGGCAGAGTAAATTTCAAGGTAAATTTCGCACGTAAATTCCGAAAAACTCACGAGTGGCAAGCCCGGATTCGAACTCATGCCCCTTTGCTTGAGCGGTGGTAGATCAAACCATTTTGGATAAATAAGGCTCAATTTACATTACTACGGAACGGACGTGAATGTTTGTAACGAAATTGTACATAGCACTATGAACAGTATGAATTTTATGTCTACCTGTGTAATGTACAAATTAGACACGAACCGAAAACCCGCACTAGGGAAACCCTGTATCACGGGCGCCATGGACACACACATAGAGAACCACAAATTACACCCAGACTGACGAGAGAAATCAATGTAAGCCATACAAATATTTCTCTCGGCCCGGGAATTGAAACCGAGACCTCTGCATGGCAGAATGGCATGGTAACCGGTCGGCCATGGAGGCAGTTAAAAGCTACCGTATCGTATCTAATTTAAACGTTAGACAGTTGACATAAAGTTTATTATGTTATGTGTGATTTCGTTACAAACGTTTCCTTCCATTCCTTGCGGCAGTAATGTAACTTGCCTTCAGATTACCGGAGTTTTTAAAGAGGCCAACTGAAAGGTAGTAGCAGTAGAGCTCTTTGTGAAAGGGTTCGTTCAGGGAAGTACTGCCACCTTAGCTATTTCTGCTCCTAGGAATGTGAACATTGCTGCGTTCCGGATTTGAAAAGTAAGGGGTACAGATGAAATTACAGGCACATGGCACTTGTCAACGTATGTCTCAGGATGACGGGCGCAGTGGCAGCGCCCCTCCGATCTTTGCTGTTTAAAGCTCTGAATGGCGCAGCAATTGTTATAAACAGGCCCACGATTTGTTCGTCCCGGCGCTTGGTATTATAATAAAAAAAGGCATTAGCGAGGAGTTCCGCTTGTTGTACTCAACTACCTTTGGTATAAAACTGTAGCACCTAGTTACAATATGTTACCGAGTTTACACCATACAATGTAAAAATTTACATTTAAGTTTACAGTTACAGTTTGTAAACGAAGTGCAAAGTTTACTACATACTGTTATTATTACAGAAGAAAAACGTTTTAGCCAAAGACTAATTTTATTTTTTTTATCTCAAAAGTCGGAAAACGTAAAGGAAAATATGATTTTGGAAAGGGTCAAAAGAAGTAAGAATCAAGAGAGGAGAATAAATATAAACTAATATATAAAAACACAGAATAAATGGACATGGGAAAATAGGATAAAGTATTATTTAATAATTTTTGTATACCTAATATGATATGTTAATTAATGTACATTAAAAAAAAATAAAAAAAATAAAAAAAAATCGACCTCAGACGTTTGTGGAATTACATCAACTTGCCAAATTTTATTAAAATCAGTTTGCGGAAAGCGGGTGAAATCCAATGAACCGAATTTTGCCACTCTTAGAGGTGGAATATTTTCTTCCAATTTGAATGCGAACTACCGAAGTGCTTTCCAACAAAAAAAGAATCATCTCAATCAGTTCACAAAAGTCGCAATAATCACGTAACATACACAACAACATACAATCGAAGTCAGAGCCTCCTTTTTAGATGTCGGTTAAAAAGATATTGAGCACAAGCGAAAACGGAATGGATTCTTTTTAAAATGGTTTTGACATATTCAGCCTAGTCACAAACATCAACACAAAACTACAAATAGTACACTGAAATGTCGCAGTGCGATGAAATTGAAACTTTTTGTGGAGTCGCCATATTTAGCATTTCTTTTTCGTGATGTGATATACTAGCTCCACCATTTCATGTTTCAAAAGCTATCAGAATTATGAAATAAACGATACATATAAGAAAAGACGCTTTAAATAAAACCTTTGCCTTCTCAATTAAATGGGTGAACATTTTTAAAAAAAATAATTACTATATAGAGAACATAACACAGAAATCTACTAATATTATAATTATTATATACAAAGATCGAATACTTAGAAAAAAATCTTTAAAATCCGGTCAAATATCGTGACATTCAATAAACTCAAAAATTACAATTATTTCATAGCCAATCAGCTGCTGGTAGCTATAAAGCTGTATAGAGGCTGAACGGACCCCCGCACCTCACCTCCTAAAATCTAGGCGCGCTTGAAATACCTCGTTTTAAGTTGAGACATGCTGTTGTAGGTACATTCACCTACGCAATGACTCGAATATATTATAATTGATGAATGAACAATATTTCACGCGGCAACACGAGGCAAGTCTAAATCCATTGTCTAATAATTCAACGGTCTCATTAACAATAACAGTGTGTGAGTAATTAATTAACGCGTGTGAAATGAGGCGAATGCGACGACGTGTCGACTAATTAGGCGATTGAACCGGTTACTGTTTATTGTTAAAATGTAATACATACTGTTTACGGTTAGTGGCGAGAGGTTGTTTAAAATGCTTATCATGACATTTTTAGGGAAATTCAATCAACGAAACGAGACCCACAACCCCTACAAGCAATTTTTAATATATCATTTAGTTTCAGTTTTATTGTTAAGTGTAACAGCGTAATGCTATAGACGCTATCACGAAAGTCACATAAGCAAGTGGTTAGTTATGACACGGAGGGCAGTAAACTTGTCGTAGAGGAGTGTAATTCCGAGCCGAATTTCGACCGGGTTTAGTTCCGAAACAAATTGTCCTAGCTTAGATTTACATTTTCTATATGTCCATTATATATCGTTTAGATGTGTAAATATTTTATATCTTATCTTTACTTATCATATAACCTCAACTTTACTCGCCACACCGAGTTGCCAAAAAACTGGGCATCGTTTTCAGGGTTAGGCGGTACGTTTTACCAGAACACTTGAGATATTTATTTATTAATAAAAACACAATGCAAATTTGCAATAATAACACTAATAACCAACACGCTTATGTATGCTTACATATTATATATGCTAATTTCTTATACTACACACATATTTGATACGCTAGGGCTAGTTTTACGAATTAGTTTGCTAATGCTGTCGTAAAAGATGTTATCCCGGACCTCAATGACTAGACAATTTAGCGACGTGAGATCGACCACGTTTCGTGGATGAGCAATAGGTGGGCTAACATAGTTCCTTGAGCATGTATAGTACGGTGGTATCTAAGTTCGACGGAGTACTGCTGTCCCCTCTGCTGCGGACTGCCTTGGACTCGGTGATATGAAAAGCGAAGAGACTAATTGGAAACGACTCTCTTGTAGAGCTGAAGCTTTTTTCGGTGCTTTCAAATTAGACGCTTATAGTAGCGCTGCAATGGCGCCACAGTGGCGCTGTAGCCACGCCGCTACTACTTTTCATACAATATTTAGAAGCTCAGTTGCAGCGCCACTGTTGTGACACGCGCGCTACTTTTGCAGTTACGATTAGTGAGCAAACAATTACTGAAGCGCTACAGACTCTAACTTTAGAGTTTAATTTGAAGGCGCCCTAAGTCTCAATCACTGCAGAAAATTAACTTGTTAATCGGCTTACTATTTCGGAGAGTGTGCGCCGAAACTTTACAATATAGTTCTATTCTCACTGTATCTCTTTCAGTCTACGGAGCGTTTTGCTTCATACATTCGGTATCTATATTTCCTGAAAGCTCCATTTTCGGGTTACTTAAGGCTAGAGTGAATAGGCATTTATTAGACAAATGCATAACATGACGATGTTAACATACACCTAACCTAACATCAGGTGAAGTTGTGGTCAAGCGTTCGTTTTCTTTACTTTTATAATACCAAGTGACGGAACGAACACGTCGTCGTGCGCCTGGTGATAAGCGACACGCCTATCAATAACAGTTGCAGTGCCACTCAGAGCTTTAAATCGCAAAGATCTGAGGGGCACTGCCATTGCGCCCGTCACCCTGAGACATAAATTGACAAGTCCCATGTGCCAGTAATTTCACCACCATCCTTACCCTTCGAAACAGGGGCGCATTAATGCTCACTTTACGGCCTGGCGGCAGAAATAGGTAAGGTGGCAATACTTCCCTATACGAACTCTCCCACAAGGAGTTCTACTGCTCCTTAAACCTATTAATATTAATCCAAATTGTAATAGACTGGTGTTAGTTCACATTAATACAATTGACAATAATTTTCTTTTACATATAAACGCCAAAATAGAATAACGAACCCACTATACATATTTTTCACCGGCTCGAGCAGGTTCTTGCTGTGGTCACCCCCTTATTCAAAACATGTTCTAAATAAAACATCACCACGCACTGTCCTTGACAACATACAATAACCATATCACGTTTCTGTATTACGTTCGGCATTATTCTGAGGCATAAAATCCATTGGCAAATTTTGTCGGCCCCAGAGCCGTGACGTCACATCTCTAGCTGACCTAGATAGCTACTATTTTAGGATCTAGCGTTCACACTCTAACACTGAAATATGATACAATTAATGTATTTTCTGTATATTGGAAGCTGAAGTTGTTGTTCAATTTTCTGATCCTAAACAATTATACAATAAACAATGCAACAAAACTTCTTCACTTCAACTGGCGATCGTGATCAATGAGTTTTGTGCCTTTTGCGGAGGAAACCCAGAGACTTTGAGGGCTCTAGGAGAAAGTTCTCGTTAAGGGGTTTTTAGTTCGTCTCATTGAATTAACTTAGCCATCCCAAGGGAAAGCGTTGCTCGGGCGTGGACCACGATACCCCGGGGAGCGCCACAATGCTATAGGGAGTGGACTACGATGACATTTTCTATCTTTATGTAGTTGATTTAAAGTTACAACATTTAAGATGCTGTATCTTCCGTTTGTTCGCGGGAAAATGAAATTTTATGTTTATTTTCTCTAAAGTAAATAAATCTCAACTAAGTCATGTTTTCAACAGCCGACACAAAAAGAAGGGACTTATAAGTTTGAAGCTTTTGTCTGCGTATCTTTCTGTTTCTGTTTTGCTCCCAAATCGATGGAGTGATCTCAAAGCTGTTTTTTATTTGAATAGTAATTTAATTGGGATCATTCGTACTAACGTACTCAGGTACGTGTAATGGTGAATAGAACATTAGTGCAGAGGCCGGGAAGTAAAGTAGCAGTAGACTTCCTTGTGAAAGAGTTCGTCCTGGGAAATACTGCCACCTTACCTATTTCTGCCGCCAAACAATAAAGTGAGCATTTCTGCGTTCCGGTTTGGAAAGACACGCGACTTGTACCTCATGTTTCAGGGTGACGCGACAATCGCAGTGCCCTTAAGATCTTGTTCATCCCGGCTTGTTCGTCTCGTCGTATTTAAAAAAAACTGTTTAAAAATCATCAGCTGTTCTCAATTGGTGCAGAAACGTCAGTCATAAAATGAATATTTATTATACTTCCACTTGTCCGATGGACTTAAAAGTTGGTACTTACACAATGGTAATACGATGACATCACAATAATATGGTAACCTTGATTAGTGTGCCTCTATTATGAGATTACAGTATCAGTTATCATTGACACAAAATATTTTTTCTTCTCGTGACCGCTAGAGGTGTTGTATTATTTGTCATACAAAATTGTGAAATAATTTACGCGGTCGCTAGCGACAACTGTCTCAGTAAAATCGTGGTAGAGTCACAGGAGAGTATGTAGTTTGTACGTTAGGCAATTGATATGAAGTTCATTATACTGTACAGAACTACGTTGCAAAAATTTACTAAATTGAACCCAAAGAACCCGGAACGTTGGTTTTGTTTGGAAAAAAGAAATATGATATGGTAATTTATATCGGTACCGTCAGGGTTTATAACTGAAACTTCAGACATCGCTTGAGCAGATTAAGGAATCGTGCAATGAGATTACATTGAATAGTAGCTAACACTGTATATTTTAATCACTATGAAATCGAATAACAGCTTGTACTTGCTATTAATTTTAACGATCAAAATAGGCAATAGGAGAAACGTAGGACAGTTTTCAGGTAGCGTCTGTGCAGCCCTAGAGTTGAGCCGCCACTGTGTCCTCTCTCGTGTCTACCACCGTTTTCCACCCAGACTCCGTCGAGGTCCACCGCCAGAGGGAGCACGCGATACTCTCTGTAACCTTCAGGTCCGTGTTCATGACCGTTTCCGACATATAACTACAATTCTAAGGCCGGCGGACTAAAGCACATAAGTAAAAAAGTGCTTTACTTTTTAATAAATAATTAATCATATTTTTTTGTGTTGTTCATAATGTTGGAAGATGTGAAGAAAATCATAAATTTGAAAAAAAAAAACGCCACTAGAATTTAAGTTACAAATTAATGAAGAACCAAAAATTTGAATTTTTTATTGAATTGATATTCAATTATTTTTTTGTGATTCTCCATTAGTTTGTTATAATTATTAATGCAAAGATCTTAGAGTCATGTGGGTCAAGTGTGCGCAGCGTCTAAGTGTGCGCATTCTAAATATCTCGAAAAATATATATCGCGAAGGAACGGCAACCCCCCTCTTCAGTACCCCGCAAGACGTCTTGCGAAGCGCTCGTATTATAGCGGCTGTTCCCGCGCCATTTTGGATTGAGAGGTAAATGAAGATTTTTGTTAAAATATTTACGATTTTTTGTCACATTTGACCTGTAATCTTTTGTAGTCATGTAATTTTTTTGAAAATATGCTTTTTGCTATCGAGTTCAATATAATATCAAGTTTTTTATTTGCCAGTGTTTAAATTGTTATGATGACGCAATAATCAACGATATTCATACAATCCTGTTTCGATAGTTTGGGTTAAGTGTGCGCAGAAGCCTGTCGTGTAAGTGTGCGCGTACGCACACTTACCCCGCTTGCATTTTTTTGTGCATGATGTGTTGCTTTGTTTTGTTTCAGCGAACAAATATAAATCAAAATGCCTCGAAATTATCTGAGGAAAGCTCCGGATAGATGCATCGTCACAGATGAGCAACTGGAAGCCGCCAAATTATTAATTTCAAAGGGTGCCAGTAAAAGAAAAGCTGCATCTCAAGTTGGACTTAAGGAAAGTACTCTGCGAAAACGTTTAAAAGCTGGGAAGACAGCAACCAGCATGGGAAGATTTTCTTTGACTTTCACCAAGGAGCAAGAGACTGATATATACAATTATATTAAACAAAGTGATGATCTTTATTATGGTCTCACTATACAGAACCTCCAGAAGTTGATTTATGAGTATGCTGAAGTAAATAAAGTAACTCATAGATTCAACATATCCACAAAATTAGCTGGCCGAGACTGGGTATATGGATTTCTCAAAAGGTTCCCTCAATTGAAATTGCGACAGCCAGTCCCAACTAGTATTGCCAGAGCCATGGGATTCAACGAAACTCAAGTTACAACATTTTATAATAACTTGCAGAGCCTCTACAACAAATACAAATTTGTACCCAGCCGAATATATAATATGGATGAAAGTGGAGTGAATACTGTGCCAAAGAAAATTCCAAAAGTAATATCGGTGAAAGGAAAAAAGCTGGTGGGAAAAATCGTTTCTGCTGAAAGAGGCCAAACGATTACACTAGTTTGCGCAATGAGTGCAACTGGAAACTATGTTCCTCCGGCATTTATTTTTCCCCGGAAGAGAATGAAAGGTTATTTGCTTAATAATGCACCTGAAGGTAGTATTGGAATGGTTTCTGATTCAGGATTCATAAATACGGGTCTGTTTCTAGAATACCTACACCATTTCAAAGACAATGTTCAGCCAACCAAAGATAACCCCGTCTTGTTAATTTTAGACAACCATAGCAGCCACATCTCACTGAATGCTATACTGTATTGTCGTGATAATGGTATTCACATGCTTACTCTCCCACCTCATAGTAGCCACAAGATGCAGCCTTTAGATCGTGGGTTTTTTGGGCCTCTGAAAACGAAATTCGCTTACGCATGTGATAAATGGCTAAGCCACCATCCAGGCCGCGTGATTGGACAAACAGAAATCGCTCAATTGGTGAATGAGGCTTTTCAAAAAGCAGCTTCGCTTAGCAATGCGGTTTCAGGTTTCAAAGTTTCTGGAATATGGCCAATAGACACAGACATTTTTTCGGAAGAAGATTTCGCGGCAGCGTCTGTAACTGACATGATTCCTACACAACATGTAGAAGAGGTGTTGCCAACTATAGCAGCACCTTTCCAAGAAGATCCATCATGCGCAGAGCACTTGACAAACTTAGTAGCGTCCACCTCTTCTACACATACATTGACATCATTCAATACTGACACGCAAACTCCACTAGACTTCTTAGAGATCGCTCAATCGTGTCCAGTGGCTAACACCAGTTCAGCCACCACTGCATCTTCACCAACACCTGTAGCTTCAACCAGCAAAGAATTCATACCATTGTCGTCTATACAAGCACTACCGAAAGCTATGTCACAAAATCGACGACGAAAAGGCAAAAAGTCAATAATTGCTACTGATAGTCCCTATAAGTCTGAGTTAGAAGCTAAGAAAGAAGAGGAGGAAGAGAAATTAGCCAAGAAGAAAATTCGATTAGATTTAAAAGAAAGACTTAAAACTAAGAAAACTAGTACAAAATCACCTGAGACTGCCAAAAAAAAGAAAGTTGTAAATAAGACTCTTAAGAAACCAAAACAGGACGAAAATGAGTATTTCTGTCCCTTATGTGGTGAAAAGTATTCTGATCCGCCGACTGAAGATTGGGTTGAATGTAGCCTTTGTGGAGCCTGGTGGCATGAACAGTGCTCCAGCTCCGAACACGGCACTTTTATTTGTGATACATGTACGACGAAGTAACTAAAGATTTATAAGTTCTAGTTGATCTCATATTTTAATTTAAGACGATTATTATGTTCTAAAATTTATATATTTTTGTTGTTGCGTACACTTACCCAACAGTGCGTACACTTACCCACAGTGCTGCGTACACATACCCGTTACTGGGGTAAAAGTGCGCATATGAAAGGGTTTTCATTTTCTATAGTTTCTTAAAATATAAGCCATTGATAATACTATTGTTGTGTCTAAGTTTATTACAAATAAACAGCCTTATACTAATTAAAACAGTTTTGTTTCATTCTACTTATAATTTTTGAGTTTTTGAAGCATCAAACTTTAAATGCGTACACTTGACCCACATGACTCTACTTAGAAAAAATCCCTAGATCCGGCCGGATTCGAACCGACGACGTCTCTAGCTAACCGTGCCAGACGCTATGCCAACTAAGCCACGGAACGAACCAGCGGACCTCACCAATTTTTCTATATGCTTGTTGTCGGATCTTTGTATTTGGTTTTCTACGAATTTTTAGCCGTAGCGCCATCTATTAGAAGTCTATGAAAGTATTTCGTCACCCAAATTAAATTGACTTATATGCTTTAGTCAGTAGCTATGTTAATTTAAATGGACTGTGTTGGTTTTTGACTTATGTCCGCCGACCCTAGAATTTAGGAAAGGAACTAGTTCTTTTATGATACAAAGTGATGGCATGACCAAGTCATGCGCTTGGTGGTAAGCGATAGTGATGCTCAATTGCGAATGATTTCGATAATCGACTCATTAGTAATTAATTATTAATCCTGTCATTCAAATGATAAATTATTAACCTACTAATTTTCGTGAACGAATAATCACTCATTACTAATCTATAGATTCCATAGAGCACAAAGATACTCGTGATCAACTAGCCCTCTCTGACATATGGTAGGGGTATTCGGTATTAGGCGAAAGATTGGCTCATTCGAATGATTAGTATTAATTCAAAGTTGCGCGTCGCTAATAAACGACACACTTGTGACGGTGTGATCTCCTTACACCGTCATCTCACCTCTTTGTATCGCCTCTCTCCGCTTCCTATCATTTTTTATTTTACTTGTATTTAAATTTTAAATTTGAATTGTTCCATCTTCCTTCACTTTCTCATTTTGTTTTCGTACCACGGTCACTCCCAGCTCGACCGCCACAACAGTCGGAGCTGTTCCAAATTCCATCGCGAATAATCGCTAATTCTGGTTCTTTACTATGTTTGTAATCATTTAATAAGTTAAATCATGTGCAATAATTTATAAGTCTACAGCCTTCGTGTACCTAAATCTGTAATTCAGTTACTCGGCCCATTTAGGGGTAAGTGCCTTAATAATAAAGTGTAGGGAGTGTTTTAAACTGTTGTACCTGTTTTTTTACATTTACCTTTTTATTGTTACAGCCCTTTCTTTAAACTTTACTTCTTTATTTCATTGCCGTGAACCTGTTCACGGCTAGTTAGGGTTTCAACCCTTTCACACTTGTTCATAGGAGTTGCAGTTTAACTGCCTCCATGGCCGATGCGAAGTAACCATGCGACGCAGAGGTCCCAAGTTCGATTCCCGGGCCGGGAGAAAGATTTGTATGGCCTGCATTTATTTCCCTCGTGAGTTTGGGTGTAATTTGTGGTTGTCTATGTGTGTGTCCATGGCACCTACGTACGTGTACGTTCATTTAAATATAAATCTATAATCCACGAGTTTCGAATTTGTTATGATAATTTCAAAATATGTGGATAAAAAATCTAAAAGTAAACAAGATATCGTTGCGTTAGATAAATGTTAGATATAATTTCATGTGGCTACTACAAAAAATTACATTTATAATTTTTTATCAGTTACTGATAGCTGCTACTTACGGTAAAGAACGATTACCAAATTTAAGAGATATTTGAATTAACAGAACAACATCTCAGTTTATTATTATTTGATACAATAATCGAATAAACACAAAGAAAAAAATCCTTCCATCCGAATAGACTCGAACCAAATAATAGACAAAATCGAAAAAATAGACACTCTATTACCTTAACGTGGCTGCAGTAATAATAATATCAAATTAGTGGAATATTTTAGCAAATAATCCCAGTACAAAGTACTAAAAAAACCGACCTCAAAAGTGCGTGGAATTACATTTATTTGCCAAGTTTTACTGGAATCGGTTACCGGAAAGTGCGAAAAACCGGCTTTATCCCCTAGATGCTTCCCATAAAGATGGAATATTTTGTAAATATATATGTATTTATATATAATATATATTTTGTAAATATAATAACTCTAAGGGTGGCAAAGTAGGGGATGAATACGGTTTCGCGCACTTTCCTTTAACTGATTTCAATAAAACCTGACAAATGGATGTAATTCCATTTTTAATACAAAAGTTATAATTTCCATTCTCTGTCTTTTTTGTGATTGTCCATGTCTCGCTTCCATAGAGTATAGTGTGCAGTACACCTAGACCCAATTTAGAAAACTTCATTTCCCAAATTGGTCCTACCGGGAATCGCACCCGGGACCTCCTCATTCGACGCCCGCAGTGTAAACCGTTGACCCACTAAAGTCCTCAAATTTTGTAGATGTCACAGGTGGCCTATGGCGAAGAGTGCAACCTAACTATATTGACGTAGTGTATGTAAATAATTTCTAAAGTGTTGATAAGTACATTGACCGAGATAGTAAATAGGTAGGGCGAACATATCTGTTGACATATCTTGACAGATTGACTCTTTTTAAACGCCGTACAAATGTCAAATCACTTTGTAGGTAGCCGCTTTAGCACCTGTTAACTTCGCGTAATAAAATTGTTGTTATCGGTAATCAAAAACACATACTTGAAATCTTACACAAGGTATCCATGTTACGAAGTTGTAGCGTAAACTAATTCGTTCCTATTAATCATTCTTAAGAATAAGAGCGGTTACACACGTTGAATTTTACCTGCGATATAATGCGCGTTTGTAAAACGTGCAATTGTGTCGCGACCCTTGCGATTCATTGATGGTTTATCGATATATACGTGACATGGCCTTTGTTTTTTCCCTGAGAGCGGGACGTCTGTAAATTTATTATTGTTTTAAAAATAAAAGACATGTTTATGACAAATGCGAAATGTTTAATGATAAAAAAAGAACTAAGAGTGTTTATAAAATTTAAAAAGAGCTAATCTTGTGTAGTCTTGTGCTCGATGTCTGGTTGGCTGGCTTTGTATACTCTTCGTTTTCGCCATTTTTAAAAATTTATTATTACGTGTGTTCTGTTTTGTGAAAGCAGGACACAAAGCCTAAAAGCAGGACGTATGGTCACGTTATGCATACGCGCGATTACATCGATGCAATAGCTTATGTTGTACCATTAAAAGCTTGCAATGGTTTGAATCATATATATCGCTGCTTAAGTCGTGCGTGTGTGTGTAAAGGTAGACGAGTAGCGACTGCATTGGGATTGAATCGCTGCAGACGCGCTGCTAACAACTTTTAGCAGCGCGTGTGTAACCGCTCTAAAATTCTGTCAACACCTAACTTAAACAATCTCAGGACTAAAGATTAAAAATCCTTAAAGAATCTTTCGGTAAACGGAGTCGCAGATCTGACGGGCATCAGGAGTGAAAATCTGCGAAAGGCTGCTGGCAGGCGATGGATGCGACAATTTAAGGACCGGGTAATTGGCACACACTGGGGGTCTAAACCATTGGTCCTTGTAATTTCATTGAGACTCCACTGAAATTATATTGCAATTAAGATAATTTGTTACTCTGCTAAAATCTAGTTGCAATGGCAATTGCGTCTCAATAGAATTTCTGTGGAATGGCATTCATTCATTTAATCACTAACGATCGACATTGCCTTACTAAGACTACAATGGAAATTACTATGCATATCACAATTTTTATCTCTTTTAATCAGCAATTTAGTCTTCAAATTTTTTTTTACCGGCTCATTTAGGACCTAGCAGAATCACCATCGTCGTAGTTCTACTGAGCTGCGACATAATGCTGAGTTGGGTCCTTTTTGCTGACACAGTACACGCAAATCTACACTCCACATCAAGTATAGTTTGTTTTTCCTTTTTATTATTATTTAATTCTACTATTGTACCTTTGTTGCAAGTTTGTATTGTAATGTACTGTGTTTCGGCAAATAAACGAATTATCTATCCATCTATCTAAATTAAATATTTATATTATTAGTCAACTACGCTGTCGACTGGACATTGAATAGCAGAATACCAAAAAATTGCAATGGCAGCTGAATAGTTAGCTCGATGGCTAACTGCCGTTAACTTTTAGAGAATATCACACGTACAAAATCCTGATTTTGAATGAAAATATTTGGGGCCCAGCTTTTTCTTCTTGGTGTACCATCAGATCGGCTATCATTACAGCTTCTTGTGTCCATGAAGCGATTCAGACTGCTGTGGTGTTCACATTGAACCACTGCAAGGTTTTGGAGCCATGTGGTTTTCTACGGCCACGTCTTCTGCGGTCCTGCATTTTTCCATGCGGTATGAGTTAGGTGGATAGTATTTTTCAATCCGTATGATATAAGGTCACATCTGTAAAATTACAACTTTTCAAAAGAGAGGCTGAAAGATTCTACGCAGGAAATTAGTCGAGGAGTTATGCTAAGGATACGGATCACGAATACGGTACGAATTATTGTCAGTGGTGTTGCCTTGACATTGCATTTTGAATTTAAATTTTCTGACATAGATAATATGAAATATATGCTTATAATTTCCTACCCAAGTAAAGGTGCAACGCACACAGTCGATAAGATTACAATATTTATCGACGTAACCGTCGATTCCTGCGATATGCATTGTTTCGTTCATTGATAAATATGTTTTTATTGAGAATTATTTTAAAATTGGTATGTAAGAACGAATGCGGCGTGTTGCGAACAGATCCGAATGCCCGGACGGAATGACTCTCATCCCTTGGAGTATGGGCCGGGCAATGGTGTGGCACGCCACATGTGCTAACACACTTGCCCCATCCCATCTCCAGCATACCAGCAAGAGGGCTCGCTACGCAGCTGAGCTGGAGTAAAGAATAAAAAGTGAGAAGTACCTGGATCTTGGCTCCGACTACCTATTCACAGCTTTTGGAGTCGAAACCCTTGGCCCATGGGATCCCAGAACCCTTAGTCTGTACAAAAGCTGTGAAAAATTAATAGACTATCTGGGAAACCCAAGGGCCGGCAGCTACCCAACGCATTAGCATAGCCATTCAAAGGGGGAACGCTGCCAGCATCTTGGGCACCTTGCGCTCGAATCCAATTTTATTCATATAATTTAAAAATCCTAGTTTTCAAGCTTTTATTGTACCTTACCTGTAATTATCACACAGATCAATATATATTTGAGGACGAATTATAAATTGAAAATGAAACTATAGTAGTATACAACTTTATTTAGTAGCAGTAGAGCTCATTGTGAAAGAGTTCGTCCAGGGAAGTACTGCCATCTTACCTATTTCTACCGCCCAGCAGTAAGTCGTCGGACAGGACACTTTTACGTTTGACCTTACTATTTGTATTTTATAATACACAACTAAAAAGTGTTAAATAGACAACAACAACTTCAAAGTCTATTTTTGGTATTTTTTTGTTTTGTAAAAAGTCATGGAACAAAAGTAACTTTTGTTTTTGATGTTAGTAATCGAGTGTGGTGCCAGCGATGACCTACGGCTCTGACACGTGGTCACTTACAAAGGGCCTTATAAAAAAGCTTTATGTCACTCAACGAGCTATGGAGCGAGCAATACTTGGCATTTCTCTACGCGATCGAATCAGAAATGAGGAGATCCGTAGAAGAACGAAAGTCACCGACATAGCCCAAAGGATTAGCAAGTTGAAGTGGCAATGGGCAAGGCACATAGCTCGTAGAACTGACGGCCGTTGGGGCAGAAAGGTTCTCGAGTGGAGACCACGAACCGGAAGGCGTTCAGTGGGACGGCCCCCACTAGATGGACGGATGACCTGGTAAGGGCGGCGGATAACCGATGTATGAACGTCGCGTCCGATCAGTTGGTGTGGAAATCTTTGGGGGAGGCCTGTGTTCAGCAGTGGACGTCTTCCGGCTGATATGATGATGATGATGAATATAGTCCTGGGAATATAGTCAAATCCCTGTATTAGATATTTACGTTACATATATCTGTTAACAAACACAATTATATTTCGCAGAAACAGGTGACGAACATGGTGACACATAAGTAAATCTTCGCAATTTGTATTGTTGTTTTCCTTAAAGTAATTATAGCCTATTTACTATTATTATTTTCCCTACATCATGCCAGAATATTAAATTTCTTATTGTTCAACGGAATCCGTTTAACCATAACTGAAACGTGTTCATCAATTAATACAATGCCAAAGTAATTAAGCTTTAATAACAGACATGTCACAGATGGCGCTACAGTAAAAAAAGTCGTTACAAACCACAAATAAAAATCTGCAACAAGCACATGGAAAAATTTGTAAGGTCCGCTGGTTCGTTCCGTGGCTTAGTTGTTGACATAGCGTCTGGCACGATTTGCTGGAAGACGTTGTTTCGAATCCAGCTGAATCGAAGGAATTATTTTTAAGTGTTCGATCTTGGTAGTAATAATCATAACAAACTTGACACTAATTAATTCATCTAACATATCGGTAAGTACGTCAATCAGACGAAAACTTCCTGAGCGGGTCTTTCAAAATTCAAGTTATTTTTTATGTGCTTTTTCTTTTTCTTTTTTATTATTCTTTTGTAGTAAGTGTGTAATTCGTCGTAAATTGATTAAAATGTTGTTCTGGGTCGGAGACCTGGTGTCCCAAGTAGACCCCGTGTCTACTTAGTTTGGGCAACAGTCACCCGTCAAGTTCCATTGAATGACAAATTTACTTTATTTTTTTCTCAACGATTGCTCGTTTAAAAATATTTAGAATATATGAACAAAATGACAAAACATGCGTTTACAATGTGAAATTGTAAAAACGCCTAGTATGAAAAATGTGCTATTGTCAATTGCAGCACATAATAAATTCCCAAGATTAATTAACGAATAAACAAGCGATTATCCCTCTATTAATACGAGCAAATGGTTACAGAACGATTTATAACCATGGGAACACTTAGAAGAAAAATACGTTCATCGATCCGTTTTGCTGTTTTTTCTCTTGCGGTGAATATAATTTATCGTTGAATATTTTTTTAATCGAGAGAAATGTATCTTAAGTGTTTAACTAACCAACATGGTTTTATATCTAGCTAAAGGAAATAGCTGAATACTTAGCTCGATTAGAATGTTTTTAATGTCGTTGAACCTCTTTTTTATGGACCTCTTCAAAAAAGGACGTGGACGAGGTATGTTACGCAGTTTCTCAGACATTTGTGAACCGATTTCGATGATTCTTTTTTGTTGGAAAAGGTGTAGGTACCTCTATGAGACCACCATTCAAATTTGAAGGAAAAATTCCTCCTCTAACCTCTAAAGAACGGTAAATTGGGAGATGAATCCGGTTTATTGGATTTCATATAATTCTAAAAACTTTAGTATCCGTTTTTTTATACAAGACTTGTATTTTTTTTTAATTTTAATATGAAAACATGTATAAAGATAATGTATAAAGACAGTAACAAAAATAATTTCAATTCTTTCCAGTTTCAATATTAAGTCCATACTTTTTTCCATATTTTTAGGTTAGTTCGATCATTGAAAACATCTCCATATTAACATTTAAACCTTAATATATATTTTTACACTTACCTCCGTTCTAACTAAGCTTTTATTTATTATTTAATAAGTTTTTGCTTTTATCGTAGACCTCTATATTCATTCTTTACAAGATTCGTAGAATGTTGTAAAAAACTTGATTGTTATTCGTATTTCTGGAGTAAAGTTTGTTAGTAATATTGTTTATTATTTTTTAAATATGTTGTGCAATAAGCCGTCACCCCGCGACAGAATCGTATTTTATGATGTCACATCTCTGTTTTGTATTTTGTACAATTTTTTTCACTTCAAAAACATGCTATTATTTTGAATGAGTCATTGTTGTAGGGCCGTGACCTACTTACTCATAAAACGTGAGTAATTTAATAACTTATAGCTTTCAATATAAGTGTAATGCGTCCTCAACTTCGGTCAATAACTATAGGGTTTTATACTTAATCGTGAAGTGCGGTCAACATCGTCTAACGTGGTACTATAATAATATTCAAAAGTTGGTTTTTATGATGTTAGTAATATAGTCCTTCGAGGTTATTAGTATTTTAAAAATAAACCCGGTACACAGGGTTTATTTTTAAATAAAGTCTAGTCTAGTTTTTTCACCAAAGCCATTGACTTACAATTATATGGACGTCGGGTCCGCGCTAAAAAGTGTCCGAACTTATAGGGCGTTAAAATCGTATACAGAGCGTCTTTCACGCTTTAGTCTTCGTTTGTTCGACTGACAGCGAAGCAAGCAAAATTAGACAGTACCGCGATGACATTACAATTTAAATTCAACGTTTTAGCTTTTCCATATTCCTTTACATGTCACTACGTTTAAATATGTTGACTTGGGACATTTTTTTCGTGGTTTTGGTATTAGACCCGTCGTCCATTTATTTGTAAGTCAATGACCAAAGCCTATAATTTTTTTTTAATTTTATACATATCGCACTTTTAATCCAATAGTGTATTAACTCAAAAAGTGTATTTTCTCAGAATCGACGAAAAACTAATTACTTGCTTCCCGTGAAATATCTGTGTAAATTTATGTATAGGTTATTTCCCACATGCCAACTACACATATTTAAAAATAGAGAAAAATAGTTTCATAATTTTGAATAAGGACAATTTTGGCCAGTACTAGCTCACATAAAGCGTGTCACATTTTGAGTTAAGTAGTTAAGTAGATATATTTTAGTTGTTTTTTACAATATTCTGACGACGGTTTTATTGACGTGTAGAAAAACAAATTTTACATTCAGAAATGGTATAATGTGGAATGTCACACATTTTGAGTTATAACACTATTGTAATAGCATGATTTTTTTTCACTACTACAAGTTATTCATCATAGATTTATTCAGATTATTACATTTTGCTTTAATTTCGTATTTTGGATTTAATTTGGTAAATCGCCAACGACAAGGAGCAGTGGAGGACTTTGTGAGAGATCTTTGCCCAGCAAAAAAATAAAAAAATAATATAATTAAATTAGTTGAATAATTTGGCATTAAAAACGCAAAATTGACTAAATTCTCTTTAGCTTAGTGTTAGATACAGGTGTTCAAATAATAAGGAGAAACCATGGTTAAAACGGCAACATAGTCATAAATTTGACAAATAATTTAGTAAAAACAGGGGGCCTACCATAACCTTTCCAATAACAATCTTATTTCAATGTAAGCATAAAGTAAGCTTATTGTAATATTACTAATTTTCGTACCATGACAAACCTATCAACCAAGTAATGTATTGTATTATTGCTAAAGAGACTGAAAGAACGAATGATTTCCAAATATTGTCTATTCCTTACTAAAAGTAGGAAAGAAATAACGCTATATGAACTGTATAATGCCATCTCTTTCTTTTTTGATGTTCCGAATCCTGTTATCGTAGTATAATGTTAAAGTACTTAATTTTATTTACATTCAGAGAATTTTAACAGCCAAAAAAAGAAAAGTATTTAATAATGAAATCTATTAAAATTATGCTGTTTTCAATTATTATTCCGCATTTTCATGAAGAAAATTAAATAAAACAAGCTGAGTCCTGATGGTCCCGTTGTGAATTCGGAACTATAGTTTAGTGTTAACTGTTAGTTTCGCCAAGGAGCACATAGATGGCGCTGTCATAAATTTACGAAATAAATTTTTTTTTTTTATTATATTTAATTTATTTTATATATTAATTAATTAATAATAAATTGAATTTAATAAAAATTCATTCAATAAAATAATTTGTAAAACTTAATGTAGCGGAAATTGGAATTTTCCTTTGTAAAATTAAAAATAAGGTATTTAATTAATAACTATTGTAACTATAGCGAAAAAATAGGGTGGTTTGCATCAATATTAGACATAACTGATTGAAGCCTGCACCACCTCAGTCAACCGTGACCATGGGACCTGTAAAGGGCCCGAAACGTCGGTTTGTTTAAAAAAACAAATATACGCGATTTAAATCCGGAAAATATAGTTTCATTTCCTAAACATTTGTTAAGTTGTAACATTATCTAAATGCAGAAAAAACGCAAAAATCAAAACAAGTGACGAACTATAAACTTACCGTTAACACTAATAATCGCCTCTCAGGCGACCTGTATCTTGTAATTCGAAAACGAAGAGTTCCCGTTAGACCCGCACCCGCTCTTCTCTGTGACGCGGGTTGCATTGAGTTGGCGCGAACGCACAATTCCCAACCGGAAAAAACTGACCTCGCACGGCCTTTCAGGCGATTCTTAGTATTCTAGGTTTAACCTTTGAATGTTTAATGGCTTGTTATCCACAAAATTTTACCACATATAAATAGGTCCACCGAGTTTTCAATCTAAGTGTCACTTAACCCCTTTTATCTTTCAATAGTCGATAATATTCATTGTGATTTTATTCGGCCAGCTTTGCAGTTTTAATGATGAATGTGGTTATTACACAAATATATTTATTATTATTACAAATATATATATCTTATTATTACAAATATATAGCCCCTTTTTGTATAGTTGGACCATGCAATTTTGTCCCAATCATACAAAGGCTGGTAAGGCATTTTGTAGCGAACAATAAATATAATGGTTCATCAAACGTTTCTACGTAATGTCGTTCTATAAATAAAGTAACGCAACTAATTTCTTTTACAAATCATCACTACTAAAGCTGTATCCATAAACGTGTTAACATTTCACGTTCCTTTACAAGGTGTGTGGCGGCCCTTTGTATTTCTAATTTAGAATGCATCGGCGCAAGCGCATGCAGGTAGGATGAGTCATTCTTAAACCGACCAATCGTAAACTCGGCAGTTTAGACGATGCGTTGTTTTTTCCAGTTCCATCGCTCCTTGTACTTCTTTCTATGCTTTCACACATTCGGTTACAGCGGCAATGGTTGTAAAATAAAATTAAACGACTCGTACTTGATTTATAGATAAAGGGCCAAACTTGGAGTTGGGTAGATATAGCTAATGGAGAGAGCTTTGTAAAATGATGATGTTGTAAGAATATTTGTAGACGAAACCCACTCGGAGCGTCCATAGAAATAAAGGCCCTAATTGACCTGGAGTATTAATTGTCGTCTTTGCTGTCTTTAAACTATAAAATAGGTGTATGTTTACCTACTTGGTGACAGTGGATCCTAAATGGCCGCCATATAAAATCCCCTGTTCTGTGTTTCCACAACGAAACAGGTTGAATATTTTTAACCCCCGACGCAAAAGGAGGTGAGTTAAAGTCTGGAGTATATTAAGAGTCCATTATAATAACCTCAAATGGCTTTGGTTGATTCCGCATAACAGCGAAAGTGTTGAATCAAATATAAGTAAAATTGGGGATATACACTGATTATTATACGGTGTGAAAACACGGTTTCTAAAAATTTTCACGACAGAAAAAAACACAAACTTACCTCGAAATTTTACAAGAAAACAGCTGTATTCAATAGGTACCTACTTTACATATACCAATGATTTTTTTTATATCAACAGAACTAAATAGAACACGTGTAATATACGATAGACATTTTTCAAATAGCTTTAATTTTGTTTGAAAAAAAAATCTGAAATAAAGTCATGCCGCTCGACACTAGCAAAATATACCGGAAATTAGTACGGAAAACAGATTAATTCGAGCGGAGGTAGTATCGATTCTTAAGTTTGAAGTCTTTGTCAGTGTATCTGTTTGTCTGACGTATCTTAGCTTCCAGACGGTTAAACTGATCCTACAGCGTTTTTTTTTATAAATTGCTTCATTTTAATTTTCTAACACTCCTCATGTCGTTGGTGTAAATTTTGACATACATTGTCACGTGAAATTGTTCATAACTAATTTATAATTCTGCATACTCTTTAAAGAAATATTATAACAAAGAAATATTTTCTTACCCCCAAAGGCCAGACGGTCGTGATTTATCGCCGTGCCGGTGGCGCCGTTCTTTTAATTCTCACTGGCCATTATTAGCGTTATTTTATTTCAATTTTCGAACTGCGCGTGGGCAACTTATTATTGCAATATGACTCGTGCACTATGATCTGTGTTGTCTTCTTGTAAGTTTATTTCTATTCTAACGTATTCAGAGAATTATTCTGTTCATGTTCGCGACTGTGTAGATACTCATCTGTTGTTAATTCGGTGACTAATGTCAATCTTTTTTTAAAATAACGATGTTCTCCTAAAAAGCTTTTAGAAAATAAATAATAAATATACTTTAAATGTTGTAGATAGCATATTTTGCTTCATAGAGACATTATTTTATAAAAGAGAGTAATTACTGTATTCAAAGATTTTTTTTAAAGTTGCTTGCCACATATGGGAATCGAACCGACCAAACGGAAGAATACAGTATTTTTATGACGCCGATCGCAAGGTTCAATTATTAGGATTAATTCCCTTTAGATAAATAGTATCTATTTGTGCATATATATTTATTGTCTGCCCCAGTTTCGACGGGTATGCCAATTTTTGGGTCGTATTCCAGAACTGTACTTAATGCTCAAGTCAGGATTTGAGCAGACTTGAGTATGATTTCAAGCATTGGAAATACGATCCTAATGGCAAGGACTTGAGCATAATTTCTAGTGCTTTGAATCATACTCAAGTCCTGACTTGAGCATTGAGTAGAGTTCTAGAATACGACCCTAAGTATATCAGTCTTCACCAAAATTGTATAGTTAGGTAGGTAAGTATACATTTAACGATCTCCGTGGTCCAACGCTATACACTGTAGGCGTTAAATGACGAGGTCCTGGGTTGGGGCCTAAGTTGATTCTGGTCAGGGTAGAGTCTTGATTTCTTTTATATCGAAATACCTGATGGAAAGTGATGATGAGGTCGACGATGTAGCATGCACACTTAAATAATACCTCTTCACTCTCGCCTTGAAAAGGTCCAAGTTATAGAATTCAGGGAAGTGGTCTGCATGCGAGGAATTCCAATTCCTAGCCGCTCGACATATAAATGTGGAAGCGAAACGCTTTGAGCGGATCTTTGGAATATCCACAACATAGGGGTGGAACCTCAGTCTACGTCAAGTCTCCCAATGATGGAAAGGTGGAGGCGGAATTAAATCATGCAATTTCTTCGCACGATCTCGTTATATATCCTGGAGAATATCGATAAGCAGGCAACTTTACGGCACTGATCAAGGCTGTGCTAGTGCTTCTGGAGTGAATTTCGTTGCTGTGGTGCTCATAGCACAGGAAATTATTGTTAGTAGTAACAAGAGTTCGTCCAGGGAAGGACTGCCACCTTACCTATTTCTGACGCCAAGCAGTAATGTCAGCATTACAGTGTTCCGGTTTTGCATGGCAAGGGTGCTGGTAAAATTACAGACGCATGGGACTTGCCAACTTATGTCTCAGGGTGACGGGCGCAGTGGCAGTGCCCATAAGAACTTTTGCAACTGTTATGGATAGTCGTGTCGCTTGCCACCAGGCGGACGACTTGTTCGTAAAAAAAATACCTGGTTCAAATCAGATACTTGATGTGGTCTCCTGGCACATTATTTGAATTGAACAAAACACATATTTTATGTCCCTCGTCTGTGGCAAAATAATATTAATTTTAATATAATTCTGCCCTCTTAGTGAAAACTAACGCATTTGCATTTCGGTGACTTTCAAGATCTAAAGTTTTATTGTCTTTTAAAAAAGGAATTACGCTAAATTTGCATTTTAACAAAATAAACTGAAACTAAATAAGATATTAAAAAACCGATTAGAGGGGTTTGTAGATCTCGTTTCACTATCCCAGATATCTTAATAACTCAATTTCGCTAAAAATATCGATTACGTTAGTTATGACAAGGATGGCAGAAGTGTTCGGTAGATTTGAAATTAATAAAAAAATTCAGAAAAATGTTGTTTTTGTAATTTTCACGTTGATCAGTGTTGTAAGTAAACGACAAGGTTGTGCTGATTAGTGATCAGTCATACCTGTACCTAGAAGAAGGCAAGCGCGGACTACAATGATTGGATATCAAATGAACCACATCAAAAGAGAACTGAGGGCCACTTCATACGAGGCGTTCAAAGAAAAAGCTTTGTAGAGGACATTTGCTACATCGACATGAGTCTAGCTTTTTATATCTAAGAGAGTAGTGCTAAGGCTGGTTTTACAGCTATGCCCTATCCGCATGCGTAGTGCTCTGAATTGAATATTTAATTTAGTGCGGATATTCAGAGAATACAGTCGCCTACAACGAACGTACTGGTGGCTTGTACGCAGTTCACGCGGAGCGTGTTCCTTACGGAGCAATCCGAGTCATTGTAAAATCACAGTGTAAGGAAATAATTGGTTAGACTGTGGTAAAACGATATTCTAACACCACACGTGTTACTCCGCTCCGGTGCTCCGTGCGGACGGTTCGTATATAAATCCACACTGCTCTGAAACCAGCCTAAAAGTCAAAACAGGTTCATTTTAACTTAGTACTACTCTATTAGAGTCTATTAGAGTAACTATTTTAATCCTTTCCCTAGTTACCGACCAGCAACTTTATTCCATCCGGGTATATTTAATTTACCTGGACATTCCACGAGTGAAATAGGGAGTCCACAATTCGGCACGCTTTGGCTCCCACCCACGGCCACCTGTATCAATAAATGAACACTTGTGGTGACAATCATGATGGCATTCTCTTGGATACACTGTTCACAAATTAGTACGCTTTGTTTAGAACGTCTTTGACTTGACTTTTATTTCTTTTGATGTGTTTCTAACATTCTCCCTGTAAGAGAATCATCACACCTATCGAATCGGCTTGAGCCGATCAGAATAGTATTTTATGCAATCGTTGCATAATGAGGTTCTTAAAATCGATACCGTGTTTAGGCCACGAGGCTTTGCCCAGTGGCCTAAGTAATAGGTACGGGATTTTAAGACCTAATTATGTAATGATTGCCTCCGAAATTACATTTTGACCAAACTTTTACATTCTTTTGTCCTTCTCGTATCTCGGTAGTTGAGGACCTGAATGCGAGGAGACGCGCGGAGCACGTGAGTTGCCCTTTAAGTTGGAAGCTATGTCCGGACATTGTTTTTGACATTGACAGACTGGCATCTCCGGCACTAGCCTGGAGAACTAGTAGAGCATAAGCTAGATATCCTTCGGTCCCTTCAGCCGCTTAGGTTATTGGGAACTGGAGAGACGCCGTTTTTCGGCGTCGGGAAGTGAGCGTGACTTACAGCTTCGCCACCAATGGGGAGATTTGGTAGTGGGCTCAGATTCGACGGCTTAGCGGTGGCAACCGCTAGTTGTGCAATGCGCAACGGAAAGTGAGCGTGCCTACAGCTCCGGTACCTACCTGGGAAATAGGGAGGGTGCTGTACGTGCACCCGGGGCGGCTCCACTTAAGGCCCTAGCCTTACAGAGAACCGGATGAAGTACATGTAAACGTGTTGATCCGGGGTTAGGATAGATGGTCCCTGTGCGGGTTCGCTCGCTCAGGTCATAGTGCCCTTCCCACATAACCAAGAGGTTGATAGGGAGGGGCACTATAAACAAAACTTATTATGTAGAAAGACTTGGGACTATCCCTGTCGTAACACTGCACGTGATCTGTCGATAGTCCAGAGTCAAACATAAACGGGACCATTATAAATGTACTTAAAAATGAACATTTTTCAAACAATGTAGCGTTTTTTCGTTTTCTTTATTATCTTTTTAGTAACATGCACGTAAAGCCGTCTAATGATAAACCACAGCTACCTACGCTGATATGTTACGAAATCATTGTCAGACAGCTTAAAATTATTTTTTTCTACTTCATCATGTGAAGGCCTACGGCTACTTTATGAACAAAATTTGTGTAGTTGCGTTAGCAAAATACGTGCTTGACGAAAAAAGTATAGTGTGTCCGACATAGTAAAAAAAAAATTTAAATAACCATATAATCAAATATCACGTTAAGAAAAGTAAACGAAGTTTATTCGTATAATCCTTTTATTTATGGATTTATTTCAAACGGTGAAAGAAAAAGAAACCAGTAATTCAAATATTCCTGTTTTTCATTTTACACTGTCATTCTGCTATATACAAGGTGCAAATAAATTAGGTGTAGTCGTTGCATCAGAAGGAACAATTTAAAATGCAAATCAATAATATTTTTAAGGGATTTTAGTTTACCGTACCGTACCGTAAAAATAAATTATTATAATTAGTACCCTTGGTATAATAAAACCGTATGTGAGCCTACGCCACAAGTGCTTTTAACATATAAAGTAAATACGTGTGAAATTTTATAACTCTCCTATTTAAGATCTCTGTTCGTAGAATCTTTAAATCTCTCTTCTGAAAAGTTGTCATTTTGCGGATGTGGCCTTATTACACCAATCGCGAAAATTCCGTCCAAACATAACCACCTGAGCATTTACAAAGAATGGAAGGTATATACAATGACATTCTTTTTCATTTTTGCTACAATAATTCTGAAATGGCCTTCACTATTGTGAGGTGGCTAGTGATATTTAAAAGATTTCAAAAGATAACATTGAAGAGGTTTTAATCGCTAAGTGGTATAGTTATTAAAAGGGCGTATGCAGTAATTAAATTGTTTTCTTTGTACTTCGATCATATCATAGGTTATTCATTCATTCATAGGTTAAACTCTACTAGTCATAAGGCAGATTCCCCTGAGATGTATGAGTTCGAAACTATTGGGGTTGCACTTATTTATTATATAAAAAAAAATTAAATATAAATCTTTATAAATAAACATTTGTATACATCGAGTTCTTAGGTTTTCGCGTTTGTTACACATAGGAAATGAAACTATTTTTCCGGATTTAAATCGCGTATATTTGTTTTTTCAAACAAACCGACGTTTCGGGCCCTTTACAGGTCCCATGGTCACGGTTGACTGACATTTGTATACGTTTATTATTTACAATATTTATTTCAAATGTGATAAAGATATCAAGAGTTAAACCATGAATTTTTAACATCCTAATTTATGAACTTTAAATATCAACAGGAATTTTATTATTATAGCCATACATAACTCCTTAAATTAATTTGTATGAAGACGTCTGTCTGGAATAACCAGTTTTTTTGGTTCTATAACGGTATTTAATTAGTTAGCACTCTGTATAACACCCTCTCACGTAACGCTCATAGAAGCTGCCTAAATGCCTTTGAATTGCTTACCAACGAAATTATAATCCATTTCATACTAAATGGAATATCGCCATTAAGCGGCTGTAATTTGCTCTGCGTAGGTGCGACATTTAACTTGTTTCGCTTGCGTTATTATCAGAGTATATTTACCAGTGATGCGTCAGACCTCTGCTTCTGCTTACGCAACTGCGAAAGTTCCGCTTTGTTTTTCGCATCTGTTTGCGTTTCTGCTTCTGCAATTTTTATAATCATTATCACAGAACCCGTAAGGAAACTTCGTCTTTTTGGGTGCAGTCAACAAAGTCTAAGAAAGCTTGGCCATTTTCTAGAAATACCATTATGTATGTAGAAAACAAAACATACAGACTTTGTTGACTGAACTTAGAGTTGGAAACTAGTGGATCATTACAAAGTTTTTATGTTTTTTAATTTGCTATTAATCAAATTGCCTAGAGTTTCCTTTTTGTGAAGCTAAATTAAAGGAATTACGTTGCTATTTAGTGAGGAGTTCTTGTTATCTAGCAATACCCTCGTTTCAGTGTACTTGGTAAATATGCGACTCGCCATTTTCACATTGCTACTCTTGTAAAAAAGATCGCGTTTATCTCAGTAAGTAAACGTGGCGGGATGTTTAAATTGTTGATTTAATTTCTCTTGAATTACATGAATTTCCTTTGGGCTGTATTCACACATCGTTACACTTGTTGACTTAACCCGGTTACTGAGAAAACAGATGACTTGCTACTTTTGCATTAATGTATATTTTGCGATATACAATTTACGAAATTGTTGATTTTGTTGAAACTAAGACCCGTGTATAATTATAATGTATATCGACGCTGGAAAGATAAAATGTTCTAACGTGCATTTGGAAAATATTACAGGAGTGCGATTTAAAGTAATATTGGAATAAAAACCATAACTCTAATCGAGTGCTTAGGCTTTCGCGATTGTTACACATAGGAAATGAAACTATTTTTCCGGATTTTGGCCGGATCGGGGCCCGAAACGTTGGTTTGTTTAAAAAATAAATATACGCGATTTAAATCCGGAAAAGTAGTTTCATTTCCTTCATAACTCTAATTTTATTTGTTATATGGTAAACTAAAAAGTGGCAACTTTTCCGTATAACAAATAAAAATAGTTATGATTTTTTTTCTTAAAAAAGTACTTTAAATAGCTCTCTTGTAATATTTTCAAAATGTATGATAGACGTTTTATCTTTCCAGCGGGACCCAGACAGTATTATACCTATGATCACGTGAACGTTATACTGGACGTTATAATGAAAATATTCCATTCAAAATTTAGCGCTATACATTCTATACGAACATAGCTCTATGCCCTAGACAAAATACGTTTTTATTTACAAAATTGAGGGTGTACTTGCTTGGGCCTTGTTGCGAACGCAACAGAATTTTTGTAATTTAATTCAATGTAATTTTCGAAGCAGTAACTAAACGCTCGTTAAGGGCACATTACATAGGCGGGGGGTTCTATTTTGAACCAATCAACTTGCACCACATATGTTATTTCATCCCTACCACAAATTTAACGAACTAACAAAGGTCTAAAAGAACGTTCAGTTTTGAATTGTACTTCCATAAGAATCCACCACTGTGTAATGCCAACACTACTTTTGTAAACCACTTACCTATTGTTAATAATATTACAGTCAACGTATACAAATCGTCTTAAATTTAACGAGCTGGTCAAGGATCCTTTACATCCTCTACTTGTGTCTGGCGGCTACTGGTTTATCACTTTTTTTATGATACATAGAGACAAGATGAACAAGTCGTGCGCGACATGCCTGTGCATCATTTGCAATGACACTTGCAGCTTTAAAGCGCAAAGATCTGAGAGGCACTACCACTGCCTGATACGTAAGTTGACAAGTCCCATGTGTCTGTAATTTCACCAGCACCCTTAACCTTCTAACCGGAACACAATAATGCTTACATTACATTGGCCGCAGAAATAAGTAAGGTGGCAGTACTTCCCAGGACAAACTCTGAATGAGTTCTGTTACTAAAATTTTCTCAGTTACCGATACGTATCTATTTTGTACGTTCCTTATTTGACAAAAAGTTTATTATTCTATGTAGGTACAATTTCGTTACTAAAATTTCTCTTCCTTTGCATTCGTTGTGTTCTAGAGATCTTAAAATAATAATTTCGTAACCTAGCTAATGTCACGGGACATTCTATTTTAAAGGCTGGAAAAAAGATGTCTATTAAAATTCTTCACTCAAAAGTATGCGAGTAACACAGATATCACTGTTAGTAAAACTTATAAACCCTGTACAAACGTTTTCACAGGGCTTCCGGTAGGAACGTTATCAGGAAGTGGCATTTTAATCTTCTATCAACTCTACCCAACGACCACACACGGCTTCTTTGACAAATTACATGATTTGGACCTTCGCCATAATGTGGATTTATTTTTTTATTTATTTTACATACACACACACACACACACACACACACACACACACACACACACACACACACACACACACACACATGACACATTATAGATGCAAAGTAACATTACACAAATTAGCTCGCTTAATAATAAAATTTGAATTAGATAGAACTTTGTTGAAGTTATTGCTCACACGCCATATAAACGAATTCCGTTTGTAATTTTGAAGAACGACAGGAAAACGAATTATTGACTCATTACGTAAATGCTTAGTTGGAACCCTAAGGCTCAATTTATATTGCCGCGGTTTAACGATATTGTACATAGCATAATGAACTTCAAGGTCAATTGCATAACGTACAAATTAGATAGGAGCTAAATTCTTTAAAGAAAAGGTTCATTATTCTATGTCTAATATCGTTACAAAAATTCGCTTCCATTCAGTTCCTCAGCAATATAAATTGAGCCTCAGTGAAGTTCAGCTCAGTCGACGATATTGGCGGTAATTGTAATGATAAAGTTCATGTTTGCTAATTCACGTCGAAATTCAAGGGGAATATATTATTATATGGTGTCATAAATAGTTCGAAGATTTATGGAGAACTAGTTTCTCCTACTGATAACGCGAGGGCAAACACCAGAGCCGCAATTTTAGGATTTATAACTATGTTACAACTATACGTTACCTCGCAATATGTCCAGAGATCCATTGCAGGTTGGTTATTCGATCTCACTAGATCTATAAAGCGTAAACACACACAGAGAGCGGGTGCGGGACGAGCTACTGTCCTGGACCTTAGTACGTCTTCGTATGCAGGAATTTAGTAGCAAAGTTCTCCTTGTGAAAGAGTTTGTTCAGCAAAATAGCCACCTATTTCTTTTGCCAAGTAGTAATGTAAATGTTACTGATTTCCGGTTTTGAAGGGTAAGTGTGTTGGTGAAAAAATGATTGAAATTACAGGACTTGTCAACTCTTTATTAATGGACATAGTTAAGCAAACAAGAACCAACCAACACCTCTATTTAAATTGAGTTATGTATTTAGGTAAAACACCAGACGTGTCCTTAGCCCGCTCATAAAAGATCCTGGCAATATACCAAGCCAAAACCATAGTATCAACCCTAAATAAGTAACTTTTTTATAGCTAAAAAGAAACATGCTGTTTAACTTCATATAATGTATTTTTTACCCATGATCACATTTATATATACTATTATATATATTATAGATACATATACTGAAGTACTGTAGATCTTTAGCGTTTTCATTACGAAAACTAGAACATGGTTCTCGTTAACTGAATAAAACGATACATAATGTTTTCTATTTATTGCTATATAATATAATAGTTTCCCTATATTTCTCAATGCTACATATAACTCACGTTGTTTGTCTCAAATAACTTACCTATTTATTTCTTCACACTGTTTTTCCAAAAATCTAATTATCTCGAAAGTGACATTTTGAGGGTTGGTTCTAGTTTGCATAACTATGTCCTTTGAGGGTATCTTTGCGATTTAAAGCTCTGAGTAGTACTCAAACTGTTATGGACAGGCGCATGATTTGGTCGTCCTGTCACTTGGGAAGATACTAATATTTCTATTCCATTACTGACATGTCTAGTCGCCATTTAAAACAAAGGAAACTCAAAACTCAGTTCACAGTGTAGGTATCTACTATGTTTTGTATAGCTCTCTGTTGTATAGTTTTGTCCGATGAACACACCTCAAACCATATCTAACTCGTCGGCCGCAGCCCAAATGAAGTCATCGGACGATCTGTTCAAGTCGTTATAATAAAATGCGAAACCGCAGTCGTTCGGGACACGTTTACTGTCGCATAGATGGAACGTTATAAGTCATAATGTTGCAGTAGATACTACAACGAATTAAATTACTGATGTTTAGAATAGGGTTGTTGCGAACATCAACATCCGCATCTGCATCCACATTCATCGATGCTGATATTCATTGCGGATATTCCAGTCGTGATATGGCCTAAAATGCAAGCTGAAATAATTTACAAACCTTCTAGAAACAGACTGTAAGCTGAAAAAACAGCTCAGCTGTTGTTTTTAGAAGTTTATTCTACAACGATTTAAGCTAGGTAGATAGATTGTTTTCATGATGTTTTTCTTATTATATATGTCACAAAATCATTGAAATAATATTTTATTACAATAATAGAGAAAATAGAAAATTTTTTCATGTAGTTAGATAGATTCAGTAAGGATGTACATTTATCGCGTTTTTTAATACATAAACTCAGCATCTACATCAGTATCTGCTGATGTGTAAAAACTTGCATCAGCAACAACCCTGGTTTAGAACGGTTCGTATTTGCCATAACAACAGAATCAGAGATCGAAATAGACCGAGTAAATGTATTATATCTTCAAGTAAAATATGAAGCCACACATGATCATAATGTCATAATTATAACTTTATCACAATAAAACTGACCTCACAATTTGTTTATCCGCTCCTCAATCACAAATGAAACGCATATGAAAGTTCTTATCTAAATACCATATCTGACGCGAAGCAGTTATGAGCAGGATTGTTGCTAATACAGCATCCACATTGATTGATTAATTTACAAACCCTCCAGAAACAGACTGCGAGTCCATAAAAGCTGCAAAAAATGTCAGTTGGTATGATTAAGCTAGGCGGGCTGATTGATTTTATTGAGCTTCATTTTTATAGCAAATGTAACAAGACATTGAAATCAACAAAAATCAGTAATAAAGCTTTTTCATGTACATTCAATAAAGATCTGAACATTCTTCACTATTTTTTAGTAACCGCATCAGCATCTGCTGATGACAAAGTAAAACATCAGCATCCACATCCGCTTCCGTAGCCGCTGATATGTAAAAAACGTGCATCAGCAACAACCCTAGTAATGAGCGCATTACTGCGTTCTCGTTTTAAAAGGTAAAGGTGCTGGCGAAATTACATTCACTTAGAACTTGTCAACTTATGTCTCAGGGTGACGGGTGCAGTGTCAGTGTCCCTCAGGTCTTTGCGATTTCAAGCTCTAAGTAACTGATTTGTACAAGCGTGTCGCTTACCACCTGGCTCACGACCTGTTCGTCCCGTCATTTGATATTATAAAAAAATCAAACATTTTTCAGGGTTCCTCTAAATATGTTTCTCTGGGTCCGGCTAAACATTAGGCATACAAACATATTCTTGAAACTAAACTAGATGTAATATGTTGTTTTTTAATAATACTACGTGGGTGCACAAGAATTTAATAGGTCAAATTATATAGAGTGCATAATAATATATTGACGTCGTAGCCCTCTATTTTGCGTGCCGTAACTTATTACTTTGTGTATTTATCTTATACACTTCCGGACACATAACTCGAGCCACCACGCATTTTCAGTATTAACGGTCCTCAGCTTAAACAATGTTTGATTGCTCAAAAATTATTATGCAATTTTGAAACTAGTATACTAAACATCTTTTCCATAAGTCCTTGTTGGGAATTTGGATTTGCAAAACCGGGGGAAAACTTTTTCTTCGATGATAACACTATTTTTGTATTCTAGCCCTTTACGACAAACATGCGACGTGGATCGAATTATGTGGCCGGGAGTATATATTTTCCCAAACTAATTTCCTTCGCTTTCACTTGGGGTAATCCTCCTTTTAGCAATGACGAGATCGTGTTTCGTCACACTCCATTTCCACGGACAGTCCTTATTAATCAGTTTGAAAAGGGACGCGGGGAAGCAAGCTGGGGAAACAGCAATTTTATTATTTCTTATCCTGTATAAGAGATACGAGAGAAACAGAGATATTAGGATTTGATTGTTGAAGTTACGCTTTTGTTGCGGTATGTTACAGTTGTATGATAATTTTGCAAACATTGTAGGTAATTTGTTTGCGGTCAAAATTTTGAAGAAATGGTTTATTAAATGTCATCGACCTCAGGCAGATATTCGTTGCTGGGTATAGGACTTACGCAGTTTGTGACCACATACCTAGAATTATAATTTGTGACATTTTTCTTTCTTTTTCTTTCTTTGTCCGAACTCCTGTCCTCCGCCTAAAACTAAAAGAGGCATGATACAAATTGACTGATTTATTTTGTACAACTACACACTTACAGTACTTATAACTAAACATGTAAGTCGTAGTCATATAAAGGGTGAGTCGATCACCGGCGAAAGATAATCTGCGGAATTTGGACCACAGAGCAATGGGCGGTGACCGTCTCAATTTTGATTCAGTGTTACTGAACATGTCAATATCATTTGTCCTACTTAAGGATTCGGCTAGGGCTTCGAAGGATGGTGTCCGTCATAGTATGAAGCCGAATGAAGCTTCATACTTGACGTTATCTTTCGATTTTGGTCGAGTATACTTATTTGATGTCAGACCGAGAACACGAGTTGACTCCCTGTAGTTTAATATATATACACGTTAATAGTGTATTGCAAAATACTACGGTTTTTGAACTTCACCCACCCACCCTTGCCCCTACTCACACCAGCATTCATCTTCCGTATATATTTATTTTAACGTAAGAAGATGGGTGCTTTATTCATTACTTGCTGGTACCCGCGTCTTCGTAGGATATGTACTTCGCGTATCTTTTTCTACAATACTCATTTTCATACTTTTCTCGGTTCTTCATGCAAATTTTCATCCCCTGTTTCACCACCTTTTGTGACAAAAAGTAGCCAATGTCCTTCTCCTAGGTCCCATCTATCTATTAATCTATTCATCAATGTTGGTTCGGCGGTTTAGGCGTGAAAAGGTCTAATTGAGTTACTTTCGTATTTATTATATTAGTTTGGATAATGTTCCGCTTGCTCTATTATATAAAGTCAGCGATACGTATCACAACTTCGTGTTTGAGTTTGCACTATACGAAGCTACACTTGCAATTTATAGGCGATGCATCGATACAACCGCGCGTTTGTATCAATGCAGTCGCGCGCTTGCATCGCGACCTGTCAGAGCATGGTCAGCCATGACGCAATTGCAAATTCTATCTAATTGACAGTCAAAGATACGTAGACTTACGAAAACGTCCCGTAGCCAAAAACGGTAGTACTCGAGTTCTACCCTCCTTATCATAACTAACGTAATCGACTTTTGTAGCGAAATCGAGTTATTAACAGATCTGGAATCAGGTAATTGAAATCTATAATCCCCTATAAGCGGTTTTTTATACCTAATTTAGTTTTAGTTTTATTGTTAATGGAATTTTACTAACAAATAAAAGGTGTCAATATCTCGAAAGTTCTTTTTTATAATATTAAGTGACGGGACGAACAAGTCGTGCGCCTGATGGTAAGGTATTCGCCTTTCCATAGCAGTTGCAGTGCCACTCGGAGCTTTAAATCGCGAACACCTGAGAGGCACTACCACTGCGTCCGTCACCCTGACGTCAGTTGTGCCTGTAATTTCACCAGCGTCCTTACCCTTCAAAACTGGAACACAGTAACGCTGACTTTACTGCTTGGTGGCAGAAATAGGTGAGGTGTCAGTACTACCCTGGATGAACTATTTCACAAGGAGTTCTACTGCAAATCCGAAATTAAGAAGTTAAGTTACCGAAATACAAATGCTTTAGGTATTAATAAATTTTTAATTAATATACACCTCATATTATCACAAGGAGTTGGAGTACTTTACCATCTGAGAAAGTAAAGATATAAATGGTTACTCCTCCTCTGTTTTTTAAATTTAACAAGATTAAACCTTTGAAAAGCAACTTATGAAAAAAAAACACTAAAAAGTGTAGAATAAAGTAATTCCAATATCAAAGTAGTTTAAAATAGTTCGGGCCTTCAGCACTTTGAACTTTCTCTTACGGAAACAATGTTTACACTTTATCTACCCTATGCAATATACCTGTATACACCTATATACGGAACACTAGCATTAACCAGAGATACAGAAAGTCTGGATAGGACATTAGCGTAAGGTAAAAGTTGTCACAATCTGCTGCACCTTGATTTGGGGTTGTCAATGTCAAAAAGGACTATTTTATTTGATTGCCACCGCTGCACCAGATCAAATATTTTAGTATTCGTTTAGTTTACAAATAGAATCAAGCCAAAAATAGCTATCTTATTGGCAGTTCGTTGGTTAGTTGCAGAGTACAACTTTATAACCTTCACATTGCAAGTACGGTCAAAAATTGACCGTATAAGTTCAATAGATATGTTATCACATTTTCACATATAGGATGCATTACTTGGTAAAGAGGTGTGGTACTGAAAGACACTGACCGTATGTGCTCAGTAAACATAGTCATTGCTATTTATATCTGTAATATGCTTGGATGCAATAGTACGTACTTCAAAACGTCCATGCTAACTCGCTAACTCGACATTCATTGTTGTTTGTTATATCTAGTATGTTAATTACTTTTTATGGTATCAAATGACGGGATGGGTAAGTCTTGCCACTGGTGGTAAGCTGCACTGTCTAAGACATAAAGTGTATTACATTCTAATTTTTCGAAACCAGAACGCAGTAAGGTTTATACTACTGCTTAGAGGCAGAAACAGGTACGGTGGTAGTTTTTCCCCGGAAGAAATCGTTCAGCAGGAACTCTACTGCGGTTAACAAATTTTAAAATACTTACGATGTTGTACTATGGTAAGCATGCTGAAAATGAGACTCCTGTAGTAAAATTAAAACAAAGAAAGGAGTAAAAAAAACTATTATTATTACTGTCTGTCGTATAGAGCTAGGCGTGGTTGCCTGCTATGTGCCTTCTAGTGAATAAGTTTCGTCCTAACGCAATGACACAAGCACACCTTCAACCCCTTCGCGGCACGACAAACGCGTCTATTTGCGGTCGGATATTGACCGCAACGCGTCAAGTAAACATGCGACCACGCACCGCAACCAACGTCTTGTGGCGTATGCCGTTCGCCGACGCCGCGCCGCCTCAACTGTACTAACATTTTACACATTCAATTAAAATATCATGGTTCGAATTCATCAAGACATTTATTTTCTTTGATAGTTCAGATAGTTTCCATGTTGATTCATAGTTTTTAACCGACTTAAAAAAAGGAGGAGGTTCTCAATGCGACTGTATTTTTTTGTGTGTATGTAACAGGATTACTTCGGCATTTGTGAACCGATTTTGATGATTCTTTTTGTTAGAAAGAGAATACTTTAGTATTGGACCCATTTCAATTTTAAGAAAATATTCCACGCGAAACTGGATTGGAAAATACGAATGTCGCTTATGCACTGATATAATCTCAGTACAGAGTACTAAAAAAACAGACCTCAAAAGTACGTGGAATTACGTCTATTTGCTAAGTTTCATTGAAATATCCCCTAGTTCGCCACTATACAGGACTTGATACTGGAGATAATAAAAATAGGTTCTCACTACGACACTACTCAAAGTATATCGAGAGAAAAACGCCTTGAATTGGAGAAATAGCAAAATCAACTAAATAATTGCTAAAAGTAATTGCTACTAAATTAAAGTTAGGCGCTATTTATAAAAATAAATTTTCATGCGTAAACAGCCACTCTTAGAGGTGGATGATTTCCTTCAAAATGAAATGGGGACCACTATGGAAGTACCCCCTTTCCAACAAAAAAAGAATCATGAAAATCGGTTCACAAATACCGGAATTATCGCGTAACATACAAACAAAAAAAAGAACATACAGTCGAATTGAGAATCTCCTCCTTTTTTGAAGTCGGTTAAAAATGATCCCTGTGACGTTTCAAACCGTCATTTCTTCCATTCGGAACGAATACGAATCGGCTCAAACGCGCTATCGCTTCGAAAATGGAATGCAATAATACTCATATTTCTGCTTCGCGGCAGAAATAAGCAACGTAGTAGTACTGGGCGAATTCTTTCATTGGTTTTTGTACAGTCGTCTAATTTCATTTCTACACTTATATTACAATAGATAAAACAAACATAATTCCAATTTCAGTCTACAGAAAAGGAGAAATCAAGACTAATGTACGGTTTCCAAATTATGTATGGCAGTTTTCTAAACGAAAAATATGTCATCATTCATTACAACGGCTATCATGCAGGCCTGTCACGCAGAGGTCCCGGGTTCGATTCTCGAGCGGGAGAAAGTTTCAGTATGGCCTACATTTATTTATCTTGTAAATTTGGCACCCGCGATACGAGGTTTCCGTAGTGTGTGCCTATGAGTGTGTGTGATAAAAAAAAGATTCGTTTTAAAGAAAAAATAAAACAAATTTTATTCTCAACGTTACATCGTAAACATAATAATGTGCATTACTGTGAAATAAAATCTGTATGGATCTTATTGATGAAGATTAAATTAAATTGTCCACGTTAAAGAAAAAAGCCATTATAAAAAAAGGAAGTTTACTTTTAAATTCCATTCTGAAATTGCGTTCCGCAAGTTGAGAGTTTCGAAAATAAGGTTACATAAATACGGAATTAAATTCGCCAAGTCCCAGAAATTAAACACTTTTTAATAGAAATCGTGAGACTTCGTAATAGCAAAATGCTTGGTAAATAAATATTAAGTGGCTACTAAACGTGAATGGTTGTATAACCGCAACAGACACGGTGCTCTATCTTACAGATTTAAAGTATTTTCGCTTTTATCGAGTCCCCCATTCCCTTAACTACACATATGAGTTTGCGGGACTTTAATGATGGTTTATAGCTATTTTGATGGTTCTATAAAAGTATTAAAGAAATGGGACGATGCTACACCCGGAATCGTCATATCAAATCAAAATGATATGTTTCAGTGAAAACGAATGAAACGTTAAAAATTACTTTCATAAATAGTTATTTTATTTGCACCATTTTTAGTTACAATGAATTTTAGTCGCAAATATGAAAAGTGATTAAAAATGTTGCATTTTAATATGCGACATTATTAAAAAAACAATTTAGCAAAATGTAGAGTTATTAGTTATTCGTTTCACAAACACTTTTTGTTATTATTTATTGAGCGGTTCCTACAGAGCCACCAACTTAAAGTGTAACAAATAATTAAGAAACTCAAAACATAATATAGGTACTTGAAACTGAAAATTCACTCGTGTAAAAATAGTAACTACAAAAAAGACCCGCCATTTTTCTCCACGAAATCCAGGTCGCGATGCGTTTCGTTTTATTCAGTTTTTTTTTAATTTTCGTTATGTGCACGAACTTTACAATTTCCAGCCTCAACGCAGCTCCTTCATTCGACTAGAAAGTCCGGAACACTCCTGTCCTTGTGTCGATTATATACTGCCCATTCGCACGAGTGCTATACTTTCTCCTTCTTAATGCGCACGGCAAAATACATACTCCTTAGTAGGCCCGTCTGTCTCTCTGTCTGTGCTGTCTTTCCCGAAAACTACAATTTTGGGTTATTCAAGTTTGAAGCATTGTCGCTTAACATCTGTTAAGATTGTGGCCAAGTGTGGTGGTAATTAACAAAAATATTGAAAAATACGATAAGACGACGTTACACCAAGTACCAAGTACCTACAATAAAATGTCTTAAATTAAAAAGGAAATTAAGAAATAAAGTAACTAGATGTTATATTTAGTATAAGTACGATTCTTTATCTTTTTTTTATAGTTTTTATAATTTGCGCGCAGTCTCCAAGCGAATGCGAGCGAAACAAGGCATATCGGCGATTTATGCCTTGTTTTGATGGTGCCACTTTTTGAGCGGCTACAGTGTATCTAACAATATTTATGACCGAATCCAAGCGTACGTCTATTTTTATTAAAAAAAAACTAAAAAGAGTAGCTTCGTTTAAGTGTAAGAATTTTTGATGAATTATGTTTGGAATACAATTGATAACAACGGTATTAATATAGTGATTTCAACATCATTCTACCCAACACCTTCATTTATACTGATATAAATTTTTTTTGGACATTACCTTTTGACATTAAGTAGCAACATTTGTTTTTATTTTATTTATTGCACAGGAAAAAGCACAGATTACATTTATTTAATAAAAGGAAAATACAAACAAAAGGTAGTGCTTATTTCTATAACAAATTTCTTCCTGCAGACCAAAATACAGGAGACAATAATTACAATAACGGGTTTATGCGCACAACAAAACATTATGCAATAGAATTTTAATAACATTAAACTATTGTAAACTAGATAAATACTTAGAGATATACATATTTCATTGTATGATTCTATAAAATGGATGGAACAATTATTTCGAAATTAAGAAAATATTGCAGCGTACGTAAATTCGCCCTTAGTACTCGTGCCCCAATGACAAAAAAGTAATTAATGAAATCATTCAAGATCCCTTTTATATATCCACCGCGGGGGTCTGCCCAAACTAGACAATTCGGACCCACTTCGGATGTCGCTAGTGCACTAAGTCCGATTCGAATACGAATATCGCTAGAACACCTTGAGACAATGATCCCTGTAACATTTCGCACCGTCATTTCACGTATTCGAAAATATACGAATCGGACGTAGTACGCAAATAAAACTCCGTAGGGAAAGCAAGTGGCAGTGGGCCAGTGGTATGAATAGTAAACGACTCGCATCGGTAAAGTATCTGTAGAAAAAAAAACTTCATTCTTAGGTCATAATCTCCATTCAAAACCGAATTTTACAAATATTTGCTCACAAAAAATGAAGATCGTAACACGTGATAAGTAAGCAAAAGATGCAACAATGAAGTAACAGTACCGCGGTGAGTATAGATACAGTCCTTTGATGGTCGGTAAATACTCAAATTACTTTGCAATGGGCTAATAAACACCGGCCGACTAACGTAGAGATGTTCTATAAGCGTCATTGATATAGTTCAGTTCAACGTACTTTTTTTAATTACGTGTACTTATAGAGACTTTTCACTTTAACGCTTTTTCTTGGAAGCTTACAAAATAGTTTAAAATAACTTTAAGCCCATAGACTGTATGTGACAGCGAAAAGCGATATTAGGTTTTTCAGATATGTAAGTTTATTTGTAAAAAACAGAGCTGTATTTTTACTTATTACCTTAATTTGTTTAGGAAATATAGAAGTCGGGAGTTAACACTGAATAACTTTGTAAAAAATGAATATCTTGAGTATTGAATTAAGCAACTATTATAACTTAAAATTATAAGTGAGCTTGTACGTGTGCTTATATCGAAAAGCTAACTTTAGACGCCCAACTCTAGTTCAATGTACTCACAGCCATACACTACGTTATATATTGTTATTTTTTACGAACACTGTGTTCAATTATCAACAAAGAATTTTAATATTTTGTACCTATATATTAAGGACGTTGTTCAGAATCGGGTTGGGGAACTTTACTTCATCTACGAAAATCGACAAATGGTACTCATGAAACGTATTCAAAGTGCATATTTAAATGTCCCCCACTACGCCAAAGCTGTGGACTTGTATTGTGTGGGCAGTATGTAATAAAGTGCTGGTAGAGTTATTTTTTTTATTTCTACGTAATCTAGAAAATAAATTAGTCTATTCTTTTATTATTTATCAATTTTTTTAATTGGCCGAAATCTTGCAAATATATTTTGGAAGAATATTACGACATGTGTACACATTTGAAAGATATTTTAGACCTTTTTCATTCTGAATCCTTTTTTTTATATATATCAAGTGACGTGACGAACAAGTCGTGCGCCTGATGCAAAGCTACACGCCTGTCCATAACAATTGCAGTGTCCTCAGAGCTTTTAATCGCAAAGATCTGAGAAGCACTGCCTCTGCGCCCGTCACCCTGAGGCATAAGTTGACACGTCTCATGTGCCTGTAATTTCACCAGCACCCTTACCCTTCAACACCGGAACACAGTAATGCTGACATTACTGCTTGGCGGCAGGAATATGTCCTTACCTATACCTGGCAGTACTTAACTGGATGAACAATTCTACAAAGATTCAAATGAGCCAATCTCACTAATCTTTTCACATCACTTCTTTCTATTCATCCCTTAGCGACCTCGGGATTGGGATCCTTCCTGTTTGAACAAACGTTTTGTGACTATATATCTGTATATTGTCGTTTGTTGGAATAAAGGAATCTTGCCGGAGCTTCTTTCTTACGCCTTCGAGTGCCAGAGGAATTTGGTTTATTTGGATGCGTCAGATGTCTTTTTGTTGGTTTTTTCTTTTACAAATATGTTCTTTAGTACACATTTGCACGTGTTTTAAAGGGACTGAACTTTTCTGCAAGAGTATGATGTCGATTTATAGACACAGAGCGATTTATGACCTTTTTCCTAAAAACCAAACTATTCTCCCCGACCCGTGGAACTCCCAGCACAATTGAAGCCTGTCTAGTTCCAAAACAGTTTTGATTGCAAGCGAAGTTTGTGTCTAGCCCAGTCTTTTATTTTATTGACATTTTTTTTGTTTGAACCTTTTTCTTATATTATTAGTACAAAGATCGAACAACATAAATAAAAATTACTTCGATCTGACACGCTACTAATAATCAACTTCAAAATACGAGGAACTTTTCAATTCTGCTATATGTTTTTTTTGTATGTATGTTACGCGATAACTCTTTTTTGTTTTTTGAACCGACTTTGATGATTCTTTTTTGTTTGAAAGAGGGTACCTCAGTAGTTAAATTTGAAGAAAGTATTCCACCTCTAAGGGTGGCAAAGTATAGGATTAATCCGGTTTCTTGGCAAACACATAGGTGTGATTCCACGAACTTTTGAGGTAGGTTTTTTTAGTACTTTTTACTGAGATTATGTTTGTACCGAAATATACTCTAGTCTTCTTCTTTTTATCGTATCGATGGCAGACACTATCATGCTTGCCATCGTGGTAAAAGGAATTGTCAATCGACGTAAGGTATTCGCGGATTGTGAAAGTAATGGGTACGTTTTACAAGGAGGTTCCTTTCGTGCATCCCAATTTAGTCTTTAAATGCCATGGTTGTCAAGAACAAGCAAGCAGTGGGTGGCCGCTACTGACCGCTGTTCTCTGCACATAAAAGGAACCCTAAGGTCGCTTTCATTCGACACGAATTTCATCGCGCTGTCGCAGCGCAGAGCCCGCGTTGACGCCGCGCAGCGACTGCTGGCATCTAACTGTCATGGCAAAGTGCGCTCTATATATTTAGCTTTAACGTTTTAACTTAAATGAGCATCCATGAGCGCGCGGGCGAGTATGGCTTGTCCTTGGTCTACGCAGCGACCGCGCGGTTATATTATTGAGAGGAATTTAAATGCTGTTGCCTAGTAAATAGAATTCAGATTCGCCATTAATGTACGTGAAAGCGTGGTGACGGGGCGGTCAACGCGCGGTAGCGCGCGAAAACTTTCGCGTCGTTTAACTGGGTTCTTAAGGTCGTACGGCGTCCTTTTCACTGATAGTTTTACAACTGCTACGTTCAACTGAATGTATTAGGGGTTAAAGTATGAAATTGCCGTTTTATTGCAATAGGTTCTTTGAATTTTCATAGAATCTTCATGGTTTGAGGTTTTCGAATGAAACTTTTTTCAAATGGTTTCTGTGATTTTTTTTTTTTTTAAATTTGAAACATTTGAATATCGACTTTCAATTGTTTTTGTTATTCAATTTAGACAAGAAAGATGGATACTGCGAAAATTCGAGTGATTTTTGAATACGAGTTCCGACGCGGAACTAACGCGGCAGAAACAGCCCGCAATATCAATGCTGCGTTTGGAGAGGGGTCTACTAATGAACGCACCGTGCGATTTTGGTTTAAACGCTTTCGTGATGGAAATTTCGACTTAAAGAACGAGTCACGAGGAAGACCGCCCACACAGGTGAATAACGATGAATTAAGAGAGATAGTGGAAGCCGATCCTAGTCAAATTACCCAGGAATTAGCGGCATGGTTTAACGTTACCTTACTCACAATATTGACTCACTTGCGTCAAATCAATAAAATAAAAAAATACCAAAAATGGGTGCCTCATGATTTGACTGATCTGCAGAAAGAAACGCGTGTTGAAACTTGTGTTGCCTTGTTGAACCGGCACAGAAATGAAGGAATATTGGATCGAATTGTAACATGTGATGAAAAGTGGATTCTTTATGATAACCGGAAAAGGAAAATGCAATGACTGACCCCAGGTCAAATGCCACAACAGTGTCCTAAAGCAAAACTTACCAATAAAAAGGTAATGGTAACTGTTTGGTGGTCTCAGCATGGTGTTATTCACTATAGTTTTCTCCGATCTGGTCAAGCAATAACGGCAGATGTCTATTGTGCCGAACTCCGAACCATGTTGACAAAACTAGCAGTAAAACAGCCCCGACTCATGAATCGATCTTCACCATTATTGCTCCACGACAACGCGAGACCTCACACAGCACGAGAAACCATTTTGACCCTTCAGGAACTGCAGTTAGAAACCATTCGTCATCCTCCGTATTCACCAGACCTTGCTCCAACGGACTACCATTTTTTTCGTGATTTGGACAATTATCTACGTGACAAGAAGTTTTCTTCCCAGGAGGCAGTACAAAATGCTTTCACACAGTTTGTGCAGTCTAGATCGTCGGAGTTCTATCGCAAAGGCATTAATAACCTTCCCATTAGATGGCAGCAATGTATAGATAATAATGGCAACTAATTTGATTAAATAAATTTGTTAAAAATTTAAAAAATAAACAATTTAGATTTTCAGTACAAATCGGCAATTTCATACTTTAACCCCTATTATTATGGTGTAGTAAGTATCTATCATCCTTTTATATACCCCTACGCCCCTAGTACCCTAGTACAACTGGTTTATTAAATTGTGTGAGGTAATGTACAAAGTTACTTAAGCACTGGTACCATGCACAATTTATGATTTTGGCTTAAAAGATATATGATACATATTTCCTTCCTTCTCTAAGCGCTCTCTACGCTCTAAACGTGCGACTGCATCGATATCAAGCGCGCCTGTGTCAATACAATCGCACGACTGCATCGATACAAACGTGCGACTGCATCGATACAGTCTCGTATGTTGAATAATTATGTACGAAAAATCCGTATAGGTTTGAGCACGTTATTTTGTTTTGTTAATTGTAACTTTAAAAGTGAAATTAATAAATACATTAAATAAATAAATTAGTCAATTAATTTAAAACGTGCATCGCTGCTAATAATCGCCGTGTATAACAGCCCTAAAATGACATAGTTAACGCGAATATCATCTATTGAAACCTATACGTATGTCTTAACCCCTCATCCATCAAAAACTTCTCTCTGATGGATCACTGTTAGCCAGAGTTCTACCTACAAGTATTAAGGGGCGCTTTGCTAAGGCATTGATAATCAAATAATAAATGCTTTTGTAGGAAATTGAAAAATAAGCATTATACTTTTGATGTGTAGTAATTTATATATATTTAGTAGCAGTAGAGCTCCTTGTGAAAGAGACCTTACCTATTTCTGCCGCCAAGCGGTAATGTGAGCATGCATTGCTGCGTTCCGGTCTAGAAGGGGATGGGTGCTGTGTAACTATTCGTTTTTTATCGTGCAATATTAATTAATATTCAAGTATTGTATCTTGAAATATTATTTAATAATTACGCGATAACATACTTGAACATTTAAATAATAAAAATTGGCACAGAAATTAGGTAGTGCACATTTGTCCGAGAATGAGAAATTAGGCTTGTACAAATAAAAAAAAATTAAAGTTCCACTATTCGCACGCTTTTTGAGCAACTATATTGAAAAACATTTCAGTTAAGTACTTTTGTTATCTTTTCAATCTTCATAAGGCCTTTTTTCGTACAGTGATATTAACGTACTTGCCTTTTCAAGCTTCACTTCACATCATGTCTGTATTTCGGAAAATATTTTTTGTAAATCTATGTTTTTTTTGCAAAGCCGTTCCGTAATCCGAGCGTTAATCCCTTGAATAAAGTACTCAACATTTTACAAATAAGCGATTTTAGACAGACATCGTTTAATGTTAAAAGGTGTATGAACCTTCCGTTACTACCTTAAGGTTTGAATTTGCAGAAAACGTGTCTAAATTTGCTGGACACTAGAGAATTTCTTGTGCTTTTGAATCAAATTCTATGACACTCATGCAATTTTTTTTTAAATCTTCAGGGACTATTTAATCATTTTAGTTTTTATTTTTCCAGGTAAGGACCTCCTGTTGCTTTGTGCAATTTTGAATAGATGAAGATTCGTGATACGCGTAAGTTACAATACAGAATTGTAGACAAACAGACCTGAACCAAATAGATTGAAATAATTATCCACCTTTTTTATTATACTACGAGATGGGAGGAACAAGTCGTGCACTTGATGGTAAGCGACAGGCCTGCCTGTAACAGTTGCAGTGCCACTCAGAGCTTTAATTCGCAAAGATCTGAGGGGCGCTGCCACTGCACCCGTCACCCTGAAAAGTCCCATGTACATATTGTGAAGCGATTTCGATAATTCTTTTTTATTGGAAAGAAGGTACCTCAGCGTGTGTCCCGTTTAAATTTGAAGACAATATTCTACGGGCGGCAAACTAGGGAATGAATCCGATTACGCGCCCTTTCCTGTAACCGATTTCAATAAAACGAAGCAAATAGATGTAATTCCACGAACTTTGAGGTCGTTATTTTTGTTAATAAAAAAGTTATTGAACTATGCTGTTTTGTATCATGGCCTTTTTAATTTTAATTTAATTATATGAATAACCTCTGAATTGGATCTTCGCAACTACCGATTGACTCTTTCTTCATCCGCTATGCTTTTCAAATACAATGTACTTAATTTCATCAAGTTCAGCGCAAACTATGATGAACTTCAAAAACCCTTGTGTGATAGTAATGTTCACTTCCGTAACATTTACATAACCTGTTCTGGATATTAATAGGCGAGTTTCATAGGCGGTAAAGTGAACTGTGTAACTGCTACTATTTATCTTATGGTTATTTTTAGTATAGTATTTGATCGTCGCTGCTCTTTTAATAAGTAAATAGATCAGAATGTTTAAAAAAAAACTGGTTTATTGCTCGGTACTTCAGGCATGTACAGCCAACTCAATAAGTAACTAACTGTGTAGAAATTCATGATAATTTTACATTGATAATAAGAATTTCACAAAACAAAACAAAATTTGACATCTGTGAAAACAACTTTTTAGGAGGTAGCAACCATCTTTACACTGGACAATATACATAAAACTAAATAAATACGTACTTTAGTAGCTTTTTTTCCAACTTTACTCTTATTTCCTTCTAAATGATTAATATAACGAACATAGAAGGATGACGAATCTCTTTAATTTTTTTTATTGTACGCAGTGGATCCCTAATATAATTAGAAACTTTAATAAGCTTTGCACGATCATACATGAGTATTTCTTAGCTTGCTATAGTAATAGGGGTCTGTCGTATACATTGGTATACCCAGTCAGTCAATATGGGAGAAATACATGTTGGTGGTCTTTTTTTTTTTTAACGCTCACAATCAACATAGCCCCGCATTAGGGAAACCCTGTGTCGCGAGTGCCATGGACACACACATAGACAACCACAAATTACACCCAAACTCACGAGAGAAAATAAAATGTAGGCCATACAAATATTTCTCCCGGCCCGGGAATCGAACCTGGGACCTCTGCGTGGCAGTCCGGCATGGTAACCGTTCGGCCACGGAGGCAGTTACTTTATTACGGTAATGATGTACACACTTCTTTTTTTTTAGCTTTTCTTTTTTATATAATCCATTTATCTGTAATTTCGGAATCTCTTTAATCAACGCCCGCTTTTTACTTTATGATTAAAAAAGCAAACTAATCTGCTTTCCGAATGAATGATAGTTCTGAGTTCCCAGATTTTATTTCGCTCTTCTGGCATAACACTATATGTAATATTTTTTGAGGTCCAGGATCGACAAATATAAGGAGAATTGGTAATTATGCTCATCAAATGCCCTTGGCCTCTTTTTGACGTCCAACGTAGATAATGTAGATGTGTAGCTAACACAGTGTTACATGAGTACCTCACAAAATGGAAAATAATTTTTCTTGTCATCATATTTCATAACGTATTTATTTGTGGAAACACAGGAAGCATTGACGTTAACACCTACTAAATAAGCATACTTTCATTGTACCCGGTCAAACAACTAACAACTACGTCAGTGAATAATTAAACATGGTGGTAGTGACTTGAGTCTATGTATTTCTAATTGTAACAATAATTTGTAAACTATACCCAAATGCCAAAGTAATATAAGAGAAAATAATTTAGTCACATCGAACTGAGCTGTAAGTTCGTAATATCATTGCCCTCAAATAGGGAAATATGTTTATGAATGATATGTATAGGCAAAAATGGCGGGGTTTTGTAATTATAGTTTCTGCACGAAATATTTTTAGTTTTAAGTACAATTCTTTTGAGTTTCTTAATTACTTTTTTCTTAAATAGTTTCTTTGTTACATTTTAAGCTGATGGTTCTGTAGCCAACAATGCTTAATAAGTAAATAATAAATAATTTTACGTCGACACGGTCGAGGTGTCTAAATGGCCACCGTAAAGATATAACTTTTTTGGCGATTTTGCGCGGCAAAAATGTCAGATAATTAAACTTTTGAAAAAAAAATTACAATTTAATATCGGGCAGTATGGCTAATTAGACGCCTTAGTCTGTCCCACAAGACGAAAAAAAATTACTATTACTGATTCTATTTTAATCAGTCTTCTAGTTAATCACAATAACTGCTTAAATACCTACTATCCCTACCAGCGTAAATTCAAAGTAATTATTTTTCTGTTTAAATCTGCTTCAAGATGTTCCAAATAAAGAGAACGCAGCCAAGGGAACTCAGGTCCCCTGTAACATATCCATCGTCGCGCATGTTTACGTAAGAGCACTCTGGCCAGGCCCAAGATGCGGCGCGAAGGTATTGTACTGAGAAAATAAATATAATGAACATTTATGTGTGTGTTCTTTGACGTAGAATTCATATATCAATTTAGCGAATTGCATTTACGAACAAAAGCGTGCGACATCTAATGGGCTCTACTAATAAAATACGGCAAAACATTTCGGAGCTTTTCGAAATAGTACAATGTTATTTATTTTTGTTAACCTATTCAGAATGTGTTTAATTTTATTGTGAAGCTTTCCATTGGTTAAAATAATTACGTGGCAACATTTTAGCCAAATATACGATATATCGCTTTGCGCGCCAGACACGCGTAGTCTATTACAGCACCATCCTTAAGAATCACTGCCTCCATACCTATTTCTGCCTTCAAGCAGTAATCTGAGCATTACCGGTTTTGAAGTGTAAGGTGCTGAAGGGTGTAATTACAGGAATGGAATTACATGGAATTTGTTAACTTGCGGCTCAAGGTAGTGGGCGCAGTGGCAGTGCCCCTCAGATCTTTGCAATTTAAAGCTCTGAGTGGCTCTGGAATTGCTACTTGATCGTTCCATCTCCTGGTGTCATAAAAAGAGAATTAGATGTCTCTGAGAAAAGCCGCTAACAGGATTATTGAAAAGACTTTTGTCATTGCAAGGACATATAAATTACCATGTAACGAACAGTTTCTTAACCTCAAAATCTATTTTAAACTCACAAATATTTTTTTGGCATAAAAATATCCAGACAATGCCTTACAGACTAAACAATGCGATCTGTCTGTCATTTAATATGTTAAACCAAAAACAACGTCTGTTACACAGACATAAATAGTTAAGTGCCTTGGCAAATTCCGATTGCACATGTCGAATACATTGAATCTGCGTTAACCTAGACAGTCTAGGGCAAAGGTACATACCTACATCCCATTTATTATTGAGATTGAATGGATGTTGTTTTTGGAGAAAACTTGAGGCATGTGTTCTTTATGATACCTATGAATTTACGTCTTCACTTCTTTTACGAAATCACGTCATGAGAGTTATATCTATTGTTACGAAATTATTGCGCTAATGCTTTACGGGCATCATAGTCAAGTAAGTTCATCATAGACAAAGAAAAGTATCTCTATTTTGTCTAACGTTGTTTATTTTGCACTACGGCTAAGTCTATTCATTTAGATAGTAATATAATAATAATCGATAATTATTCATGCTGCTTCATAGCTTTGTCTCTTTAATTTCTGACTAAAAATATAATTAACAGTGAGAAAATCTCAAGCACGAAGCAAAATCTGAGGGAAAACGATTAGGCTTGTGACTTGTTGAGATTTATTTGTTCATTTTTAGGACAACCTACAAGACATGAATTAAATAAAACAAAGTTGAAACAGTGACAGAGAGACATTCGAATTCTGCCTCAATTAAAGGTCGTCACGGCATGCAATTGTGGACACGACAGAAAATAAAATTAACACGTTGATCCAATGAAATAAAAAAAAACTTGAAATAAACCTTAACTTAATTTATATAGTTACAATTAATTAAATATTATTATTAAAAAAGCAACTTTATTAAACAAGATAATCCAATTAAAAGTATTTACCTAAATAAGATAGAAAAAAAGGAAAAAAGAGAGCAGACTTGATTGTGATAAATGCGATTGTGATAGACACATTTGGATACGCCTCGGATACAAACACGTCACCTGACGTTGCTATTGGTAGCATTTTGTTGTTCTAATTAATTTTACAAATTTGCACTGCTTTCTAGAGACATATTTGATGTTTTATTTCCAAATATTTTAATCGCTTATAGGTTAGCTGATCTGTCAGAGCCCATTGTACAACGGTCGAAGCACTTAATAACTTTAATTGGTAGCTTGGAAACAATCGATTCAATAGACAATTGAGAACAAATCCTCGACTGTCGACCTTTAGTTTTTTCTCCATCTAACATCAAAAGAAACGCTATTTATTTGTGAAAACAGTGATTAGGCACTAGGACCACCTGCGATGGTACAAATTAGTTTGTAAATTATTAACCGTGAGCACGCATAGGCCTTGAGATGCTGAGATTTTGTATGGAATGTAAAGTGTGGGTGTAATAGGATATTTCTTATAGCAATCACCATCGATTATGGCATTATATTTTAATTAAACATTACAATTTAATGGCTTTTATAACTGTTTTGTAGTTTTATTGTTCCGTAGCGTATATTTTGCTGGGTTTTGTGTGATAATATTCTTTTAAAGTATTTTGTCTGCTCAGATATCAAAATAAAATGCTTTCAAGACTTGGAACAACGGACATGTATAAATGAATTGGTGCGAACAGTGGGAGACAAATAGGGTAACAGTGGTATTCTAGTAGTTATGGTGTTTTTTTTTAAAAAAATGAAACAAAATTCTTTGACCAAAAGTCGAAAAACATCTTCAGATGCGTACTTATTTGACATTCTGAACATTTTTATTATTCCCGATTCCAAGTAAAAGACAAGTGAGGAGATATAGTCTGATAACGCATGAAACAAAACAATAACACAATCCTGCAGGTGTGAAAGAGATGGATGAAAAATGCCCAGGAATCAGACGGGGAAAGGTATAGAGAAATACCGTAATGGCCAGCGTAATTATATAGACCACCCGTGTGATATCACCAGGGCTGGCACGAGTGAAAATAAATAAGATGGCTAGCATGTTGTTATTGCTTTGATAAAACCTTATTCTTGGAGTATTGTAGGCTCATTGGCCACCAATAATCTTGTACTATGTCTTGTACTTGGACTATGCGCTTTAGAGGTCTCGGTATTGATTTTCGAATGTCGATGGTATAAAGGCGCCTTCAAATTAGATGATGCAGCGCTGTAGCGCTTCAGTAATTTTTAGTCCATTAATTGTGGCTGCAAAAGTGACACGCGCGTGTCACGACAGTGGCGCTGCAACTGCACTTCTAAAATATTGTATGATAATTAGTAGTGACTAGAGATTCTTATAAGCATGTAACTAATGTGAAGCCGCCCTTTATTTGGAAAATCAACCTTTTTTCAAATGTTTGTGATTTGTGCAGTTGTGAATTTATTGTACCTATTTATTACAATTCTCTATTTGGAGACCCTGGGGCAAAAATAAAAGTACACAACAATAAACAACAAAGAGAAAAAGTTTTGTCATTTTTGTTCGTCTTATTTCATTGGTTACATATTTTATAAACGTTATAATAGCGTTTTTATTAACTAATTGCGTATCGTTTTTTTAAGACAAAAGTGAAACGTGCCGATTGTTAATTGTTTCACTTTTCTTGTAAACTTTTAATATATTTAGGAAATGAGACTATTTTTTAGATTTATATCTTTGAAACAAAATGGGTACAAGTATAATGTTTTCTTAAATCTTGGGATATTATAGGGCAATCAAACTGTTGACAGTGTTGTCGTTTCTACCACTATTTCTGTTACTTGTGACATATACTTTTTTTATAATATCAAGTGACGGGACGTACAAATAGCGTGTCTGGTGGTAAGCTACACGCTTGTCCATAACAGTTGCAGTGTTACAGCTTTAAATCGCAAGATCTTTACGGCACTGCCACTGCGCCTTTCACCCTGAGACATAAGTTGACAAGTCCCATGTGCCTGTAATTTCACCAGCACCCTTACCCTTCAAAACCGGAACACTGGTAACGTGGCATTGAAGTACTGTCCTGGACGAACTTTTACACACTTTTCTGCTGCCACGAGTTTAGCTGGTAAGTTGACCTTCGAAAGCAATAAAAACATTGAGTTCTAATGAAGGGCTCGTTACTCGTTAAAAAAAACCGCTATAATACTACTTACATCATTTACGACATCTGTTCCTAAGCTCCTTGTGAGATCACGCGTAAAAGTTGAAATAGAGAATTACTCAAAATCATCTCGTTTCCCTTGGGCATCCCTACCTCGCTGGGTTGAGACCATTAGGGCACGTTTCGTGTGTTTGCGGTCATATAATGGTCACAATGAAGTTATCAAGTGTGCGTGCGCGCACCAATCTGAGCGTGATCGTTTAAATTAATCTCTCGTACCGCGCTTTATTACACAATCGATGAAAGCTTTTTTAAATATTATAACTTGTTTTTTGTTTGGAATTTAATTTTCTTGCTATTTTTTCAGTATTTTAAAATTATAAATAGAATATCGGTGGCAATTTTATTATTTAGGTATTCGATTATATTATCGTGAAATATTAAATAATATTTCAAGATACTGCACTCGAATATTAAGTAATACTTCATGATAATAGAATATTTACATAATAAAAATTGCTACCGAAATTATGCCTCATAAAACTAACCCGAAATCTATCCGTGAAAAGAATTGCCTGGTGCGTTTCTTTTACAATAACAACTGGCTATAGGTACGTTGCACAGTGTTTTATAAACCCCAATTTTGTGACATGCCTTTTTATTCCAGATTCCTAAAGGTATTTTAGTAGCAGGAATTCCTTGACGTTCCGAATAACGAAACCTAGATTTTTCGAGGCTTCCTTTATAATATGTTCAATATGTGATAAAAACGTAACTTTTTTATCTAGCAGCACTTTTAGGTCTCTTATCGTATGAACTTCATGTAGTATGGAGTCGTTGATTTTGTAGAGGTATTTGAGGATATCTTTGATTCTAGGGTGAATGTTATGTTTACACATTTAGTTGCATTTAGTAGAATGCCGTTCTTTGGGCACCACATCTCAAGATTCTCTAGGTCATTCTGCAGAGCTTCGGAATCTTCCACACAGCGCACTATTTAGAAAAATTTTAAGTTATCGGCGTAAAGGAAGGGCATAGAACATTTGATAAACTTTGGGATGTCATTAATTAAACAATTACTGAATAAAATTAATAACAAGTATCTTTTTGTTAACCTAATATTGCGTGCGAGCACATTTGTGCATTTACAATACTAGTTAACAGACCGCTGATATAAGAGCCAAACGCTATACAATGTAACAAACATATAAAAACATAAATGCCGTAAATAGATTTAAAGCGAGTAAACGTTAAATTAAATGAAAGCGCGCGTTTTTACGCGTCAAAGTGCGCCTGCGCATTTCCTACAGCGGAAGGGGCGTTCGGGCGCGACGTTACGCTTCATTCCGCCTTCCGGAAACATTCAATGGTAGCTTTGTTTGCGATTATAGCTCGCTTAGAACATTCTCTATATGCTCCGGTCTAGACGTTAAGGGCACTCACGCGTTCCTTAGGTACTTGCTTTGGTGTTAATAAACCCGTGTGTCATTGCCTGGAGACCTAATGCTACCCACAGAGGTCTTAGGAAAGTTATCAAACATGTACGTAGGTATAAACAGACTAAATTAATGTGCATCGGTTGTAAGCGGCAAGTGAAAAAGATAAGAACGGTATGAACTTGCAGTTATTATTGCATGAAAACAATCGCAGAAAAATAATAACGGAATAACAAAAAAAAATATATAAAAGGCGCAAAAATACGTACATTTCAATTTAGAACTTGAATGAAAGGAGTAAAAAATAATAATACTCCTAATTTACCGGACAACTACATCAATTAATTACCTAGTGTCAAAATATGAAATTCCCTGTATGAATGCTAGAGAGACGAATAACTTAGGGGGCATTACACAGAATCAATTCAAGAAAAAATCATTTTATAAATTGGCCCTTCTGAGACCTCTTCATCTAGTACCTACCTGCCAACCGTTTGGTTACCAAATCAAACGATCATGAATACAAAAAAAAATACAAAAATATTAGCAGCGATTTGCTGCAAAAGTATAAAAATACGACAGATATATATGACACTTTTTTAAAAATAAATCGAATACCAAACTACGTATCGTTCTTTGTACAAATTAAAGGATTTGTAGAGTTTTTTTTAAATACAATAAACGATTGATTTTTGGCCACTCCAGTCTTTCTCTATTCTAAAAGTGCCTTACAATGAAGTCGCGAAAACAGGTGAATGTCTTATGGCAATATTTTAGGGGTGTTCTGTCGAACCACACCCCACAAACTACGATTTATTATCGAGATATATTATTTTGGAAGATGACCTATACTGACGGCTGTTAGGGCTACGGTTATTGCTCTTACCTACATTAGCGTCTTTCGAGCGTCAGCATCTTGCCAACGCACGTACAGCGTCGACACGACGTCCGCGTGTCTGCGACGCAACGCCAATGAGGCGTATACCCGACGTTTGGCATTATTCTACAGTCTCAGTGCTAACTAATTTTAAGCCTCGACTATATCCTACATCAATCTTATACGAGGAATGTGGGGTTCTAACAGTAAGGCAATTGTTTATTTTGACTTCTGTTGTCAGGCAACACCACCATGTTGAGTACCCCATGGAAAAGGGGAACAAAAACAGTAGAAGAGAGGACATGGTTTGTAAACCTTTTAAAGGTAAAACCGCTTTCATAAACAAATTTTTTATATACTTGGGTGGTAGACTCTATAATAGGGTCAACAAATTCTGTCATATCTACTCAAAAACACAAAGAGAATGCAAATGGGTTGTTTCGAGCTGGCTTCAAAAACTGAACTACGAGAAGACAGAAGATTTACTAGTGTCTCCTGCTGTATAAAGACATGCATACACATACACACACTCACTCACACACACATAAAACCTACCCACTCATCTATGTAATTTTTGTTTTGTATTGTAGTTTTGAACGATTTTTGTTTAGTCTTTTATTATTTATTTTGTTATCTCTGTGCCTTACGTCATTTTTGATTCAAAACAAGTATGTGTATTCGGGTGTTGGAGTTCAGGAGACTCATAGCACAGGTCTATCCTAGTTTGAGCTCCTGTCTCCCATCCTTTCGCTTTTATCTGTATCACTTCAACCTATATTATGTACATGATGGGAGAAAATAAAATAAACGAATAAACGAATAAACGAATAACGTTGCGTCCACAAATTAGTTAGCCGCCGCGCGGACGTTATGTCGACGCTGTGCTTTTGTTGGCAGGATGCTGACCCTCGCTCGAAAGACGTTACTGTGGGAGGGTATCTTGGAAACTGAGGTAGTAGATGTGTGCCAAGCCATCAAATCTTATATTAATCGAATACTGTTGTTATACGGTTTGATTGCACCGCCGTTAAAAAATAACGTCTCGCCATCACCACATTACAAAAAGCGAAAGAGAGCCCCAAGACATTGATATTCTGTCCCCACATCAGTGTCACCGACAAAACTATTGTTTCTACTAATTATTTTATACTTTAGCGGCAGTAGAGCTCCTTGTGAAAGAGTTTGTTCAGGGAACTACTGCCACCTCACCTATTTCTGCCGTCAAGCAGTAATGTTAGCATTACTGCGTTCCAGTTTTGAAGGGTAAGACTTGTTAACTTATGTCTCAGGCTGACCATAAGTTGCATCATGCATACGACTTGTTCGTTCCGTCACTTGTTATTATAAAAACAAAATATAAGTCAGAAGTAATAGAAATAGTGGTTGAAACTACAATACCGTCAAAAGTTTGATTGCTCTACAATACCCCATTTTAATAATCTTATATATAGCAACAGGCTTTCATAAAACATTATTGTACCCATTTTGTTCCTCGGTTAATTGCACCACGATAAAGCAGCATGACCCCGATGCGTACCGCTCCGATCATAAATTTGTTGAGTGCGTAGCCTAGATTACTTGCTAACATGGCTTCTTGTTTTCCACTTAATCAAAGTTCGTTTTGTAGGACGCATACATTAAAGGATTAAAATGTGTCTACCTAATTAAGAAACGTAGACTCTGCTGCCTTCATTAGCAAGTAACGGTATGTAATAAACAAAGTCATGCTGTATTGCGACAAAGTCAAGAAATGTGTATATTTATTAATTTGTCATAAAAATTAATTTACACAAATCCTTCACAGTGGGAAAGTTCCTTATTGCTCGTAAATCTGCACGCCATTTCGAGATGCTTAAGCTCCGTCCGTACCCGCTCCCTCGCTGCTTTAGGAATGCGGCTTATAATAATAACTTGCGTGTGCGCATTTTTTAGTCCTTCAAGCCGGATCGCGAACGCTACAGGATAAATAAATGACGAAGGTCAGTGTTGCTATATAGCGGTGAAAGTTCAGATTTAAGAATATCAGATATTTTCCATCTAAGAAGAATACGATAATCAATTTTCACAACAACAATTCCGTGTGTAGATGTTTCTCACTTCCCGAACTTCGCAAAAATATCAAATGGCAGTAAGTTGTGAGTACTTTTGATTATTTTGACATTTAAACAACACGAGAAAATATTTTTGATAATACCACGTGACGGTCCGAACAAGACGCGCGCCTGGCAGCAAGCGACACGCCAGTCGATGACAGCTGCAGTGTCACTCAGTGAATCACAAAGGTCTGAGGGGAATCCCAGCTTACATCTAGTTCCCCGATAATGGAATGGGGAAGGCGGAATTAAATTATGCAATTCCACTTTTCGTGATATGTCTTGTGTAATACCGCGGATAAGCAGATAACTTTACGGCGGTGTTTAAGTCTCTGCAGCGTCGCCTCTACTAATTACTCAAATTTTCTTTGAGGTTTCTATCATCTGCATGATCTAGGTGCTAAATAACATTTTCAATATGTAATCTAGCAACCCCGTGATGACGCATTTCGAATTCCTTCATAATTAATCGATCTCACATGCCGCCTAAATTGGCGTATCCAACTTTATCTGCCAAAATAAGCGCATTCTCACTTTCGCAACGAAGATTGATTGGTGGGAACCGCTCAGTTTAATTACACCATTGGATATAGCCTTAATTTGTTAGACACGTGTTTTTTGTAACACACATCGTCCTTTTACAACACTAATGGGCGTAATTTATGATTCAGATGATAACGAATTGTTTACGTCGGAACATTTTAATTGAAGTACGCAAGAAACTTTTTTTAGTACATATATTATATCTGATAAGCTAAGATCGATATAGGTTAAACTTAAAGGAAGGAATACACATATCTAATATGCTTTCTGTGGCTGCTTCAAATATAACGCGTCCAAAATATGGAATGACATACCATCGCTCATAAGATATCTTACACCAATTCACTCTTTTAAATTCTGTTTGCCTGGTCTTTGTTCGTTCAGGGAAGTACTGCCACCTTATCTATTTCTGCCGCCAAGCAGTAATGTCAGCATTACTGTGTTCCTGTTTCGAAGAGTATGGGTGCTGGTGTAATTACAGGCACATGGGACTTGTCAACCTATGTCTCAGGGTGACTGGCGCAGTAGCAGTGCCAGATCAGATCTTCGCGATTTAAAGCTCTGACTGGCACTGCAACTGTTAAGGACAGACGTGTTGCTTACCATCAGGCGCACGACTAGTTGGTCCCGTCACCTGATATTATAAAAAAAAACAAACGCCTGTAGCAAGCACAACTCTCATCTCTAAATATCAACTCTCGTTTGCGCTGAAATAACAAATCAGAAAGCTTAAATAGTACAGCGCCAACAACTGACGTGTGTGTGCGTCTTTGTATATTCCAAAAATATTCTGTATTTATTGTAATAAAGATAACAACTTTATTATCAATGGGGGCTGTTTCATACGGTGGTGTGGGAAAAACAGCAAAACATCTACCTAATTACAAATGAAACTACTTACATCGGTAATTAAATACTAAATATGTCATTTTTCAATTTCCGTCCATTACAGCAAAGCTAAAGGTAAACTGGTCGATTAGAATTGAAATAATTGACGACACCCGTCAATTGTTTCGAATTCGGGCTGGCCAATCCTTAGAGGATGGATAAAAATAAAGGAAAGGAGCTGCCCTATCTACGGAATAAACGTCGTTTCGTTTAGTGTTGTACGATAATCATCGATAAGTCAATATCGACATGCAAATGTATGGCTTGAATGTTGAAACTGTTTTTGTTGTGTTTGTAATTTGTATAGCTTACTGTAATCAAAGTATGATTAAAATGTTTAATTAAAGTAGATCAATATTCATTGTAATATGGGAATATCCGGGATGATAGATATGAGATTTTGAATTTATTATTTTGCATTTATAAATGCTCACATATTACGAAATATAATATAAATCAGGAGATCGCTATGCATTTCCAATCGCAAGAGCTCACTAACATGAATAAAACTATCAACCGACACAGCGTATTATGCCACTAATGAGTTTACAACATCGATCGATGCTGAACGCTTAAAATATTTGTATAAAATTTTCAGTCAATCCTTTGACTAATAGAAATCAGTTTGGTTTACATTTTTTTTTATATTTCACGCCATCGCTAATAACTTGTATATCCTGTTAGCGTTAAAAATCTTGATCTGTAATAGAGTTAAAAGAGACCAGATTTACATACGTGCTTTATGTTAGAGTGATTTTATAGTAACATTCTGCAGCACTTAGAGGATATCTGCAGGAGCTACACAGGTCACTACCACATGTAATACATAATAAATTAAGTTAGAAATTTCGTGACGTCGCTTTACCCTTTACATTGACATCGTTACATGACGTCGTATAAATTACTCGCAAAAACGTTTATTCAGCATATCACAAAATAAATAATATCTTTACAACGACATAGTTGAATACCACTATATAACTATTATATGTCTGCAGTCGTATAAAACTCAAATTGTATAACGTTTATGGTATTTGGCAATTAAACGTTTTTTTACGGATCTAAAAATTACAAACAAGTTAACATTTCGCGCCCATTACAGATCTGACTCCTGACTGACCATGGGCCGTGTAAGGGGCCCGAAAAAGTTGGTTTGTTTGAAAAAACAAATGTCTCTCTATCTATCTATCTATATATTAAGATATTTATGTACTTCAAGAAGGTTATTAGCGTGTAGAAATACGTAGTCAAACATCGTTGAACATAATTATATTGAATATATTTTAAAATCCTAGGTAACCACGAATGGAATTTTAGGCGATTAAAACGTTTAGCTCTAAATTAAAACAAGTTTTGATCGTTTTATTCAGGGAATGTCGTATTTTTTCTCGCACATTGTTTGTGATGTTCTGCAAAGAGTTTAGCATTTTAATAATAACCTATAAATTCAAACTAATATTATAAATACAAAAGCAACTCCTTCTATTACCTTCCCGCCTAACCCGCTGGTCCAAATTTCATAAATTTTGGTATAGAGACAGATGGGACCTAGAAAAAGGACATAGGCTACTTTTGTCACAAAAATAAATCTTAAAGGCGGTGAAATAGGGGATGAAAGTTTGTATGGAGGACCAATAATTTCTCAAGTAGTACAGATAGGTTCCGCCTTCCTCTTTCCATTACCGGGGGACTAGATGTAGGCTTGGGTTACACCCCTATGTTGTGGATTTTCCAAAGATTCGCACAAAGCGTTACGCTTCCACATTTACATGGCGAACGACTATGGTGAGGAATTCCGTGCCTGCAAACCTGTTCCCAGAACGTTATAACTTGGACCTTTTCAAGGTGAGAGTGCATGCTCTATCGTCGACCTTATAGCCACTTTCCATTAGGTGAGATGGATACATTTTTATTAAAAAAAAAAGTAGGCTGCTGGAAACCCTTATTCTACGCAGATGAACACGCGAATACCTTCTAGTGCCCTACAAATTTACATCTACGTCTTTATTTTTGGCTCGAGCTGGAGATGCTTAAAAGGAAGCAATCACTCATTAGTGTCTTTGATTTCTTGGTATAAAGTTAATAAGGAAAATAGATTCGCTCTTTGAAAAAAAATGTCCAAACTCTACAGTTTTCTACTAAATCGTTACTATGGTCAGCTCTACCATGAAATATCCAACTATCATTGAATAGTGTTGAAAATAAAATGAATATTGTTCCCTCTTGTGACCGCTAGGGGCGCTGTATAAATTGCCATACAAAGTTGTGAAGTTATTTACGCGATCGCTGGAGATAACTCTCACTGTAATCTCGTGGTGGAGACACTGGGATCTGTCCTATTGTTTCATTTGCGAATAAGTGCAATACAATCGAATTATTTATTTTAAATTGTCTCCTTTGTTTAATACCATTATTAATTCTTATCGTATCCACTAAACAATATCTCACTGTATCCGCCGTAAAATTTCATTCCTGGACATGTACACATTCCTCCCCGTGAGATCGACACATGTGGTGAAAAATGTGCTAAAAATTCTTTACATTTCAGAGCATTTTCGAATTTGCGTAATAAGATTAATAAAAATGAAAATTAAAATAATTTGTCTTTTTCTCGAAACTTAAATTAGAGTTTACAATTGGATCTTCCTAGTAGGTATCATCTACCTGTATCAGGAAGGACCGCTCTTTCAATATTCTTTAGTATACAGAAAGTGCGAAAATATTATTTACACCAATTCGTTTTATCGCTTAATTTTTTTAGAATACAATAGGACAAAAGAATGAGTCGTCTCGGTAACGCATGTACCATCTATATAGTGCAAACCACTAATTTAAACACTTTTACGTATTGACACTTAATTCTAAACTTGATAATCTTTATGCGGAACTAACTTGGTTGGATTAGTGAGAAAGGAGTCGGCAGTCGCTATTTTAGGAAGTACCTACAGTTTAAAAAATAACGACCTGATGAGTAAAGACGAAATGCAAAACTACAATTCACAAAAGGCATTCAGAGCACCCATGACCCATTCGATGGATTAAGATCTTTAAGTCCATGTACGTTTTGAATAATAGAAGTGTTAATGGTTATATTACTCTATTGTAATAGAAATGATAAGCCGTTCCAAGAGATAACATTCATCGGTGCTAATAATATTTCTATAATAATTATAATAATAATAGCACACACCACATCTAACATCATGTTCCCAAGATAATACATAATAATAATATGGGTACATTAAAGGTGGAAAATATTCTCCGTTTCGTCAACCTTTTTTACAACTTTTTTTTTAACTTTTACAACTATGCCACTGTAAGTGGTTAATATTTATTTTTTGTGAATAATATTATGACGAAGTAATACGACTAGCGAAGGCGTTTGGTGCTAAATCTTCTATCTCAAAATTAGACCGAGACCCGAGACAATGTGATCTACATTAGCCTACGAGCTCTCCGCCACAAACGCTCTCTAACAAAACGGATTAAGCACCTTTTTACAAAATCGATTAAAAATTATTTGTAAGTTCTTAGTTTTTCGCTATTGTTACACATTGGAAATAAACATCTAGTCCGTTAAACGTAACTATGGGAACTATATAGCGTCCGAAACGTTGGTTAGTTTGAAAAAACATATTCTATACGCGACTTCTTCTTATCGTATCAATGGCACACACTACAATGCTTGCTATTGTGGTGAAGATTTGCCAATTGTGAAATGTAGATGATGAAACAATCAGATTCACGTCCCCAAATGTAGACGGAGAACCTTTTAACACGTTCCATGCTGCTGATGTATAACTTACAAAGTGTTACACACGTTTGAATGTGTCGGGATGAGTGCACGTCGCTGCGTGTGAGCCTCACAGTTGAGGTTCCGAAACCTCGCTATCAGATCGTAGAAATCTTGATCTCGAGTGTGAAGTTCGCCGTTAGGGATGCTTCTTGATGTTGTAGAGCAGAGTCGCGATAATCCGACAATGGTTAAGTAAATATTATATAGGTTATTCGTTATAATTGTCGAGAACTTGGAGTTGATTATCCGTTGCATATTTTTACCATTGAATAAATTGGCAGGTGTAAAACTTATAATAATACTCAATTCTGTTGCTTTAATAGGAAAAAATAGCCAAGTTCCCGGAGGCTGAAAAACGATTTTAATTACTCTGATTTATAGATTCAGGCGTTACTTTGCGAAAATACTTACATGTTAATAAAAATGGAAGAAAATGAATTGCTTATTTTATTAATCTTATGCTTTTGGGGGTTAAAATTAACTGTTATGCAATTAAATAGAAGTGCAACTACTTTGCACGATTTAACCTTCACTGGATTCGCGGAACGATTTTCTTCAGTCTAGTTCTGTTTTCGTCATCTCTCAGGGCAGTCGGTATAGGTGAGGCCAGTGAGGCGGTCACGTGTTCACTCCATCGGTTATATATCGGCAATATAAATAGCACATTAATTTACTTCCATTTTTATTTGATTAGGTACTCTACCAAAATAGTTAATAACAAAAGTTATAATTATTAATACAAAAAAATAATTAAAATTTCCTATCGTACCAGACGTTATGCCAACTAAGCAACGGAACAAACCAGAGGAGCTTACCAATTTTTCTATGTGCTTGTTGTTGGATCTTTGTATTTGGTTTTTCATCGCAAATTGCTTAGTTGTATAGCGCGTTTGGCACGGCTTGCTGGAAGACTTCGCTTCGAATCCGGCCGGATCGAATTTTTTTCTGAGTGTTCGATCTTTGTATTTAATAATTATAACAAATTATCAGAGTACCTTATTTCACAAAACATTATTGAATATCAATTCAATACAAATTTAAAAACCTAAGTTCTAATAATTAAGTATATTATCATAGTTCTGGATTTTCTGTCTACAGATTAAAGGAATTCCGATCTAAAACGTCAAAATTCAACTACCCTGCAATATTGTGATTTTAGTCACGTATACCTCACGAATCTCTCTCATTGAGATTCGAGTCCCGTCGCTCCGACGCATGCCAGAACGAAGAACCTAATGTTGTTTCACTTATTACAACCTGTTACAATGTGCTTAATGCTCCTTTTTATTGATATAACTCGTGTATATTGAATTTAGTAACTTTGAAGGTAATTGGGTTTTGGGCAATTTAGCGAAGTTTATTGAAAGTTACTGAAGTTTTAGCACTGTATAAGTATGTATGCTACTTTATACATACAGGGTGTTATAAACGCGTTTTTAACTGACTTTAAAAAAGGAGGAAGAGTTATCAATTCTACTGTATTTTTTTGTATTATGTTACGCGATAACTCCGGTATTTGTGAACCAATTTTTATGATCCCCTTTTGTTGGAAACTCTCTAGTTGGTACTTCAGTATTGTTCCCATTTAAATGTGAAGAAAATATTCAACTTCAAAAGGGTGGCAAACTAGAGGAGGAAACCGGTTTCTCGCACTTTCCGGTAAAACTTGGCAAATAGACGTAATTCTATGAACTTTTGAGGTCGGTTTTTTAGTACTTTTGTACTGAGATTACTTCCTAGTCTTTACATTTTTTTTGATACTAAGTGAAGGGACGATCAATTCGTACGCCTGGTGTTAAGCGGCACGCCTGTCCATAACAGTTGCATTACGACTCAGGGCTTTAAACCGCAAAGATCTAAGGTGCACTGCCACTCCGCCCGCCACCCTGAGACAAGTTGACAAATTTCATGTGTCTGTAATTTCATCAGCGCTCTTACTTTTCGGATCCGGAACGCAGTAATGCTCATATTACTGATTTTAATACTTCATCGACTTTTATCTAAATTATAAAGAAGCAAAACATGTTTCAAAGAGCTTGGCTGATCTTTTCACATTCCTGTTTTTATCATAAAATCCTTTTAAAACCATTCTGTAAGACAGTAAAACTTTACAATAAAATAAATGACCGTCTAGCTCATGCAAAGGAAGCTGGCTAAGTTTAAAAACCTCACAGAGTCACCGCTAACGATTGCTTCGCAATGCAAATCTTAGCAATTGCAAATACAGTACGCGCCTGTACGTTTTATTGACCATTGTTCGCAATGCAACTTGGCCGTATTTTACGATTTTGCACTCGAAAATATTAGCTGTATAGAAATTTCTATGAGCAACAGCTCTTTGTGGCTAGAGTTTGGTTTTACTTGATGAGATGAAAAGCACACAGATGCCAATTTGTGTTTATGGGTAGAAAGTGTTGAAATTCTTTAAGCAACGCAAAGCGACTGACAATCCCGTGTTACTTGAATACCATTAAATGCTGAAAGCTTTTATCTTCAACATATGATTTTTTATTTTTAAGATACCAATAGACGGGACGAACAAGACGTGGTAAACGACACGCCTGTCGATAGCAGTGGAAGTGCCACTCAGAGCTTTAAATCGCCAAGATTTGTGGGGTTCTGCCACAGCGCCCGTCACCCTGAGACATAAGCTGACAAGTCCCATGTGTCTCTTGTGTCACCCGCCGCCCTTACCTTACCTTTCAAAACCGAAACGCAGTAATGTGAGCAAGCTTTCGGTTTTCAAGTGAAATTACAGGAGCAGTGCCCCTCAGATATTTTCAATTTAAAGGCCTCAGTGGCACTGCAACAGCTATAATAATATATAATAATAATAATGAAAAGATTGTTACTCAATATATTACAATGAAATGTTCTCTTCCGTGTTCCGTAATAAATACGTCCGGGGACTGTGAGCTTATTGTACAGTAAGATAGTAAGTATATTTTATTTCTAAAAGGTGAATGTTTAAATATCGTGCATTGAGTTTCACCGCGTCTACCTCACACGCTTCAAAACCTACGCAACCATGATATCATTTCACCTTAAGAGGGAGCAGAGGACAAATTCCTAATCTTCGATTTGATTTTAGAGGGGTTTAAAGTTAAAAATAAAATATTGTATGAGTAACTACACGATATATGCAAGCATAGACACTAATTAGAAACATAAAACAATACATTTTCTTCGATAGATAAAAATCACGAAATGACCTCTAAATTTCACATTTTTTCGATTCATCCTCGAAATGCTACAGGTTGTTAGTACAAAAATTAGATAATTAATTATATTTCACTGCGGATTTTTTAAATCACTTTAGTTTTAGAGTTATAACGAATATATCCGCTAAGACGAATTTGGTACTTTTAATGCGCAAAATTCAACAACTCCTGTCGCATGTCACGCGAACTTCAGGTATATATTTGTTTCAAATTTGGGAGCCAAAGTCAAAACTTTTTTGGCATGCTCCCTCTTAATCTTCAGCGTAACGTAAAGTGAGTTTTTCAGATATTCGACGACAGCACACTGGGCCAAACTTATTGATGTAAAGAGGTCTACAAGTTTTTTTATTTTTTTTATTTTATTTATTAGACGAACACAACAGTCGACATTCAAGAAAGATTTAACAAATAAATTTGCTTAAAACTAGATTTGGACCAGAATGCCAACCAGGAGCGTGTACGTACAGCATGTTTTGAAAGTTTATGTCAATTAATTATAAATTACAAATTTTGTGTTGTTACAAATAGAGCAAAAGAAAAGACCATAGAGAAAAAGTGTTAAAAAATAAAATTGCGAGACTTCAACCAGTTTGAATTTGCAAGAATGAATTTGCCCAAAATTCGTTACAAATACGAAAAATCAATATGAAAGTATTTTGAAAGTAGTTTACTCCACTTTTTAACCGACTTTTAAAAAAGGAAGAGGGTCTCAATTCGACTGCATGATTTTTTCTTGTTTGTATGTTACGCGATGACCTCATTTATGAACCGATTTTGGTGATTCTTTTTTGTTGGAAAGAGGGTACCTACATCTGTAGTTGTCCCATTTAAGTTTGAAGAAAATATTCCACCTCTAAGGGTGGCAAACGGTTTTTTTTAGTATCTGTACCGAGATTATTGAATAAAAGGGATCCCCAAAAAGATCTATTACGAGATGCAGCCCGCATCCGCAAACAACATCAATCGATTCACCAACAATTTCAACGAAGTCTCCCATATTATTACTAAATGCATTCTAATCACAGGTCTTTACGACAGACGTAGCCCTTCCAAAATGTATAAACAGAATTGCTTTGAAACCATGGCAATAGGAAACGGATACGTCAATTCACAGGGTCATTATCGCCTTCGTTGTGAGGAAGATTGCTCGCGTTACTTTTATTGGGATATTTACTGGGCCTGATTTGTGGGCTAGACAAAAGACTGTCGATAAGTAGCAAATGAGGAAAGGCGGTTTCGGGGAAATGGAAGCCACAAAGCAATAATTCGGCTCAGAAAACTGAACAACGTTTCATTTGAAAGAAATGTCGCCTTCATACGAATGTTTTTAAAAGTATTATTAGTAGCTATGCCGTATATTTTTATGATGCCGGGTAATGGGACGAACAAGTCATGCAAGAACGGGTGGTAAGCGACACGCCTGTGCATAACACTTGCCGTGCTACTCAGAGCTTTAAAGCACAAAAATCTGAGGGGCGTTACCGCTGCGCCAGTCGACAAGTCCCATGTGCCTGTAATTTCCTGCCTTGTCGTGCCTTACCTTTCAAACCGGAACGCAGTAATGCTCATATTACGGCTTGGCGGCAGAAATAGGTATGTATGGTGACAGTACTTCACTGGACGAAGCTTTCACAAGGAGCTCTGTTATTAAAACTTTTCTTTGTAAGTCATAACGTGGTGAAACGCGATCAGCACAGATTGGAGCAGTAGAGTATCTTTATCTAAACTACCCCCTCAAATCATCAATCAAAAAATAATTGTGGTGACCCTTATAATTTTAAACAACATAAGATATGTGGTTTTATCTTGATATGGTGAACTGGCATGCAGTTGACCTTTGAAATAAAAAAAAAACTCAGAAACTTTTTATTTCTCTTTGTTTTCGACGAACAATTTAACTAAGTTTTCACTAAGTTTAGAGAGACCTTTAGGGTGCACCAGAGATGTGCGAGGTAGCGAGGTAGCGAGGATGTGTAGCGGCGCTGTGAAACGGAGTAATGTTTTCCACCAAAGCGTGCAAGATAGATAGGCGGTGAGAGGATGTGTTACTCATTTCTGATGTGGTGATGTGAGCGGTGGCGATGTCAGTATCAGTTACTGTCATACTTTCAGTTTCCTACACCGTTTTGCACACATTCCTCGCCCGCATCCCTCGCACACATTCCTCGCACACATCTCTCGCACACATTTCTCGCTATTTTGCGTGTACAAAGACTTAGCTCAGCTAACCCTTTTCCACCGGAGCTGCCCTAAGCGAGGCTAGGACAATGAAGTAATCCTATTGGTGGATTTTTTCCTCGCACACCGCCTGGTTACGTCGCACATCTCTGGTGGAAAGGCAGCCTCGCTATTTTATATGTGTTATAGGCAGAACGTTGTGTGTACTACGTTCCTTCCTCAAGAGCCTCGAAATCCTTTTGTGAAATTAAACTTCTTCAATGTCTATTTTAATCTACCTATACCTAACCTTAAATCTTGGAAAATCTTTAGGAAACCTTGTAGGTATTCAGGGTGCACTAAAATTCATCGCTTCAGATAAACATTAACACTGCCTAGATTTTGTAAATTAATAACTATTACCCATCGATATTCGACGTATGATTAATCGATTTTGGCGTTATTTTGTGGAAATCCATGTTAATAAAAATTAAAGTAAATTTATTAATGTACTTCTGTTTTTATTTAAGAGTCGATGCAACTCAAAATGCTTTGGTTGATTTTGCATAACAGTGAAATATATAATAAAAGTGAGGATAATATACACTGATTAATATACGGTGAAAACACGATTGTTATAAATTTTCACGATAGATAAAAACACAAACTTACCTCGAAATTTTAGAAGAAAACAGCAAACAAATTCGTTTAAAAAAAAAAATTCTGATGTAAAGCCAGTGTCCCTTCCGCTCGACCCAAGCAAAATAAACCGTATTACTACGGGAAAAATATGAATTCTGGCTGAGGTAATGTCGACTCAATAGCAATAGTTAGCCTATATACACTCCCACTGCTAAGCGTAGGTCTCACAATGAGAGAGCTTGGGCTGTAGTTCTCATGCGGGCTAAATACGAGTTAAGTTCATACCATGTGATATCTATGGTTCACACACATCCTTAAACTCACCGAAAAGCTCTTAGTCAATTTCAAATTAAATTTCGAACATAAATTCCGAAAAATTCAGAGTTGCAAGCCCAGTTCTAACCCACGATCCTCTGCTTCAGAGGCGGTAGGTCAAATCATTAGTTGGCAGCTGTGAAACCAATCTTAAAACCCTGTGTCATGTGACAGCTCTCCCTCCCCATCTTTTTATCCTGAAATAACAACATTTCTTTGTGTAAAAATAAATAGAACGATGATGTATCTCATTCTAAAGCACTGTGCTCGAACCTAGACTTCAAGCTAGGTAACTTGGGCATCTAAGCGAAGCAGTGCAGTAAAGTGCCACTTCAAGGCATTGTTCTCAACACAAAGGTATATAGGCCAGACCTGACACTCAGTACACGTATTAATAACGAATAGGATTATAGAATACAGAGCACTGAGAGGCTGAAATTCAACTTGCTTTGGATATTTCATACGCCTTTATAAAAAATTATGAAAATTTACTTCTGTAGCCCAATTGTAGCCTAATTTTAGAGTCCCAATTGCAAGTGGTTTATTTATTTTGTAGCATTATATTTTAGCATGTCAGGAATAATTAAAGTTGTGACACACCTTACCCTTTTAGTACCACAGAGGTGTCAGAATTTTTTAAATTTAATTTCGAAGTCGTGCGCCTGGTATTAAGCGATATATTCATAGCAGTTGCAGTGCCACTTAGACCTTCAAATCGCAAAGATCAGAGTGACACTGCCACTGTGCATGTCACCCTAACACATAAGTTCACAAGTCTCACGTGCCTGTAATTTCACCAGCAGCCTTACCCTTCAAAATCGGTATGCATAATGTTCACATTACGGTTTGGTGGTAGAAATAGGTAACGTGGCAGTACTTCTCTGAACGGACTCTTTCACAAGAAGCTCTAGTGCTACTAAAATATTTTTTAGACTAAAAGATTTTTAGATCAGATAAAGTAACAAGATAATGTAATGTCGTATCAGGGGCTCTATTCTCGTGATACGCACGCTATAAGTCCGAAACAATTATTGTCAAGTATTATTCGGGTATTACTTATTTGACAGGAATTGTTTTGGACGAATGTCGAACGGAGGACGAGAGTACAGGACCCCGATTCAGAACTCTTCGATACCGTCCCGTCACTTGATGCTATATAAAAAAGTCATTTCTATGATAGTTGAACTATAGTCTGTTCCAATACATTTTGAACAAAAAGTAAACAAACCCGTTTGGTTAAAATTCTAAAGCAATCACTCAATAAATCGAATAAGTAGCACTTTCGCGTATATTTCGAAGATTTTGACTTGATATATTATCATCTCGAGTTCTTAGGTTTTCGCGATTGTTACACATAGGAAATGAAACTATTTTTCCGGATTTAAATCGCGTATATTTGTTTTTTCAAACAAACCGACGTTTCGGGCCTTTTACAGGTCCCATGGTCACGGTTGACTGAGGTGGTACAGTCTTCAACCAGTTATGTCTAATATTGATGCAAACCACCCTATTTTTTCACTATAGTTACAATAGTTATTAATTAAATACCTTATTTTTAAGTTTACAAAACATTCCAATTTACGCTACATTAAGTTTTACAAATTATTTTATTATAACAATATGAATTTTCATTAAATGAAATTTATTATTAATTAATAATAGAAATTAGAATAAACTAAAACATATTAATTAGTACTGCAGACTTATGTCTGTTTGGGATTTTTCATTAGAGGAAATACTGGATCCCAAACTGGTGGTACGGAGGAACCATTTTCCCTGTTGAAATTAGTATGTTTTTTAATTTCAATCGCCTCTCGCAGCATCCTGGGTAGATAACGGACTTCTTTTGCAAGGACCTGGGGTTTGTCAAACTTCATTGAATGTGTAGGTTTATCCATGACATGCTCGCAGACTGCAGACTTGTTTACGCGACGGTGTTTGACATCAGCTATATGTTCTTTGACGCGGGTACAAATACTTCGCTTTGTTTGTCCAATATAAGAGAGACCGCACTCACAGTCAAGCTTGTAAACTCCTGCATCCTGTAAGGGGATGTTACATTTCACGGGTCTCCGGAACTGAGAAATCTTCCTCAGGGGCTTGAAATAGGTCTTGATACATGCACGCCTGAGGACTCTTCCGATCTTGTCTGTAACACCTCTCACGTAAGGTAAGATGGCAGATCTTCGTTCGACTGTTGGTGGTTTCACACGGTTTGATTTGATACATCATCACTGTTTCCAACAATATTCATTTAAAAAGAATCGTATAAACGTATTTGAAAAATGGTAGTCCAAAAGTGAGGTTATTATTCATCTATACTTCTATGACTTGCCTATGGTTGCATAGTGCTGTTCGAAAAAAAAACATTCGGTTCAATCAATTAAAGTTTAGTAATCGATTATTAAATCGAACATTTCAATCGCAATCGAACGAGTATCTAAGTGTAAGGATTTGAAGGAGGATTTAAACTGAAATTTTAAATATGCTTATATTGGTTATGTAAGGAAAACCGCTAGTATGACTCAATTGAACAAATCGGTTCATTCAATTAATTAATCGATTTGTAGTTGGTGTTACAATTGGCCACCACTAAACCGTCTTAGGTCGGGTCAGCGACTTGTTTGTTTACTTTTTGTTCAAAATGGATTGAAACGAAGTATAATGCAACATCGATTGTTAGTGTTTGAATGAAAGCCACCACTGCCATCCCACTGACACTCTATTGAGGCTCAACTGCTATTGCAACTAAGTTGATTTTAGTAGAATAACAAATATTGTCATAATTGCAGTCTTCGTGGGGTGGAACTTCAATGGAATTACAATGAGTAATGGTTTCAAGAAAATTATCAGAAGTGGGGTCCAATACAAGCGTCTAATTTGAAGATTCTGATTTTGCCCTTAGTACAGTAATGTAAAACTAATTTACTCGATAAGAAATGCAATAGCTTCCATAATAGGGGATATTAAAAATACCTGTATAATAAGTTCTATATTAAATCTGTTAGATTATACTTGGAGCTATAAAATACTCATTGAATCTAACGCACAGAGACGTACCTCGGGAATAATAAGAACAATAACACGGCAATTCAAAAGCATAACAATTCATATTTATAACCATATCGATAAAGTTGAATAGCTCCGTAGACTTGTTTTCAACACAATTAATAGTGAAGTCATAATTGATACTAGGTTCTTATAATAATCGGAACACAACACATAATTGGAATCCAACGTTATTATGAAAATCGTTATTTGCACTTCAAAGCGTTAATAAATCTGGGGGAGCTTTCTTCAAAGAAATTTCTAGTCTAAGGGAGCAAATAATTTTGGAATAAGCAATAATTTGTAGTAATTTAAACACACACTTATTATAATTCACATGCTACTGTGTATATTCTTAGCTTACTGTGTTCGCTATACATTGAAGAGTTTTCACGATTGTTACACACAGGAAATGAATCTTTTTTTCGTGTCTAAATCGCGTTATTGTCGAGTGGACTATATATTGAGACGTGCCCTATAATGGAAACACTTGGGCAAATTAAACGCGTTTAATTTGTAGTCGATAAAAATACAATTTCGAAAATGAGCCGAAGGCCCTGTTCTCTCGTCCTCTGTCCGACACCCGTCCAAAACAATTACTGTCAAATAAGTAATACTTGACCAAATTAAAGAAACGCATGGTGCGAATGAAGCTTCATACTTAACATTGTCTTTTTAACCGACTTCAAAAAAGGAGAAGGGTCTCAATTCTATAGTATGTTTTTTTTTATATGTGTGTTACGCGATAACTCCGGTATTTGTGAACCGATTTTCATGATTCTTTTTTTATTGGAAAGAGGTCCCATTTCATTTTGAAGAAAATCATCCACCTCTAAGGGTGGCTGATCACGCATGAACATTCATTTTTAAAATAGCGCCTAAATTTTACTTAAGGAGCAATTATTTTAATGGTTGGTTTTGCTATTCTCCAATTCAAGGCGTTTTTCTCAATATACTTTGAGTAGTGAGATCTGATTTTTATTATCTCCTGTGTCAAGTCCTGTGTAGTAGCGAACTAGGGGATATTTCAATAAAACTTGACAAATAGGTGTAATTCCACGTACTTTTGAGGTCAGTAATATTTAGTACTCTGTACTGAGATTATCATTAGGTCGAGTATTAGTTATTTGTCAATAATTGTTTTGGACGAATGTTGGACGGAGAACGGAAGTTGACTCCTCCAAGGTAGACCCTCTGAAAGCGTAAAAAGAAGCAACTGCCAACATTTGGAAAACAAAGATTGGCGAAAAATGAGACAATACTTCATAAAAGGAATGTAAAAAAACTTACAAAGGAGGGTGCGTCAGAACTGCTCGCCAACACGAGTATATTTCTTTTTTCAAACAAACCAGCGTTTCGGACCTTTTCCAGGTTCCACGGTCACGGGTTACTGAGATGGAAAAGTCATCTTGCATTAATATTAGACGTAACTGGTTGATGACTATCATCTCCGTCAATGAACGTAAAAGAAAATAAAAAATTTTGCTGAAATTTGTAATATTTTTTATGGAGCGAAGTTTAGTTAAACGCGTTTCGGGCACCATAATTATCATAACCGGCATCGTCTGTTTTCATTATCGATTAAAAAAACTAGTTGAATTCGTATTTTTCATCGTCCAATAACCGATTTTCTATGTTGTGAGACCCGTAATAAATGCTTTGACATATTAACGTCAAAGCATTTATTATGGGTCTCACTTCAACTTAAAAAAATTGATTATTAGTGCAAACAAAATCTTTTCAATAGGTATTCATCAAACAATTTCCATTGTTATTATTTTCTTTATAATTCGCAGTACGTATCTAAAAGTAATCAAATCAACTTTGTGTACCAAGTACGAAAGGCGATTTCAAAATGTCAACTTTAAATATTGAACAAAAGAAAACTTAGTCAATGCCTCTGATGTTAAACCTCGGGACCCTTGAGTCGGGGCGAAAATATTAACGGCCGGCCCATGATTGCCTCAATCGCGGGGTGTCAAGTACCCTTCACGACCGTTAAGATTTTCACTTTATTATACGACAGAGTTTTCAGATTTCAACGTGGGTTTTAGTAAAATGAGTATTACTGAACTTGCATAAACAACCCACTTATTTCAGGTACTCGGGTTGCGTTTTATAAATTTTAATTTTGTGTTTTAAAATTCGACCTTTATAGATGGTGCTGGGTCTGCCGACATGGTGCAGTGCGTCAGACTTAGTTACTGAAATATATACAGACAATTTCCACGCAACAATGCGAAATTGTGGATCTCTGTCACTTTCTTATTTGTAACATAGAGATTGATACAATCAGATTCCAATGAAAATACTTAAGACAGTTATAGCAATGGATGTAATTATAATATCTACCCACATTTAGAAAGTCGGGTAGCTTCCAGATATCCCTCCAAACACAATTGTTTCCCAATTTTATTGTTCAGTAAACCTAATACCATTTTTCAGAACGTATCCCTACGCTATTGACCTGATCTTGTTTAAAACAAGTCTTTTAGATAACATCTTATGAATATTAGAGGAGTTGAATGCCCTGTTTTTTACGATATTGACCTCACATACTTTATTTCTAAGTCTCAAAATAGCGCAAAATAAAATGAGAAACTTATACGAAAAAGTTAATTAAGTTGCAAACAGCACCTGGCTATTACGTATTTATTTATCCAATCGTCTCGCGGTAAAGGGCGCTTTAAGCTTACGAACCGCAAGAGCCTCACACATGTCACACAATTTGTTTTTACTACTTTCTTATCTTTCGAATATCCCTTTACGATTGCCGCGGTTGAGTATGAATGTCGTTAAATCTTGAAGTGATGTTACCTGTTTATCAGGGGATACATTAACGAAGAATGCTGTCGGGTTGCATATGGAAGATTGCTAATTATTTGATATTATCGTTTTTATTTTGATTCTCGGTTTATTTTGCTTATGAAATATTCTCATACCAATACACATGCGCCTTAGATACAAATTGCTTTGTGAACTTACTTCACAATCGCGAAAACATTGTAAACGGAGTTAATGTCCATAATTCGATATTTTCCTTCATCTTTAGCGACAGACATAGTTAATAAGCTTAAGCATCCACAAATGTATGTAAGTTAGAAAATTAAATTCATTGGGGTACAACGAGAATGTAACCAGAAATAGAGATGAAATGTCATAGACTTACAAATAAATGGACGACGGGTCTAATACAAAAACCACGAAAAAAATGTCCCAAGTCAACCTATTCGAAATTTAAATTGTAATGTCATCGCAGTATCGCGCTGTCAGTCGAACAAATGAAGACTAAAGCGGAGTGTCGCGCTCTGTATACGATTTTAGCGCCTTACAAGTGCGGACACTTTTTAGCGCGGACCCGACGTCCATATAATTGTAAGTCAATGTGAAATGTCATTTCATTTGTTTGAAAACTATTCTGCCAAATCAAACTGCGCTCCGATTCGCCAGCTCAACTTTGAAACAATTGACGGGTGTCGTCAATTGTTTCACTTCAAATCGACCACTTTATCTTGAGTTTTGCTTTAATTGATGAAAATTTAGAAAATGTCATATTTAATTACCGATGAAATGTGATTCCATTTGTTTTGTCATAAGATGTTTTGCTGTTTTTCCCACACCACCGAATAAAACAGCACGCCATTGTTAGAGATATTATCTTTATTACGTACACAAAGGCCAGTTGTTGGCGCTGTACTATTTCAGCTTTCTAATTTGTGATTTCAGCGCAAACGAGAGTTAATATTCAAAAGGAATTAGGGCCCATTTGGCTGATGACTTGCCAGGGATGGATGGCCCTTATTTCGTCTCTATTTCTTATATACTCGATGTTCTGCTACCTCCGCTATGGTATATTTATAAACGTACTACCCATATCATAAACCAGTCGACGTTTTATAGAAAGGGCGCAAGTAAGTAACATTTCGAAAAAAATTTCAGGTGAGCGTGTTTTAAGGTTTTAACGAACGTTTTAAAATATTTACGTCCTGTTTCAAAATTCAATGTTGGTTTTAATTAAGTTTAAGTTTTAAAATTGAATTTAAAACCGGCCAGTCACGCCCGCGCGCTCGGAAAGCTCATTTAGGTTAAAACGTAAAAGCTAAATGAATAGAGCGTATTTTGCCATGACAGTTAGATGCACGCGGTTCCTGCGCGGCTGCAATGAAAATTCCTATCGATTGCGCCCTTATTGTTAAGCATATAATTGTAATAATCGTAAGTCACATTAAAAAAAAATTTAGGTAGGTACTTCTCCAAAGTTACCAAAATCCAGATGACGTTAGTTATGTTATGACAAGGAGGGGAGCATATGCCTACATATTATGTATGTGTATTATTGTATAAATCTATACAAAGTAATCCAAAGAATAATAACACCGTATCATTTCTACAGAATAAATGGTAATCTGTACATTCACCCGAGGGTTTGTTTGCATTGCAGCTGAGATGAAAGCTCGAAATATAATACTAGAATGGACAGCTCTATTTATTCGGAGGAAATGGACTTATAAACATTCGAACGGAATTATTTCTAGGGGCGTGAACGTTATAATTAGTATCGGTGATACCCACAGACCAGTGGTGATACTTAACTTTTGTTTAGGCGTTCGGGAATTCTATGTGATTTTTATGAATTATATTCACGTCGCGTCGTTACGATATAATTTGCAGTAAATCAGCAAATTATATTTTGATATACTCATGTTTAGTACAAAGAAAACGCCGTTTTTAACCGACTTTAAAAAAGAAGGAGGTTCTCAATTCGACTGCATGTTTTTTTCGTATGTATGTTACGCGATAACTCCGGTATTTGTGCGCCGATTTTCATGATTCTTTTTTTGTTGCAAAGTTTTAATTTTGAAGAAAATCATCCACCTCTAAGAGTGGCTATTCACGCATGAAGATTCATGTTTAAAAGTAGCGCCTAAATTCTATTATAAGGAGCAATTATTTCAATGGTTGATTTTACTATTCTCTAATTCAAGGCGATTTTCTCTCTCAATATACTTTTGAGGTCGGTATTTTTATTAAAAAGTTGTAACTAAGTTACCAAATAAGTTCTAAATCAAAATTGAGTGTTCTTAATTAATTTCAAAGTTCTATTTTGAAATTAAACGACAATTCTACCCCGATATTATCTACCATTGATTTTCAACCGCCCTCTCGTAAATTCGTCACATGTACGCTGAACGTATTGAATCGTATGTTACAATGTACGTTGAGTGAGTCGTATGTCTAAATCTGCTGCGGTAGCTCGTATTATTCCATAGATGCTTTGTGCTTTGCCCTTAGATTTAGGGAGATTTCGTGTTTGGGTTAAGACACAAGATTAAAGCGAGTTTTCATTCAATAGTAAAAAATATGGTTAGCACAGACATATCAGAGTAAAAATTATTTATTAAACAACTTGTAAGGTAATTAATAAAAAAATGAAAACAAGAAGAAAAACCTAATTAGAAGAATTAACGACAAAAAAGAAACCGTTTGGATACCACATTTTCTTATTAAGTAGGACATTTGAGGAAATTTCAGGGAGTCATCTCAAACTAAATTATATAATAATATAAAAAATATAAATTATATAAAAAGATAATCGTTTACAATTTGTACCACAGGTTTAATTTAAACGGATTAACACCAAGTCCTCCCTCTCGATCGGAGGCATAAGTATTGCCACTCGGTCGTCGACATCGTCGGCCATGAGAGTGTCAAACACTGTTTATCCTGTCTAGCCTGTTGAAGGCACGGAGGGCCCAAGTTTGATGGCTTGGTTCTATTGGTATTAATTCACAAATGGTGTGACAACAAATAACTAAAAATATTATTACACATTTATAATATATTTTATTTTATTCAGGATATTCCACAAGGAATACAATATAATAATTAACAAAGAATAGAATACAATACACGTCAAATAAATACTGAACAGAATAGCTTGAGAGCATTTGCGTAGTACGTCGGAATTCCGAATCCGAGTAACGACTGCGGTCCGAAATATCACAGGGCTCATTTTTGAACTGCCGTTACCATGCCGGACTGCCACTCAGAGGTCCCAGGTTCGATTCCCGGGCCGGGAGAAATATTTGTATGGGCTATATTTATTTCTTTCGTAAGTTGTAGTTTGTGGTTGTCTATGTGTGTGTCCATGGCACCCGCGACACAGTTGAGTGTTGAGTGTGTGCGTTATTATTATTGTATGTTTAGGTGTGAAGTATCTCCTAGTTTTCTAGAATTGTGTAGTCTCGGGTTCGTAACGAAAACGAAACGGACGCCGTGCGCAAGCACGCTTAGGCGCGTTATTTCAACGCGAGCATAGATTTTAGGAGGTGAGGTGTGAATAATGTAATATGAATGAAATAAGAACAGGCGGAGAAAACTTGACGCAGATCCGACGTCGACAAGCGCGCGATGGCGACAGACGGGGCAGCAGACGGCGCGGTGCGTCATTAAACCTGCAATTTGCAAATTTTGGGATAAATGCGAATTTAATAAGTATAGGGCTCCATATCGAGTTCTTAGGTTTTCGTGATTGCTACATATAGGAAATGAAACTATTTTTCCGGATTTAAATCGCGTATAACGTATAATTTGCTTTTTCAAACAAATCAACGTTCAGGCACTTTACAGGTTCCACGGTCACGTTTGACTCAGTTGGTAAAGTTGAAATGTTGGTTTGTTTGAGAAAGCAAATATACGCGATTTAAATTCGGAAAAAACAGTTTAATTTCAAAGTTAGATATTTTGTCCTTAAATTATTCGTTTTACTTACTGAGGTACCATCTTTCTAACAAAAAGAGAATCATTTAAAATCGGTTCACAATTGCCAGAGTACATAAATAATACACACCCCAAAAAAATTCAGTCGAAATGAGAACCTGCTCCTTTTTTTGATGCTGGTTTAATTGGTCATTGTTTTGTTTACGTGTGAGGGTACAAAATCATATTTAATTACGTATTCGGTCTGATACCAAACAACCACTTTACAGTCTTACTACAGTGTTTTATCTAACACCCTGTATTGGTTTATGAAACATAGCTCGCAGTCCAGTTCTCTTTATAATTGAAACCTTCAGACCGCAAATTCTCAATCCTTGTTTCCAGACAAGCTAGAAAATATTTGCTGACAATGCCATAAATCTACACAGATTGAATACTATGTGACGGGAATATGGCGTTCTAACGTCTTCAAGATATGGCTGAATATTCTAAAATTAAAAATGAGGCTTTTAATTTTAGAATATTCAACCAAACCATTTATAAACTAGACAACTTAAACCGAAAGTTTTTGTCTTCTCAGCTGCAAAATCGATCTGCCATCCCCAAGTTTAACACTAATGCAATAAAGCGCCAGCAATCCACATTGGCAGACGACAAACTTAACATTTAATTTCGCCAAATACCATTCCAAAAGAATGAGTTAAGGTTCTAAAGTGTATTGAAAGAATTTATACGAGTTTCGGAAACGGGTTTGTATGGGTGACAGCAAATATAAAGTTGTTGTAATTCTCGTAGCTAAATATTGCAACGACCCCACGATGATGGCTGTGGGGTAGTTCGACCCTCGATCCGTCTATTTAACGAGAGCGGGATGAATGTAAAAATAATATTCGACTTGCCGTGACGAATTCGAAATGTCTTGGCTTTCGATGTTTATAAAGTGTTTTGGGTTCCCATGTTTTTTAAATTAGCAAGAAAAATTCATTTACATGAAGTTTTTTTTTATTGAATGTCACAATGTTTGACCACCATGATATTTAATTATTTTTGTGAAATTACTCCACTAGTTTGTAAAAATTATTATTAAGAAAAAATACGTAACCTCCTCATGCAACCGTGTCCGACGCTAAGCAACTAAGCCACGGAACGGACAAGCGGACATTACGAATTTTTCGGTGTGCTTGTTGCAGGTCTTTGTTTTTTGGTTTCTAACGACTTTTTGCCGTAGCGCCATCTGTGAGAAATCTTTGAAAGCCTTGCTTCACTCAGCTAGGTACCTTTATAGCTACCAGCAGCTGTCTAGCGATGTGCTTTAATAATTGTAATTTTTAATGGAAATGAAGTTCTTTTCCTTTGGTAAATTAAGTTCAAAATAGTATAGCTCCTTGTGAAAGAGATCGTCAAAGGAAGTGTTGCTACGTTACCTATTTCTGCCGCCATGCAGTAATGACTTGGGCGGTTTTGACTTGTGAAATTCCTGGCACATGGGACTTGTCAACTTATGTCTCAGGGTGACGGGCGCAGTGGCAATGCCCCAAAGATCTTTGCGATTTAAAGCTCTGAGTGCCACTGCTACTGTTATGGACAGGCGTGTACCACCAGGTGCACGACTTGTTCGCCCCGTCACTGGTGTGATAAAAAAACGATGGCTTGCATTATTAATATTAGCGTAACTAGTACCAGCTACCATAATAAAAAATCAATATATTTACATATTTAGCACAATTAATTTATGTGTATGGCATATTATATTGTTATGTATGTGGTTAGTTGTTACTAAGGGCCCGAAACGTTCGTTTGTTTGAGAAAATAAATATGCGCGAAGTGGATCTGAAAAATAATGTTCATTTCCTATATGTAACAATCGTGAAAACCTTAGAACTTTCCTAGTTTGTCCGTAAAATTAGTTTAATTAAAGAAATACAGATATTTTTGAAAGGAAAACATTCAACTTCTATAAACAATTCAAATATGTTTTGTTGTCCACAGACGCCGACGGCTTGTGCTTGAGTAGAGGGTGCTGTGGCGCTGGCGCACGCACGCGACTCACGCAAAATGCGCGCACGCAGCTTGAAAGCTCTCTGCGCAGCGAACTCGCCAAGCTTGCGGATACACTCGCTAACCGGGCGAAAAAGTTTGATGGTAAGCATTTTTACACTTCTAAGAATATGTGCCTATCTGTTTTTATCAGTGTCATCTCTTTCAGATCGGTACTTTTTTTATTTTTGAGTAAAAGTAAAACATTAAAGATTCATTTGTATGGGATCTCTGTACTGATTCAAGACCTGAGCAACAGCCAGTAGGTTCAAGCGTATAACTCCGGTACTTTATATTATGCATTGAGCATTGTAATCCTCTGTCTCCTCACTAACCTATCAGATACCGCATCAGATATTTTTATCGAAATTGAAAAACTGCGAACAATTTAAAAAGCGAACATTTTCACTATTCGTAGTATGTTTTACTTAATGATTATCACTAGTAACAGGTTTCTTACCACGGTATAACTTCTTTTTATTTTCCCGATATTTCGGAACGGTTGCACGCTCCATGGTCACGGGTTGACTGGACGGCGGCAGATGACAGCTTTATGGGCAGACATATCTGTCTACCCTCTTGCGCTGTCGACGACTACCTTCATCGCGATTTGTTGTGGCGTTACCATTGTCACTCACTTTTTTCACACAAACCACACTTACTGTATCCACACGCGAAAATGAACTCGATGTTTTACTTGTATTATACATACATGATTTTAAAAACTATTTTGACACAAGCTACAATACAAGCTCAGAAAATCCATAATTTATCGGCAATAGTTAGTTTCATCACAGCTTACAATGATACATCTGCATTATAGCTAAAAGTCGAGTGAGAAACTGGTTTGAGTTACAAGTTTTTTCAGGTATTTGAAAGAATCAGGGAACATTCAAATTGATTGAAATTTAAAAGGACTGAAACTTTTTCGGATCTAAACCGCGTGTAACTGTTTGTTCAACTGTCAATCAACTGCGTGTTGTTATTAATGCAAACCACCCTATTCTAAACTATGTTTACAAAAGTGACTTATTATTATTATTAATTTACCAAATCACATTCCAATTTACGCTACAGTATGTATATTTTGAAAAATAATTCATTTTAACAATTTCATATTTTACTGAATTGAACTTGGCTCTGTTACATACCAACTGGCCACCTTGGATTCAATTGACAACCGTGCCAACATACGTGAACACCGCTGTAAAGTTGCTTACCTATCGGTATTTTACAGGATATGTCACGGAGACTGTGCGTTGGAATAACACGATTTAATTCCACCTTCCCCTTTCCATCACCGGGGGACTAGGCGATAGGCACGAAGCGTTACGCTTCCACATTTATATGGCGAACTGCTATGGAGTGGAATTCTCTGCCTACAGACTTGTTCCCTGAACGTTATAACTTGGGCGTTTTCAAGACGAAAGTGTATTTTAGATGTGCATACTCCATCGTCGACCTCATCGTCACTTTCCATCAGGTGAGATGGAGAATCAGAAATAAAATAGACATTTCTTTTAACAAAAATATACTCTTGACTCGTGAACTGTGACTTTCAAAGTATTCAATCTAAAGCATCGATGCTAACTTCAACTGTGTTTTGTCCTTCATCTATTTAGGCCGATACGAACATCTGTTTAGCGTATGTTTATTACACATTACAATATTAGGAATGCTTTTTAATATGTTGTTTCGTAACCCCTACGTTACGTTACTTTAAATTTGGATAGTCAAATAACCTGATTACATTGTAGTTTATTGAGGAAATTCAAACGGATCATTATCGGATCGGACTTTATGGCCTCAATTAGAAAAAAAGATGAATTGACAATAATTAATGAGATACTATTGTAAATAAATTAAGGTTCCATCATCGTTAACCCTTTGGACGTCCCACTACTGGGCACCGGTCTCCTCTCAGCCGAGGTTTTAGGCCATATACCCACGTGAAAGTTAACAGAGCACTCCACAAACCTTGAGGAAATTGTTACAATCAAGGAAAGAAGTTATAACAGCATTTCGTGATAATATTTTGTTACAAATTCAAAAAGTATCTGTATTCCAAACAAAACAAAATTGTTATTTTTAATCAATATGGGGAAGCGAGTATATGAGCAGGAATTGATTTTGAATCAGTCAATTATCTTACTCGCTACTGTAAAAACAGTTCAGTGCCTCTACCAAGAGATTACAGTGACAGTTATCTCTAGCGACCGCTTAAAATGTTTGTATGCAAAATGTTGTTTCTTCTTGTAACCGCTAGGGGCGCTGTATAATTTGTCATACAAACTTGTGATGTAATTTACGCGATCCTTAGCGACAACTGTCACAGTGAACTCGTGGTAGAGGTATAGAACTATAATGAGTTTCAAAATAAGAACGTCGTATTTCTGCTAATTAACAGTGGTGAAACACGGGATTGCATGCTACACTTGTAATTTACAGGCGATTGAATCGATGCAAACGCGCGACTGCATCGATACAAACGCGCGATTGCAACGATAGAGTCGCTTATGTTCAGTAATTATGTACGGAAAATCTGTATAGTTTGTATGTTTATGCATATTGTTTTATTTTGTTAATTGTAAATTAAAAAGTGAAATTAATTATAACATGCATCGCGATTGCGTCGCGTTTGCATCGCGTTTGTATCGTGTTTGCATCGAAAGCCGCTCGTGTGTTAAAGGTAGACGAATAGCGACTGCATCGCTGTAGATCTCTTTGTGAAAGAGTTCGTCCAGGGAAGTACTGCCACCTTACCTATTTCTGCCGCCAAGCAGTAATGTTAGCATTACCGTGTTCCGGTTTTGAAGGGTAAGAGTGCTGGTGAAATTATAGGCAAATCGGACTTGTCAACTAATGTCTCACGGTAATGCGCAGTGGCAGTGCCTCTTAGATCTTTGCGATTTAAAGCTCTGAGTGGCATTGCAACTGTTATGGACAGGCGTGTCGCTTACCATCAGGCGCACGACTTGTTCGCCCCGTTACTTAATATTATAAAAAAATGCATCGCTGCTAAAAGTTGTCTTGTATAACCGCTCTTAAAGTCTTCATAAACGCGTCTCTGTATTCTTAAACATAATAACGTCATTGTATTAAAATAATGTTTATATTAAATCATAATTAACTCGTTCAATAAACGAAATCACACTATGTTTAGTTCACAATATAATTATAATAATAGCTATCAGACGGGACTTACTAGAGCCGTAAGCTTCGGAGAGTAGGTTACATTGAAGTCCAAACAATCCTCTCCATCACCAGTTTCATAGGGGAAGATCGTAAACATGGGCAGATGTGATAAAAAAAGACGTACCTATGCAATGTATCCAAGTGTAATGCGTCTGATCGGCTGGAAGGTACATCCAAAGACAAGGAAAGCAGACTTCACAATTAGCAATTGCACGAGAGAGAGGGAGATGACAGGGCTTCCAGGACGTACCAATACGATAGCAAATACAGTGAAGACGCGAATAATATAAATACGCATAACATGTTTAATACGTTATCGTAAAGCAGATGTGTTTTGGCACTGGGTCTACATTATGTATGTCGACCGCAAAGTGTGTTGACCTATTTATTATTAACTCTGGCTGTAAGGATGTGTACACAATGTCTATGTTAGTTATCAACAGTTGCTGATCAATGACCGTCTAGACATTTTCAGAATTGCTTAGCAACAAAAATAAGAAGATATTTTGAACGGATATACACAAATAACTTTAGTAGGTTAATATAATAACAATAATAATGTGATCGTCACTGCGTTACTGTTTTGAATGGTATAAGAGTGCATGTGAAATTACAGACATATGAGACTTTTCAAATTATGTCTCAGGGTGACGGGCGCACTGGCGGTGCCTTGATTTTTGCGATTTAACTTCAAATAAAGCGGATAGAGTGAATAATGCCTGGAAGTATTGTAATTTGTTCTATATTTTTGTTATGTAACTATCAATTATTATTTTACCATCGTCATGTACGTATTTAGAAGTATGTTTTGTAATTGTAAGTCGTCTTCTTCTTCTTGTCGTCTCGATGGCATGCGTACTATAAAGCTTGGTATCGTGGTGAAAGATTTTGCCAATAGACGTCAGGCACTCGCCAATTATTGCGCAGGGGGCGTCAGATATACAAGAAATGTAGAATAGTACGTCGTGCGGGGAGGCTGTTTCGTGCACGCCACTGTAACTAAAAAGATAACTATTTAATTTGGAACAAACATCGCGCTAAATCTAATTTAATGTTATCTTTTATGTCACTTCAATTATCTGACTCATTATCACTTTTTGTTTATTGTTTTTTTCAAACATATTGCTTTGTATAAAGTAATTTTTGCTTACTTATCCCTCATATCAATCATTCTTGTCTCAGTCAATGATAATACTTTATCCGTAGGTGGAGGCCTGGAGACTAGCGTATCCTGCTTTAGGCTCCAGCCTTCACAGACAATAAACGTTTTATTTACATAAGAATGTTTAATTATTGTTGAAGTTGTGTGAGAAGAAAGTAATAATAATTATTATTATTCAATAAGGAATTCAGTCACGTTTTCCATTTTCTGACTACTACGTCATAATCATAAATTCATTTTAGTATGATTTTAATAAACAAATCAAAACAAAAACATTCGCGAATCAGTGTCAAGTGCTTCAATCGTTCACTGCTCGGTAATAAACGAGGCTCTTGACACATTCGTACCAATCAAGCTTTAATTCTGAGTTATGGCATGTCATCAAGTCAATTTCATTTGCTGAAATACGGCTTCAGAATTCAACAGAATTAATTTGGCATTGTAAAACTCGTACTCATACTTGATTTTATATCTACAGTATGTTTGAGAGATAATTGCGCAGTATACACAATTGACGTTTGTTTGCCTGTCCCAATTTCAGGGTACGTAAATTTTCGAAGTAAGTGAATTTTGACACGAGTGGAATAAACAACTATATGCGTCAAGACAGACCCAAAACTTGCGAAAATTATTTAAAAAACATATAGAGCAGTAGAGCCTCATGTCTATTTCTCTTGCCTATTTCTGCCACCGAGCAATAATGTGGGCATTATTGCGTTTCGGTTTGGAAAGGTAAGTATGCTGGGGAAATTACAAAGGACTTGTCAACTATGTTTCAGGGTAACGAGCGCAGTAAAAGTGCCTTTAGATCTTTGCGATTTAAAGCTCTGAGTGGCACTACAACTGTTATGGATAGGCGTGTCGCTTACTACGAGGTGCACGACTTTTTCGTTGCGTCACTTGCTATAAGAAAAAACAAAAGTTGCCTTTAGTAATGCTCGCATTGTGTACCTAATAGCTGCCAGTCTACACTTCTTTCTTATTATTTATCAACTGCCTCCGTGTTCGAACGGTAACTATGCTGGACTGCCACTCAGAGGTCCCGGGTTTGGTTCCCGGACCGGGAGAAATATTTGTACGGCCTACATTTATTGTGAGTTTGGGTGTAATTTGTGATTGTCTATGTATGTGTTCACCCGCGATACAGGGTTTCCCCATTGCGGGGCTATGAGTGTGTGTGTTATTATTATTATTATCATATTATCGTTAAACCTCTATATCTATTATAAAGGTGGAAGTCTTATCATTAACTTCAAGGTGAAACTAACTGTGTGTTTTATTTGCAAAGGGTAAGAGTATTAAACTACAAAACTACGAAGTAGCTATGACGGTATATAAAAAAATCTTTAATAAAGACAATTCAAGCCTTCTATTGGGCCCAATAGCCTCCAAATTACTATTGAACAAGTCCAAAAATACCAACTAATGAAATTGACACGTAGATCTGAAAGCGATGGAAGCTATGGGAACGAAATGTCATCAAATTAAGACCCGACGTGGGAGTATTAACAATTGAACATGAAGTCCCGTAATCTAGTCTATATAGAGCCTTAAACCAAGGGAGAAAGAGCTGTTAAACAGGACAGGTAGAATTGTATGTGGTAGCGATGTGAATGAATGTTTGGAAAGTGGGCATGTCAATATTGATTGTGGTCAGAATGTGCTATAGTGTTGGAAGGTGAAAACTTCAGTAAGCTGTCTTCATTGTGTTTACGATTCATTCATTACTTATTCACGAGTCACGACATTATGGACTTTTCTCTGTTATACAGTGTTTTTTACAAATGGGACAGCTCGGGAAATCTTTGAAACTACAGTAGAAATAAGGGATATGTCTTAGGTACCAGTAGGTTTTTTTAAATATTTTTTTAATGACCTTGTTGCCTAACGGTTTATACTGTGGGCGCTGGATGAGGAGGTCACGGGTTCGTTTCCCGGTAGGACCAAGTTGGAAAACTAACTTTTCTAAATTGATTCTGGACTTGGTGTTCTGGGAAGTACTCCAAAGTGAATTCCGTTGCCCTGGTACTCATAGTGTAGGGAATTCCCTAGTTTGAAACCAGGCAATTTAGTGTGGTTGTTTGACACATTATTATTATTACTATTATTATTTTGGTACAGTTAACTGTTCGGTTGTTAACTGTTTGGTATAAGTTTTAGGTATTCTCATACTATCATGGTACAATAAAACACACTATACAAAAACTGGGTATACAGGGATCTTTACAAAATTCAGACTAAATACGAGAGAACTAGGACTCTATGCACACGACGTATTCTACACGCGCGTTTACGGCGCCGTAAACTCGCGTCATCTGCGCGTATATACGCCGCAAACTAGAATTTTATGATGTTGCTTCATTTAAAAAATTAACTGAATTTAACAAACAAAACTAAAATTAAATCTATCTCTTATCAAAACATGCTATACGCAAGCGCGACTGCAGCGCGTTTGCATACGCATTCACGCGTTTACGCCACGTAAACGCGCTTCGTCGGCACGTATTAAATAGATACGCCGTGTCTAGAGCCTATGCAGCTCTTATGATGTTCGTATAATCGCGGTTTTCCAATGAGATAGCAATACGATCGCAGTCAGTAATACCTACAATAATTACGACTTAACATTGACGTCACCATATGAAAACACCTCGAAAGAAGTAAGCAGTAGAACTCCTATCAGTCATAGTAGAGTAACTTGTGGAAGAATTCGTCCAAAGAAACACGGTCACCATACAAATTTATGCTGTAAGCATTACTGCTTTCCGGAATAGAAGGGTAAGCGTGCTGGTGAAAGTTCAGGCCAATAGGAGAATTGTCAACTTTATATCTTTATGTGACAGGCGCAGTGGCGCTGAGCCTTTGACTTCTGAGTGACATCTAAATTACGGGTAGGCGTGTCGGTTACCATGAGGTGCATTGCTTGTTCCATCTTTTGGTGTCATAAAAATAACGAACCCTTACAATACCTTTAATGAAGCGGTGGTTTAATGAAATGAACTTGGATCATATGATAGTCACGCAAGACTGGTTTTTGTACTTATCGTCTAGTGTATTTTATGGGAGCATGCCATACTAATAAAATTGTATCTGCGTTCACCGGTCTGGTTACTATAGTAATTAGACTGTGGACATAATGAGAGGGCGCTTTATATCTCTGTTTTTATGCCGTGCATCTACCGCCATTGAGGAATATTGCTTTCAATAATTATAAACCGCCGTTTTGTTGTCATTGCTTTGCTGGTATTGCCAGTTTCTTACTATAATTAAAGTTAGCCGTTTTAATTTATGAAATAAATACTTTGGAACGTAATAAGTACCTTTAAGTATAAAACGTGATTAGCAGTTAATAGTTCTTCTTATTTAAGAGCTAAGCTTTAGTCGGTGAAGTAGTCACACACTAACGCGAGCGTGACCCTAAAACGAATTTGTATATCGGTGTTTGTTTTTACAAAAATCGTTATGCAAGTAGTTTTTCGAAGGAAAAAATAAAATAACGTATTTTCTATAGTAATCAAATTTTTATCAGTTCGATCAGGTGCTCCGATCGTAGCACGCGCACGCTTCCATATTGTGTATGCGTAGTGAAAATGGCGACGCCAGAAATTGACAAATTTTTTTTTAAACAAAACATCTTTAAATATAAAGTCACTAACTAACTTTTGTCGTCTATCTATGTCATCTTTGCTGAGGCCGGACGGCACGCTGGCTTATACTGCAGACGACAAGGCAAATCCTTTTTCCTCACTCTTTGCTAAGAGTTCGCGTCTGGATCTAATCACTTACCTCAGGCTGGCTGCACTGTGGCGCCAATGCGCATACGCCAAAAAGAGGTACTTTGAACTCTGCCGAATCTAGACGTGAATAAAGCTAGCGGGCCAGATGGATTTCCAGCACTAGTCCTACGTAACTGTGCGCCTGAGTTGTCTCCTGTTCTCATACGCCTACGCCTGTACCGCCTCTCATTTGAGACTGGTGTCGTTCGCAGGTCGTGGAAGCTTGCAAACGTGCAACCTGTGCCGAAAAAGGGAAGCAGAGCTGACTCTGTCAACTATAGACCTATCTCAGTCACTTCCATACTCTGCAAGACTATGGAACGTGTACTCAAAAACCGTCTCTTGTCGTACCTTGAAGACAACAACCTCCTCAGTGATCGCCAGTACGGATTCCGACGAGGGCGATCAACTGGGGATCTTCTTGTGTATGCCTGTCACATATGGAGCGAGGCTATAGAAAAGCAAGGTGAAGCACTTACAGTGTCTTTGGATATTTCTAAAGCCTTTGACAGGGCCTGGCACGCAAACCTTTTAAGTAAGCTTCCCCCTTATGGACTTCCCACTGACCTTTGTTATTGGATCTCTGATTTCTTGAGCGAACGGTCGATTCGAGTGGTCTTAGAAGGCTACTCTTCCGAACATATGGCGATAGATGCCTCAGGGTTCCGTACTGTCTGCAACTCTCTTTCTGCTGCATATCAATGATATGTTAATTCCAGGTACCTTTGCGTATGCTGATGATAACACAGTTGTAGATAGGTACTTGACCAATGCAAGGGTCAGTGGAGAGGAAATCCAGTCTTGTCGAGAGTCCATGGTTAGCCGTTTGGATTTGACACTCAAAGCAGTCTCCGATTGGGGCGATGCCAAATTTAACGTTACCAAAACGCAGGCGTGTCTATTCTCCACAAAACGGAGTCCCTTTGAGCTGACTCCGACTTTTCGTGATATACCCATGCATACCGATAGCCGACTGTCTCTTACTACTACTTGGAGTGGACGTGTCGTCCTATTTGCACTTCGGCAGATACATTGAATCCATGCAGCAAGGAAGCTTGGGATCCTTTCCAGGGTGAAGCGTTACTTCACATCGGGGCAAGCACCATATCTTTCTACGTTAGTTTTGATTATAGTGTCCCTTTTCTACCTACCCTTAGGCATACGGCATACGAGAAGGACACTATAACCTGTGCGCGCACAGGAACCTTACACGTTCAGGTTCTGCCCCCAGATCAGCCAGTGTACAGGGTTCTCACAGACCTCTGTCGCTTGATTTCATCCGGTTCTTCGATAGGCTAGTGCCTCGGGTGAGCCGCCTCTGGTGTACAGTACCCTCCCTATTTTTCAGTTAGGTACCGAAGCTGTAAGCACGCTCATTTGCCGTTGCGCATTGCACAACAGGTTGCACGTTTGCAAGCTTCCACGACCTGGCATAGGGAATTACAAAAAACTTTTGTTATGACTATTTTCAACGCCGACTTTGCTTATGTATATCTGAATCGATGACGGACTTACAAACGCGGACTGATAGACGATGAGTTCGTGTGCTTTTGTTTAACTGATGATGTCACTTGTTATTGACGAACGGTTTAATAGAGACTTGACCTGCAGCGTCTGTCTTTTCCTACTCAATTTTATTACATTTTGGCCATCTACCGTTGCAGGAAATAGAAAACAATTTTGGATATGTCATGAAAATAGGAGATTCACAATTCATCAAAACAAAAACAAAAATTTTACAAATCGTGTAACTCCATCGCACACTCTCCGTGATATATCCTGTAAAATACCGATAAGCTGGCAAGTTTACGGCGGTGTTCAAGGCTCTGCAACTTCGCCTCCACTAATTCCGAGCCACCTATAAGCTTCTTAGCACGGTTGTCAATTGAATTAAAGGTGGCCAGTTGGTATGTACTTGGTACTTGGTGCAACGGGCTGGTGTCCGCAACTCGACGTCAAGGCGCCTATTTTGCGTGCAGTTGGTATGTAACAGGGCTCTGTTACATATCTGACCGGCATTGCAACTGTTATGGACTGGCGTGATGCTTACCGCCAGGCGTACGACTTGTTCGTCTCGTCACTTGGTTCATAAAAAAAGAGAATGCTTGCCATTGTCAGAAGTCCTGGATTTTGATGTTCATCGTGGTGTCTAAACCAATAAGGCCACAAATACGTAACGGTGTGGTGCGTTTGTTCAGCGGGGCGGTCGAGTTTTGCGCGTACGTAGCGCACAAACGTGTGTCTTGTGTTGGATATATCCAACACGACACAATGTACGCGTTCCGAGTTTGCGGCCTAAGTTTTTCCTAATTCTATGCAATTTACTTTACACTCAACTTGCTAGTCCGAATCGGTTCACGGGACCCCTCCAAAACGTGTGCAATTACCAAACTGCGTTTAGTTAACGTGCTAGATTATTGGTTAAAATCCTGTGACGTATATACATATATGTTCAGATTGATGATAACGTGGAATTGAAATTGAGAAATAGGCTAGCATTTTAGTATGTTTTGAGAAATGGAGCGATGATGGTGGGCTGGTGGGAGAAGGACCTGTCTCAATTAAGAAGTTGACGGTTGGCATCTCTTTAGTGGCATCTACGTCTTTAATTTCCAAGTTACATAAATTTGTAGTAAAACCTCTCGCTACCTGTATTGGACCAGGGTGGTAGGATATGGCTTATAACCCTTTGCTTAGAAGAGACTCGTGGCAATGGCACCTTTAATAATTTGACGATATTGGTGTAATCACCAATTTAATAATTTTCATTGAATTGTTATTCAATTTTTATTTTTTGTGAAATTACTCCACTAGTTTGTTATAATTAGATCGAACACTTAGAAAAAATTCCTTCGATCTGGCCGGGGTTGAAATACTTTCATAGATGTCTCACAAATGCGCTACGGCTAAAAAGTCGTTGAAAAACCAAATACAAAGATACGGCAACAAGCATCTAGAAAAATTCGTGAAGTTCCCTGGTTCTTTCCGTGGCTTACTTGGTATAGTGTCTGGCACGGTATGCTAGAAGACGTCGTTTCGAATCCGGCCGGATCGAAGGAATTTTTTCTGAGTGTTCGATCTAATTATAACAAACTAGTGGAGTAATTTCACAAAAAATAAAAGTTATAGCAAATCTGTATTAATAATTATAGCAAAATATTGGTGATGATGGAAATTTAATCGACGTTAATATAATAAAAAGTCTGCATAAAAGCTGCAGTCTAATGTAGTGAAACCACCGGTTTATACAATGTTTCCTATCCAACGAACATCCGCCACTGGTACATTCGCATCTGCGCGTGCGCGGCATCTATATTAAATCTGGAAATAGTTCGCGGTCGTGCTTCCGTCCGCATGCGATGCACTCCTGCGCACGTGTCGCCACAGCTGTTTGAGGGGTGACGATGGTCCAACACTGTGAAATTTGAGATCAATGTATCGTTCTGTGTGCTGCGTTTTGAATTTAAATTATGTTCATTAAATATGTAGCAGGTAAATCAAATTGCAAAAAAATAATAGGATGTATTTCTCTCTCCGCTTTTATAAATGAAATTAAAAAAGCCCCGATTATGTATCAAACTAAATATCCCGATTACGTCTCTTCGAAATCAAAGTTAACGGTGTCTCCATTGACCATCCATCAGACATTCCCGTTCGTTCAAGACCACAGTATCCCACCCTTGCCATAATAACCTGTCTTTCCATATTTGGCCATACGACGTTGAGCCCCGCTCTGCAATTAAAAACAACGGGAAACTGTCGGCATACTTCGCCAGTTACACTTTAAGGGCAAGCGAAGACATTTGCTGTAAGAAGGGGGAATTATGTGATTACTATGGACACTTTATCCTGTTACAGATATTAATGTATAAGTTTGTCTTTTTTTGGAGTGAAATGACAGTTCATTGCTCACAGGTGTTGCACGCAGCTAGTGATTGCAGTCGACAAATATTTTATCGACTATCGACTAAATATTGGCAACACTTATGAAATAAATAGCCAAACTTGTTTCATTTGAATCATAATCAGCGCGGCATCGACAAGTGCAACACAGGTCATTTGAATTATCAATTTTTGTACGTTCATTAATTTAGAACTATGTCGACATATGAAAAATACAAAGAGGAGACATATTTCAAATATTTTCATTTTAATTCGATATACATAGTCAAATCCTTATTAAAATGTACATGAATAAAAATTGATTTCGATACTTGCAGTCCAACTACCAAAATAAGAATGAAAAAGGAAATAACGCAATCAGTAATCATAAGAACGTCGTAACATTCACAATTCAAATATTTTTGGCAAAATGTTAACGTCTTTCACAATCTATCGATAAAACTGTCGACAACTACTACATGACTTTAAAACTTTATGACAAATGGCAACCCTGCAAATGTCACTTTACTCTGTCTTCAAAAAAGATAGACTTTAAATACAATTGCTGCTATATGAATAAGAGTTTAGAGGGTAAAGTTTTATAATCGCGTTACATACGTTAAGTGTTCTTTACTGGTGGTAAGATGCTTAAGCGTGTGACTTAGTCGTTTGCAGGCTGAGGTCAAACGGTCAATGTCCGTTTAACATTGTAGACTATGCACCAAAGTCTGAGAAAACCATGTTATGTTAAACTTTAGAGTTGATACGATAGACTTATAGTCAGTGGAATGTAAACTTCTTTAGGAGGGACTATACCTTCCTTTTTCTCTTCCCCGCCAGGTTTAACGAACTTTATTCTCGTCTTACGAAAACTTCACGAACAGTGCTGCAGCGTTTTAATAAGGCAGTTTTAATTAACTTAGCAGCTGTGAAGCTCCTTGTGGAAGATTTCGTGCAGAAATATACCTATGATGTGTATGTGCCTCCAAATTGTAATTTGAGCGTTACTGCGTTCCGGTTTTGAAGGGTTAGGGTGCTGGCGAAGTCCCAGGCACATGGGATTCGTCAACTTATATCTCGGATCTTTGCGGTTTAATGAGCAAGGAGCTCATGAAATAGTTCATCCAAGGTAGTACTGCCAAATTACCTATTTCTGCCGCCAAGCAGTAATGTGAGCATTACAGCGTCCCAGTTTTGAAGGGTAAAGGTACTGGTGACATTACAGGCACATGGGACTTCTCAAATTATGTCTCAGGGTGACGGGAGCAGTGGCGGTACCCCTCGCATCTTTGCGACTTAAAACTCTGAGTGACACTGCAGCTGTTATGGACAGGTTCGTCCGGTCACTTGTTATCATAATTATAATTTTTTTATAAAAGAAACCGACCTCAATAAGTTCGTGGAAATACATCTACTTGTCAAGTTTTATTGAAATCGGTGACCGGAAAGTGCGCGAGGGGACGTAACCGGGTTCGTCCCCGTGTTTGCTACCATTGGAGGAGGAATATTTTCTACAAATTTAAATGGGACCAATACTGAGGTACCCTCTTTCCAACAAATAAAGAATCAACAAAATCAGTTCACAAATGCCAGAGTAATCACATAACATACACAACGAAAGTGTAATTGAGAACCTCCTTCTTTTTAACCGACTTCAAAAAAGGAGGAGGTTCTCAATTCGACTGTATGTTCTTTTTTTTTTGTATATATGTTACGCGATAACTCCGGTATTTGTGAACCGATTTTCATGATTCTTTTTTTGTTGGAAAGGGGGTACTTCCATAGTGGTCCCATTTCATTTTGACGGAAATCATCCACCTCTAACGGTGGCTGTTCACGCATGAAGATTCATTTTTATAAATAGCGCCTGACTTTAATTTAGGAGCAATTGCTTTTAGCCATTATTTAGTTGATTTTGCTATTTCTCCAATTCAAGGCGTTTTTCCCTCGATATACTTTGAGTAGTGTCGTAGTGAGAACCTATTTTTATTATCTCCAGTATCAAGTCCTGTATAGTGGCGAACTAGGGGGTATTTCAATGAAACTTAGCAAATAGACGTAATTCCACGTACTTTTGACGTCGGTTTTTTTAGTACTCTGTACTGAGATTATTATAACTCTAAATATAAGAGCTAAATATTTTGCTAAGAAAAAAATACAGTCACACCCCACAGACTAAACTGTAACGTACTACGTAACCTGAACCAGAAACTAGCATATATCAACTTAAAAGGGCGTATCAAATATCCCACATTAGTAAGGAGGCATTTGTATGTGTCTCTAAAGCTGTAAAACGAAGCCATGGTGATGTCTTATTTATATGCCAGTTAACACCTTTCCGTTAATGGGTTGAAGCTAATCTAAGACGAAGATTTATGAATGCTTCTTAGTTTAACTAATTGTGGACTCGCTTGACTACGGAGTCTTATTTTGAGGCTAGACATTTGAGCTATGATTATTCTGATATCATTTGAGTTGGGCATTCTATTTATTCAAAAAACAGACCTCACAAGTTATTCATCCCCTAGTTTGCCACCCTTAGAAGTGGAATATGTTCTTCAAATTTAAATGGGACCACTTCTGAGATACCTTCTTTCTAACAAAAAAAAAGAATCATCAAAATCGGTTCACAAATTATCCGGAGTTATCTCCTCCTTTTATTGAAGTCGATTAAAAAGTGAATTATACTTTATCGAGTTCTTAGGTTTTCGCGATTGTTACACATAGGAATGAAACTATTTTTCCGGATTTATGTAAAGGGCCCGAAACGTCGGTTTGTTTGAAAAAACAAATATACGCGATTTAAATCCGGAAAAATAGTTTTATTCCTATGAATTATACTTTTTTCAAAATAATCTCAAATTAATTTTTCTTATTTATGACGCATTTGGACATGTTCGTGTAGAAACTCGTAGACCTCTTTACATTTATAAATTTGTCCCAGCGTGGTATCGTTGAATAACTAAAAAACCCACTTTGCCTCGCTGTTGAAGGTTAAGGTGAAATAATATCGTGGTTACGTAGGTTTTGGAACGTGTAAGGTAGACGCGATGAAATTCACTGCATGATATTTAAACATTCACCTTTTAGAAATAAAATATACTTACTATATTACGGAACACGGAAGAGAAAATATCTTTGAAATATATTTAATAACAATCTTTTTTTATTATTATTGTACCACGAGACGCGACGAACAAGTGGTCAGCGACACGCTTCTACATAGCTGTTACAGTGACACTCACACCTTTAAGTCGCAAAGATCTGAGGACACTGCCACTGCGCCTGTCACCCTGAGACATAAGTTGACAAGTCCCATGTGCCTGTGTTTCCGTTTATATAATTTAATCAGCACCCTTACCCTTCGAAACTCGAACGCTGTAATGCTGACATTACTGCTTGGTGGCAGAAATAGATAAGGTGGCAGTACTTCCCTGGACGAACTCAAAGGTCAAATATTTATTTAATCCGTAGGTAAAATTTTCACACTCCAAAAAAAATATTTTTTAAGCTACTGCTCGTTCACTACGCTGACCTCCCTGAGAAGAACGAGCAAGAAACTCTAGGGATTGCTCTTTTCCAATAAATTTAAATGCTATGACATACACTTTGAATCATAATTGTGTTGAATCTAGACTCTTGTTGTCTTTTCATACTTCTTTATCTAAAACATACTCTACAATTTTATAATATTATTTTTCAATTAAAATACTTTTAATGTAAGTTTTAAACTTAGGAAATGATGATTTTAATATATCTCCGGAATCTTATTGTAAAAACGTATACAGTTCCCTATAAAAGAATCGTTTACCTTAGTTTAACGAAATCGTGATACCATGAGTATTGACTTACGGGCATGCAAAATATTTGAGTAAATGTATTGTGATGTCACAGTCATGATACCAGTCTCCTTAAACTTTTCTCTAAGAGAAAACCGAGAACCTAAATGGTACACAGAACGAATCGCTCGTTTTTGCAACACAAATATGGTTTGTATATTTGTCGCTTTATCCCACATAAGAATCCCGTAGGACATCATACTATAGAAGTAACTAAACTAGTCTACCAGTAGCAACATTGGCAAGCTCACGTATTCTACGGACTGCGTATGCGGTATTTGTGGAAACTATTGAAGTTTACCTACTATCTAAGGTCACTGATTTCCAAGATACAGGCCTATGCCTAGTTTGGATAATCAGAGCTCAATAGATTAATTTGTACGAGTTATCCTGTTAAAATTTTATATGTATCTACAGATTACGTGTTACATCCTGTACAAATCTTTTATGAAATAAAGAATTATTATTATTATTATTATTACTCCCATGAGGACAGCTTTATTAACAAGGTCTAACTTTTCTCCATTTATTAATAATAATAACTCTTTATTGCACAAAGAAAAGATACATGAAACACAAGTTATAAAGGACATATACAAAGGTGATTTATAGGAGATTATTTCTATGATTGGACTAGTCGATTTTACATTAGGTAATTCAAATTTAACACAAAGTGTGTTGTCTTCTTGGCATTGAGCAATAAATTGTTAACTCTTTCACAAGGAGATTTAAATTTCAATTCAATTTAAATCGCGTGACATTTAACTGCTTAGGCCGTCATAATATACAATGTATTCAGAGTAACTATTTTCCTTGTCAAAATATACGTTGATACTTTGATAATAAAAAAATTAAGTTAAACTAATAATGCTAAACCTATAACGAATATCGGTAACTAACTTGATAAGATAATGAATTATTTAACGCTAACAACATTGTTCAACTTAACAATGTTCGCGGTTAATTTTTTTCGTATAACATCAATAACTTACTGAAAGTATAATTGATTCACGTAATAAAAGAAAGCAGTGCATCGATTACGCTTTACAAATATACGGAAACTGTATTGTATTTGTGCTAACACAGATACCCTGAATTATCGCACCTTTTTATACGGTATGACACTCTTATAATAAATAAATATTATATACAACATTACCTTACCTATTTCTGCTGCCACACAATAATGTCAGCAGTACTGTGTTCCGGTTTTGAAGGATAAGGTGGTGATGAAATTACAGGCAAATGGGACTTGTCAACTTATGTCTCAGGGTGACGGGCGCAGGGCAGTGCCCCTCAGATCTTTACGATTTAAAGCTCTGAGTGGCACTGCAACTGTTATGGACAGGCGAGTAGCTTATCATCAGGCGCATGACTTATACATCACATACGTTGCTCTGATCCCAAAGTAAGTAAATAAAACACTTGTGTTATGGATATCTGAAATAACAACGTTACCATAAATATCCAGACTTGAGACAATACCCAAAACTTAGTTTTTGTAGATAGACCAGGCCGGGGATTGAACCCGGGACCTCGTAGATGGCGGCTCCGTGAAAATGTACAAATGTACAAACCACGCGGAAGTTTTTATTTAAAACTTAGAAATGTCTACTTAATTTAAACTGCAATAAAGTTCCATTTTGTTAAATATCACGATTACCCAAAATTGGTATACCTATAGGAAAATAGAAGATGAAGAATCGAAATCATGGTAGCCTAACGGCTTGACCTAGTGCCTCTCATGCAGAAGCCGTAGGTTCGAATCCGGGCTTGCACCTCTGGAGTATTTCGGAATTGATGTGCAAAATTTAATTAGAATTTTACCACTAGCGGATTATAAACTCACACGAGAAGCCAGGGCCCAGCAGTGGGCCGTATAAATGGGTTGATGATGATGGTATACCTATATTTACACCTGCCTCTGTGGCCGAACGGTTACCATGCTGGATTGCCACGCAGATGTCCCGCGTTTGATTTTCGGGCTGGGCGAAATATTTGTATGGCCTACGTGTGCGTCCAGAGCACCTACGATACAGGGTTTCCCTAATGCGGGGCTACGAGTGTGTTTTAAAAAAATATGTCGCGTATACTAAACTGCTTTATAGTAAAGGCGACTACTTTCGCATCAACTCAGAAATATCAGAGATTGACTGGAATACTGAATTGTCGACAAGACCCATTGATAATGCTGTGGACTTCTTTTACAGCCACATTAATAATATAGTAAATTAGAATACACCTTCTAAATCTGTATCATCTAAAATGTATCCTTTCTGGTAGTCTGAGCCCCTGAAGAGGGCAGTCAAAGAAATGCATGAGTATCTTAGGGTCGTATTCTAGAACTCTACTCAATGCTCAAGTCAGGATTGAGTATGGCTTAAAGCACTCGAAATCATACTCAAGTCCCTGCCATTAGTGTCGTATTTTCAGTGCAATCCTGACTTGAGCATTGAGTAGAGTTCTGGAATGCGACCCTAAGAAAGTTCAAAGTCAACGGAAACAAGTCAGACGAACCATCTTACAGAATTTTACGAGACAGAATTGTAGCCATCGAATCTGAATGTTACGAGAAATATATACATAATACTGAGTCATCAATTGCCAACAATCCCAAACACTTCTGGTCTCACATTAAATCCCGCTCCAGATACAATACATTGCCTAGTAGCTTGTCGTACGAAGGCAAAATCGTTAATACCGGTGAATCTATTACAAACGCATTCTCTGATTATTTTTCCACGGACGAATCTACTTCTTCGCACATCTCTTCCGTTGAAATCGACGTCAGTGAAGTGTGTAAACTTCTTTCAAAATTAGATGTTTCCAAAGGAGCGGGACCCGATAATCTTCCAGCGTGTTTTTTAATTAAAGCTGCTCCTTTGATTTCAATCCCCATAACTATTTTATTTCAGTTCTTAGGTTTTCGCGATTGTTACACATAGGAAATGAAACTATTTTTCCGGATTTAAATCGCGAATATTTGTTTTTTTAAACAAACCGACGTTTCGGGCCCTTTACAGGTCCCATGGTCATCTATTCCTATATTTTATTTAAGTACTCCATCTCCTCCTGTAAATTACCGTCGGCTTAGAAACATGTTTATGTTACTCCCGTACATAAGAAAGGCTCCAAAACTGAAATTAGTAATTGCCGCCCCATATCTAAACTTTGCGTCATCTCGAAAATGTTTGAAAAGTTAATCTAGACAGCTGTTTGAATTAATTAAAACAAACATTTCACAGTCGCAGCATGGGTTCATCAGGGGTCAACGACATCAAATTTGGTCGTGATAAGCGACTTTATATCAGCAGCAATGGAATGGGGACCAGGTTGACGTGATCTATACTGATTACAGCAAATGTTTTGATCGCATAGATCACAAAGGTCAAACTGCTTTCAAAAATTAACAAACTTGGGGTTCGTGGCAATCTTCTTCGATAGTTTGCTTCTTATATTGACTATAGATCTCAAGCAGTTGTTGTTAGTAATTATATTTCTAGCTGGGCCAAAATATCAAGCGGCGTGGCTCAGGGATCTTTACTAGGACGGTTGCTCTTCACTATTTTTACTAATGATATTCATTTGTGTTTGACTTCAAGTAACCTTTTATGTTTTGCCGATGACATGAAAATTTATTATATATATTCCAGGATTTCAACCACGTTTGAAGCTGAGGCTTTCTAAACTAACTTGCTGCTGCTTGAGAAATATTGTATTTCTAATAAATTAGACTTAAATCCTACCAAATGCTCAGTAGTAACCTACAGTCGCAAATACAATCCCTTAGTCTTTAATTATATGCTCGGCGGTCAGGTCCTTAAACGTGGAGACACAGCACGTGATGTGGGTATCACATTCGATAATAAACTTTTGTTTGATGCGCACATAGGTAAAATAGTTACCAAAGCATCACGTGCGCTGGGGTTTGCGATGCGTCGTTCTAGTGAATTTCGATATAAAGACAGTTAAAATCTTGTACTGTACATTTGTTCGGAGTATTCTGGAATACGCCTCTCAGATTTGGAACCCGCAATACGATACGCAATACTTCACGCATAGAACGCATTAAAAAAAGATTTATTCGTTACCTGTGTTTCAGTACTAAACGCCAATATCATAATGAAGATTATCTGCATATTTGCATAATCCACCATATTCTTTCTCTTTATATGCGTCGTCAAATAGCCGATTGTACATATATTTTAAAAATAGCTCAGAAAAGAATTGATTGTCCTGAACCACTGTACAAACTTAACTTTTTGACTCCCGAGCGTAATTTTAGGGCTAATAAAATATTTGACATACCTGTAGTCTCAACCAATTACAGAAAGAATTCGTTTCTGCTACGAGCTTGCAACAATATCAGTAACCTGGTCAATAAAGTAGCTGTTGCTGTCTTTAACACTGGAGTTACCACAGCGAGAGGGTTACTCAACGATTTTTTGTTTAATTCTTAGGAAAGTAACATATATCTTTTTCTTCTTGAATTTATGATTGTTAAATTTTCATAATTTCTCTAGATTGTTTACATGTTTACGTTATATTATATCTATAAGTGTAAACTAAATTGACCTGCTTCACTTTTCATTTTAGTTATATTTGTATATAGTTATAGTTTACCATGAAGAAATAAAAAAAAATAACAGGGCGTGATTATTTTTTTATTTATTTCTTCATAGCACATGTCGCCTGTGTACTGGGGCGAGACACCTTGAGAGGTGCCCCGTACCTCTGACCTATCAGAATTGAGCTCGTAATCGCGGTGCAAGTGTACACTAATACCGACCCGATAGATGCCAACCGACAGTCACTGAAAAATAGGCACCGACAGTCATAAGCCTCGATATATATATGGGTTATGCCGAGTGGACAAAGTGATAGGTATGAGATTTTAAGACCTAATTATGTAATGATTGCATACAATACTTTTTTCTACGAGTAAATAAAGTAATAAACAATAATAAAAAATAAAAACACAATAAAGTAATAAAAAATAAAAACAACCAATATTTAATGTATATTTTGTTAACAATCCATGACAACAAACTCTAACGAAAATCAAACAAACGAACCAAAAAGAGCGCCTTAGTGATATGTGTTATGAAATTATAATTGACAGATGAGTAGAAAAAAAATACATAAGAAGTGTGTTTGGTCAGAATATGGCATTGTAGCACGACTTTATCTTTTTTGTTCAATCACTTTCACTGATATGATATATCATGTCGGTGAAAAAAACTCGTGTAACGATTGTTATAATGCCTAAAGTTTAATCGAGGAAGGTGTAAACGAGTATCTTCAGACAATTAGTGTGGCGATGAGTGTAATTTCCGGGGAATAATACTATTTATTAGGCTACGGAAGCAATTCATTTACTCTATCGTAGGTAATTTAGAATCTACCATCGTGTAATAGCATTGTTTTTATTACACATTATTTCGTATTTATTTTGCCAAAACTATCTGCAAAACTATTAGTATAATGTGTTCTATACTTTCAGTTATTTGTGGCAAATATTTTGGAATTTATAGGTTCATAAATGTCATAGCGGCGCGAGTTTTATAACGAAAATACGTATGCCGGGAAAACCGAAAACCTTTTGCTAAAATTATTCGGTTGCTTGGCATTAAATAGCTCTTGTAGTAATGTTTATTTTTATCGAAGCTTAAAAACATCTGGGTCACGATCAAACGAAACGTTTATCCGGTTATAAATGAAGTCTGTATTTATGTAACTTTTAATAGATTAGGGTAAAAGTTAAAATGCTTAGGAGCTTTGAATAATAACGCATAGAAACCTAGCCCGCACACGCTAAGTGAGGCAAATTGAAACGCTCCCAAAGGGCCTACATGAGCGGGCGGGCCTTCAATGCTCAAGATCAACTTGCACCGCGAACAGCTCCAGAATTTTAGCTAAAAATGACGAAATGTGCGGTAAATGAGTGTAAAAATACGTCTGACAAACATAAAATAGATACTAACATCACATTCCACAAGGAAGTAACGCGTTTCAACTTGTATTATACATAAACTAAAACCGAAAATTAACCTACTACTAAAACTAGCCTACATGAACTTGATTTTTGATATGAAACTATCATTCTATGCGTTATTATTCTAAGCTTAGGAGTTACTCTAACAACAAAAAGTTGTTGTTCAAATTACATATTTGGTCGAATTTTCGTTTCGTTCACTCACTAAATGGTCACAGTAGAATACGCCTTAAAATACTTAAGACCAAAATGTTGAAGATGACAATTATTATTGAATTTAATAACAAACCGAAAGAGAATATATATATTTAGCAGCAGTAGATCTCCTTGAGCTTACCATCAGGCGCACGATTAGTTCGTCCCGTCACTTGATATTATAATATATACCGTAGCTCCTTTACCTCGCACCTACAGATATAATATGATTGAAGTAGCAACGGATTTAAAATGCATCTCTTCTGTTTGTTCCAGAGTTCTTCCGAAAGCTACTGGCTCTATCAAGAGAGGAATTCCACGGAATGTTCAAACGAACTTACGGGATGATCTACGAGCAGCACTCTTACGTCTTTGAACAGCTTTTCGAACAGTTGGAGAGGTCAGTACAGCACGGATAATATTGTTGCTATACTTTTGATACGTTCCGATTGGATATATGTATTTTTAAAATATGTATATGTGGCATTACCAGAGATTGAAATAGGTAGAACATATTTACTTCAAAAAGGTAATACACGTAATGAATCTCTCTTTGCAATCCCAAGATTGTGGCACGGCTACAAATGTTTATACAATTTCTAGAGTCGGACGCCAGTCACGCTTAATTTGCCGTCACAACTAGTGATGCCAATGGATAAACTTCAAATCGGAGATTTTATCGATAATGTGAAAATTCCAGAAATAATTGTAACTTCTTATAATTATTAATACAAAGATCGAACATTCAGAAAAACACTCAGAAAAAATTCCTTCGATTCGGTCGGATTCGAACCGACGTCTTCTTGCATACCGTGCCAGACGCTATACCAACTAAGCCACGGAACGAATCAACGGACCTCACAAATTTTGTGAAAAAAAATGTGCTTGCATCGTGTCTTTGTACTTGGTCTTTCAACGACTTTTTAGTCGTAGCGCCATCTATGAGAAATCTATGACAGATTTATCACCCAGTTAGTACCTTTACAGCTACCAGTCCTGGCTAAAGATGTCGCTATTCACTGTATTAATTAAATTTTTATTGAATTGATATTCAATTATTTTTTATGAAATTACTCCACTAGTTTCTTATAATTATTAATACAAAGATCGAACACTCAGAAAAACACTCAGAAAAAATTCCTTCGATCCGGTCGGATTCGAACCGACGTCTTCTTGCATCGAAGGATTTTTTTCTGGAGGTGGAGTAATTTCACAAAAAATAATTGAATATCAATTCAATAAAAATTTAATTAATAATTGTAACTTTTTTATTAAAAAAAAAGACCTCAAAAGTTCGTAGAATTAAATCTATTTGCCAAGTTTTATTGAAATCGGTTACCGGAAAGAGTGCGAAACCGGATTCATCCTCTAGTTTGCCCTTAGGAGGAAGATTTTTTCAAATTTAAATGGAACCAATACTGAGGTACCCCTTTCCAACAAAAAAAAAAACATCGAAATCGGCTCACAAATGCCGGAGTAAAATGTCCTCCTTTTTTTGAAGTCGTTTAAAAATAAGATCACAACCGTACTTACTTCGAAATAGGAAATATATAGTCCAAACAATTATTTATAAAACAGCCTTATTCAAAAATATGCGTTGTCGATATGGCACCTAAAAAATTTAATAAAATCCCATTCCTCAATAAAAAATCTTAATGGAATGCGATTCAATCATATACTAAACACAACTATTAATTGACAAGTGTTACTACAGAACAGTATATAGTATTGTACCTATTACTATTATTATTTTTATTTTTTGTTTGACATTGTATTTTTATTATTTAATTGGTAATAACTAATTAGTAGACGAATTTAATTTATTTATTCACATTAGCGTGATTATAATAAGTCTTTCGTCATGCATTCGAACTATTTGCTGTTTCCTTGTCAAATTTCAAGTCGATATCATTAAATTAATGTTCTAAACTATTAATGCTAAACCTAAAACGGATATCGGTAACAAACTTGATAAGAATAATGAATTATTTAACATTACAATGTAGTTCAACTTAACAATATTCGCGGTTATTTTTTTGTTACACGGAAAACCAAAAATTAACATAAACTCATAAACGTGAATGAATATTCTTATGGAATAAAAAAAAAACTATCAACGACTAGTTTATCATCAATTTTGATTATTTTGACAAAATAAAGGTAACGAACGGGTTCTAATACGTGTTTACAAAGAAAAATTCCTTAGATTCGACTGGACAATGTCTCATAGTCCAGTATCAATGCACTGGATTATGCAACAGACATTGGTTCGTGTCCAGTTGAATCGAAGTAATTTTTCTTTGCATTTGTTCGATCTTTGTATCAATAATAATAACAAAGTAAAAATTCAGAAAAAATATACTAATATCATGATATAAACACATCAAATTTAAATGAGATCACTATTCTGGGGGCCTACTACAACCTCTTAAAACAATATGACTTTAACCTTACATTGACTTTTCGTACCATAACGCGCTTACAGTAAGCTTATTCGCAATGTTAAAACTATGAATTTTATTGGCAGCTTTGTAACTATTCATTCACTCAGTTCGTACTATGACGCGACTTTGACAGTAAAGTAATATTGCTCTTAAATCAAATTTAGCAATCTTAAAATAGTTAAACGAATGCAATGAAAACAATATTATTTTCAGTTTTATTGTCTTAATATCGATTTGTAATGGTTAAAAGTTAAGTTGAACTTATTTATTTACATATATCTCTTCAATATTTTGTTTATTTTTATTTAATAGCACATAGGATGTTTATTTCGTAAAATTATGACAGCGCCATCTATATGCTCCTTAGCGAAACTAACAGTTGACACTAGACTATTGTTCCGAATTCACAACGTGACTATCAAGACTCAGCATGTTTTATTTATTTATCTTCATGAAAATGCGGAATAATAATTCAAAACAATGTAATTTTAATAGATTTCATTATTACATACTTTTATTGTTTTGGCAATTAAAATTCTCTGTATGTAAATAATATTAAGTACTTTAACATTATACTACGATAACAGGATTCGGAACATCAAAAAAGAAAGATGTGGCATTATACAGTTCATACAGCGTTATTTCTTTCCTACTTTTAGTAAGGAATAGACAATATGGGAAATCATTCGTTCTTTTAGTCACTTTAGCAATAATACATTACTTGGTTGATAGGTTTGTCATGGTACGAATATGAGTAATATTACAATAAGCTTACTTTATGCTTACATTGAATTAAGATTGTTTTTGGAAAGGTTATGGTAGGCCCTCTGGTACCATCTAGCCAACAAAAAAGAATCATCAAAATCGGTTCATAAACGGCCAGAGTTATCGCGTAACATACATTTAAAAAAAAACGAAAAATAATACAGTCGAAATGAGAGCCTCCTCATTTTAGGGAAGTCGGTCTTATTGCTTCTGATGCAGTCGTCATTAAATCTCTTGAACAATCGTTAATATTTCCAGGTATTACACGCGTGGAGATACGGACTTCGACGCAATGATGGACGGCTTCTTCGGTATTCTCTATCAGAAGATGTTCACCGTCCTCAACTCGCAGTATAATTTTGATGAGAAGTGAGTACTGTTCATTGTCCACCACATTTTTCATTTTGCCAATACTTTAATTTCATATGTAAATTCAAATTACTTCCATGATCATGCCGAAGACGGTTTAGTCATCAACTAGTTTAATCTAATATTAATACGGGTGGTTTGTGTTCTGAATTCTGAACTATAATTATAAGAATAATTTATGAATTACGTAGTAGGTAGTAGAGTTCCTGAGAAATTGTTCATCTATTAATATCTAAACTTATTATGAGCACCTACCCGTTGACTTAAAAAATGAGCCTAATGATGAAACATTTGATCGTCGACTGAAAGACTTTTTGTTGGATAATGCGTATTATTCCACTGAAGAATATAGGGACATGGTCTTGTAATATATGTTGTAATTTATAGATTATTAGGTATAGATATTTTTTTACAGAAATGAATAAATTACATATTATGCATACAGTCATTATATTGACATAATTATTATTTAATATGTGCCTACATTATTTCACATAACTACATTGACTATGTTAAAATTACGTAGTACAAAACTTGTACTGGATATTTGTAATTTTTTGAAATGTAACATTTATTACTATTTGTAACGATTCTTGTAATACAATATATTGTATATAATAATGTAAAGTTTACAAGATAATAAAATAAATCTAAATCTACTTTGGGGAAACTATTTTAAAGAACATAATAAAGCTGTCCATAATGCCGTTGCTTTCGGAAATTGAAATTGTAACCATAACAGCGTAGCTACAATTTCACTTTCAACTATATATTAATCTGGGAAAAAAGAACACAAACAAAAGACATTGGTGAAATAAAATTGCCTAATTTTATTGATAGACACATTGACTTACAAATAAATGGACGACGGGTCTAATACTACGAGGGGAGGTCCAAAAGTCCGCGGAATGGAGGGGTTGTAAATAATATAAAACAATAAGGCTATTTTTCCTTTTCAATATAATTACCTTTGAGCTCAATACATTTTTTAGATCTCGAAATTAGCTTTTCTATGCCATCGAAAAAATATTTTTTCTCTTTGCTCTCAAAATGAGCTAAAATTGCTGCCTTAACCTCTTCATCGTCGCGAAATTTTTTCCCACGTAATTCTTTTTTCAAATTTGGGAACAAATAATAATCGCTGGGGGCTAGGTCCGGGCTGTAAGGTGGGTGGGTCAGCGATTGAAAGCCACACTTGTGTAGAGCAGCCATCGCAACATTGCTCTTGTGAACCGGTGCGTTGTCTTGCAAAAGCAACACACCCTTTGTCCATTTTCCCCGCCTTTTTTCTTTGACAGCTTCCTTCAGTCTCTCTGTAATGTTCTTGCGTAATATTCTCCCGTTATATTGACCCCCTTTTCTTTGTAGTCAACCAATAAAATTCCTTTACAATCCCAAAAAACCGTAGCCATGATTTTTCCAGCCGATTCCGACACCTTAAACTTCTTAGGGGGTGGTGTACCCTTTTTATGCCATTGCATTGACTCCTGTTTGGACTCGGGCTCAAAGTGATGAACCCAAGTTTCATCTCCAGTAACAATTTGCTCCAAAATTGGGGTAGGTTCTGCGCCACATAGCTCCAAGCAGTGCTTTGATGCATCGATTCTTTGTTGCTTTTGAGGCGTCGTGAGCATTCTCGGCACCCATCTTGCACTGACTTTCGTCATGCCAAGATGATCGTGTAGGATCCTCAAAATGGTAGTGTCTGATACTCCTACTAATGCAGACAGCTGTTTCTTCTTCAGACGGGCATCTTCCAATATAAATTTTTCGATTTTTTCAACATTGTCTGATGTGGTGGCCTCAACTGGCCGTCCTGGGCGAGGATCGTCTTCAATTGATTCTCTGCCATGTTTGAAAAGACCGTGCCACTTGTAAATCATTGTTTTACCAGGGCACTGATTCCCATAAGCAGTTTCCATCTCATTCATAATGGTTTGAGGAGGTTTTCCTTGTTTGGTAAGGAATTTGATGACAGCACGAAACTCGATTTGCTTCATATTTGCAGTTTTCTTCCGGATTTACTTGTTTGTATGGCGATATTTCGTAAACTAATGAAGTTAAAAGGGTGAAGCTTGATATATATACCTCTAATGAGTATCTGATTAGTACCACATCAAGCAAGCGTAATTAGCGGGCTCCCGCCCCCTCCATTCCGCGGACTTTTGGACCTCCCCTCGTAAAATTACGAAAAAAATGTCCCAAGTCAACCTATTTAAACGTAGTGACATGTAAAGGAATATGAAAAAGCTAAAACGTTGAATTTAAATTGTAATGTCATCGAAGTACTGTCTAATTTTGCTTGCTTCGCTGTCAGTCGAACAAACGAAGACTAAAGCGTGAATGACGCTCTGTATACGATTTTAACGCCCTATAAGTTCGGACACTTTTTAGCGCGGACCCGACTTCCATATAATTGTCAGTCAATGGATAGACAGCTAAATTTCAATCGGGCAAATATTGTATTTAAATACGTTTTCTATTTACGAATTATTTACCTGGCAGTGATAGATCCGTCCTCGCTTGCTTCAAGATATTCTTAAACTTAAACAGAAACAAAAAGGACTTCATTTAAGTTATCAAGTGGTTCGTGGTGGATCGAATGGTATAACTGCCTCCGTGGCCGAACGGTTACCATGCCGGACTGCCACGCAGAGGTCCCGGGTTCGATCCCGTGTCGGGAGAAATATTTGTATGGCCTACATTTATTTCTCTCGTGAGTTTGGGTGTAACTTGTGGTTGTCTATGTGTGTGTCCATGGTACCCGCGACACAGGGTTTCCCTAGTGCGGGGCCATGTTGAGTGTGTGCGTTATTATTATTATTATTAATATTATTATTATTATCGAGTGCGTAGATTTTCACGATGGAAATTACACAATGGAAATGAAAGTATATTTTCCAATCTATTACGTGTATTTGTTTTTTTTTTTAAACAAACCAACGTTTTGGGCTCTTTTCGATTCCCATGGTCACGGCTGACTAAGTAGTGTTAGTCATCAACTAGTTATGTGTAATATTAAAGGAAACCACCCATATTCTGAACTATGATAGTTATAAAAATTACTATATTTTTTTATGATACATACCAAGTGACGGAACGAGCAAGTCAACACTTCAAACGTTAACTTTTCAATGCTTTCATAGAATAGAATTGACGTCTCGAAGCTTATACTTATAAATCTTCCCCCTACCAACGTTAAATCAAATTTGTAGACCCCCTCCCTCCCCCTTAATATGTAAAAAATAATGACAAACGCAGACAACCGTATCTTGTACCCAAATTTATTTCAGTACTCACAGATCACACAACACATTTACAGAGACATTACACTAACAATGACGACATGTCCCACAATATCTTTCGCAGTACGAGCTGTCGTAAACCAACCCTTTCATTATAAATAAATCCAAATTGGCCATAACCACCCCTACTCAGCAGCAATGTAACAAAGGTTCAAAGAAATACCAACTCTAATTCCGCGAAATAAGACTTCGGCCGCAGCTAGACGATATGTCGTACAGAATACCACACATAACGCATAACTTTCAGGAACAGAAAATATAGCGTCGACTGTTAAATCTGTGTTGCCTTTACTGCCATGGAGCTCTATAAAGAGTGATTACATTTCAAGTGGAATTGTTTGTTTATGTGTCTATCCCAATATTGTCGGTTAAGTGGTTTATACACATACAATAAAACGTTTCGCTTTACAGTATTTTAAGATTTTAAAAATGTAACAACTACGAAAATTGTTTGTATATCCGCATATACTAAGTTTTGTATGTAGACAAAATGTAACTTTTTGGTATTGATTCTGATATTACAGCATAAAGTAACTATGGACACAACCCCGCCATCCGGGTTCCACCGGCCAGGCGTGAAGAGACGAGAATTGTAATCTCGCCGGCGCATTTCCACCAAAAATTTGCCATTAATAGTTTTCTCATG
>NW_020653945.1:22868244-22930265 GCF_003589595.1 Hyposmocoma kahamanoa
CGCCGGCGCATTTCCACCAAAAATTTGCCATTAATAGTTTTCTCATGTTCAGTTCATCTAGCGATAAATACGCGGCTGAAGTAACATGTCTCATAAATTATTATTATTTATGTTAACGGAAGAAGAATCAGATGAAACCATCGCTTCTTAAAACTCAAATCGTACGTATGTACTCCACAATCTCGCGATTAATATTAATAGCCATCGCTATCACGCGCAAGACTGCGCGGGCACTCGCGCGAGAACTCGTTTTTCCGTTAAACAGTATAATGCTCTGTGCAGGTAGCAATACGGTTCAATTTCAATTCTCGTCTCGCCCATCCTCGTCAACCTTTTCCACCGAAGATGCGCGAGGAGAGAATTGAAATAATGTCATACAAATTTCTGTTCTCATCTCGCCTCATCACTCCTCGTATCGCCGGTGGAAAACCACCTGACCCGTACTAATAAATTCATCTAAGTGTTTGATCAATATTACCAGTCATTCTCGGTCTAGGTGTTCACTAATTTCCGTGGCAATTTTTATTATATTTAAATATTCAAGTATATCGTGTAATTATTTATTAAATAATATTTCGCAATACAGCACTCGAATATTAAATATTGCACGATTAAATAAATTTAATATTTAAATAATAAAAATTGCCACCGAAATTAGGTAATGAACACTAATCCGAATGACCGTTACGATATTCTTTAAGTCTCATTAATAAATATCACTTTAGTCCTTAGGTTATTCATATATTTGTTGTCCAAAATATCATTGAGTTCGCAAATTTTCTGTATATAAATAATAAATTTCACTTAACAGAACAGCTACGGCTGAAAACCATTATGAAATTCTAATAAGTATATCAAGTGCAATCTTGGTCATTGGAGATGGTATCGTCAAAGATGACAATGATGATCGTAGGCTATTATTAATGAAGGAAAGCAGAAAATGCATTTCCAGATCTTAGTGCTATCTCAACCGATATGCACTTAATACCAGACTTAGGTAGATACTTAGGTAGATATCGGTGTTAGCATAGACTTTGAAATCTATAAACCGTTTCAATTCATTTTGAAAAAAGTAAACGGACCTGTTTGGTGCAAATGACAGCAGTCACTCAAAAAATGGAGTAACACTTTCATGTATATTTTGAAGTTGACGTTCTTGACGTTATTTCACTTTTTCTTACAATGTTTATTTGAATAATATCATATAATCGAATTTGAAAAATCTTAGTCCAAAAGTGATGTTATTTGTCAAATGTAGAAATACGCATAGTGCTGTACGATAGGGGAAAAACCATTTGAGTCGTTCAATTAAAATTTTAGTAACCAATTAGTCAATCGAAAATTTTTTAACCATTACCACAAGTATCTAAGTATATAGTATAGTACAGAGATTTCAGGGTGGATTATAATTATGATTTTGCGAACTTTTATATTTATTTTTGACGGTCATCCCACAGTAGTATAAGTACATTATATTTATTCAAGCTAACGAACTTTTATAACCAAATTCCAATAACAATGTTTCAATGTTTAAACACGAACACAAAAACACATGACTTGGAAGTTAATTTAATCAACATCAACACTTATTTTTAATCTCCAATATTGGATTTAGTAGCTTAATAAATTAGACTTATTTATTATGTTGAGTCTTTATTTTGAAATTGGTAACCCCGACCGACGCTAAGTCCGCCATTTTGTTTATCTGTCGGTTGATCATTCGTTACTGATTCTTTCACGTGTTTGGGTGCTCTGCTTCTTTTCTGTGCTTTTACATAGCGATTTAGTTTGTGTTTGACCCTGGAACTAGGATTTCAGGCTGCGTTAATTGGAGTTTGAGGGTCGTATTCTAGAACTCTACTTAATGCTCAAGTCAGGATTTGAGTATGGTTTAGAATACGACCCTAAGGGTCGTATTCTAGGACTCTACTCAATGCTCAAGTCAGGATTTGAGTATGGTTTAAAGCACTGGAAATACGACCCTAATGGCAAGGACTTGAGTATGATTTCGAGTGCTTTAAATCATATTCAAATCCTGACTTGAGCATTGAGTAGAGTTCTAGAATACGACCCTAAGAATCACCTACGATCGATATCTAATATGTAAACGTATAATTGTTGGCATAGTAGAGCGTGCTTCATAGTAGAGGCGCAAAATTTCGGTCACTACAATAATGATAACCAATGTTTTACCATTATTAAAAAAATAGAGTGTATTATTGACGGTACAACGGAATAAGGTGATAATACCGTATTGAGCGATTTTTTTATTGCACACTTTGATTCAGTGTCTTCAAATGCACCATGTGATTTTTATTTCACGCGTCTACTTACACTAATATACTTTTAATGATATAAAACAAATAACAATTATTTTCTCCTTGCAAGATATTTTCAGTGTTATATGTAGTAAAATAATGTTAAGTACTCAGAACAAAAAATTTAAACCTTTGAGGAATAATGGGCGCAAACGTAACGTACGCAACGCCTGAGTCATGAAAATACTTTGAAGTTGTGGTACGAGTGTGAGCGAAAAAATCCTAAAAGCAAATTATAAAATAATCAAGAACGATGGCGTATAAATATTTTTAGAATATTTTCTCTTATTTTATTAATAATATAGAAACAATATAATTAAATCACTCACAGCACCTAAAAGCTTGATTTTTTTACGCTTCTATAGGTGTTACTTCGGTTGCTATTGTTTGTAAATACGAGTAATGAAGACGACTTTTCTGTTTTTTTGCTCTCCTGTAAAATTTAGACTTGGATATTATCGCTTTATTCCCTTTGATCGTTATACTAAAAATATTTTTATAGTGTTTCTTTTATCCCATTCTAGTTCACATTTTATTGTCAACAAACCAGAGGCCAGTTTTGTATATTGCACGACAAAAATAATAAGTGTTTGAATAATTTATCTTTATTTTAGAAATTCAACATGAATAATACCGATTCGTCACCGTCCTCCTCATTATTGTCGTCAGCTCCAAAAAAACGACCGAAACATACTCGTTTGACACCCAGTGAGAAAAAGATTGCGGTTAATCTTTATAAATATATTGAAAAAACGATGACCACGTATCCCAATAAGGCCGAAGTCATCAAAACGACAGCAGAAATATTTGGCACTTCCCAGCGCGCAATTTCCAACATTTTAAAAGAATATTAGAGTACTGGTAAAGTATCTGGTGGCAAGAAACAACAAGATTTTAAAATTGGTAGAAATTAAACCAATACCCAAAATAGGTATAAGGAAGATTGGTGTAAATGAGGGAGCGAAATGCGTGAGCCATGTTGTAAAAAGGAGGGATGAATAATGTACTCCGACGTTACTATTGATGACGCAACGACCGGCAAGACAACGTTATTTATTTTTATTATAATAAATGTAGGCTCAAATTCAGACTCTTCAGAGAAATCAGACTGATGAAGAAAGTATTTGAAGATTCTTGGCTAGGGTACTCCACTGTATTACCTGCAATAATACATATAATAATGTCATTGTAGTAAATAAATGTATTGATCATGTACGGGGGTCCGTTTTTCACAATACTTACTTCACCTTTTAAATGTTTCGCATTTTGCTGAAAGATCACAAAGATCAGAGTTTATCATAAATGAAACATTATATATTTTGATGTAGTAGTAGGTTTGTAACAATCAACAACCGTGAGGAAGAATTGCCCTTAACTTACATTCTTTACAGTCTTTAACTGATGTTAACTTTTGACCAATAAACGTAACTGTTTATAATCCATGAAACTTTTTTTATGTACTCTTTTACCACTTATCTTCACGATGGTCAATATATTCACTACAAACTGTAGATTATGAGTTCTTAATCCTGTATATCTATCATCACCCAGTGTCGAATCACATTTTTTTGTTAGCAATCAGAAGCGGAATGGCAAAAAATTATTGTTCCAATTGATTCAATCGAACAAATCGAATTATTCAATTAATTAAATTATTCGTAATTGGCAGGACAATTAGCCAACACCAAATCATCGGTGGTCGAGTCAATGACCTGTTTGTTTACCTTTCATGCAAAATGGATTAAAACGGATTATAGTCTATGTTTAATATAGATACTAATTGCGTGACGTCTTATTAAGATATTTTGGACAGGTTATAAAACTTTTATTAAGGTCTACCACGATCCAAGTTTGTCCAAGAAGTAGTTCTTCACTGACCCGACTGACGGTGTGTATAAGTTTATATTTTAAATAATAATATAATAATAATAATAACGCACACACTCAACATAGCCCCGCACTAGGGAAACCCTGTGTCGCGGGTGCCATGGACACACACATAGACAACCACAAATTACACCCAAACTCACGAGAGAAATAAATGTAGGCCATACACATATTTCTCCCGGCCCGGGAATCGAACCTGGGACCGCTGCGTGGCAGTCATAGTAACTGTTCAGCCACCGAGGCAGTTGATGAATGAATACTTCTATTTCGGATTTTCTTCTATATCTTTCTATTTTGGAATAGAAAGGAATTTGTTACATTATCGTTTGAGGCTCTATTTAAAATACTTATCCCGAAGTGACGTAGGTATTAAACATTGACACATGTTCAGAAGTTCGTTAAATTTACACTCAGGAAAAAAGTCTTGGTTAAATTGTAGTGTCAAGTTCAGACGCACATGATTACGTCTGAACTTGATTACTAATAAGTAATTCAATAACGCATCAAGAAATTGTAACTTTATGGTACGCCTGAACCATTGCCATTGGAGGCCGCGGACCACCTACTTTGTAAGCATTATTTGGAGGATATTAGATAAGTTCAAAATCAAAATTACTTTGTTTGATATGCATTACAATAAATAACTTTTATTTTTTAAATAGATCTCAAAAGTAGTAAGTTTTCGCTATATTCGTTACTTAACGATGGGTAAAACGCATATGTAAGCCCTCGTCAAAACGAATCATATAAGCCTAAACATAAGGTACATATTAATTTAATTCCTCACATCTGTCTGCTGTTACGTTTTGTTTTCATTGGAATTAAGTACATCTATATAGATTGGTGAAATTTAATAAACCGAATTCTTTCCCTAATTTGCCACCCTTAGATGTCGAATGTTTCCTTCAAATTTGAATGGGACCACTATTGAAGTACCTCCTTCCCAAAAAAGAATCCCAAGAATCATTGAAATCGGTTCACAAACGTCGGAGTAACCGCGTAACATATACCGCACCCTTAGTAATATAAGGGCACAATCCAAAAAAAGTAGATTTTTGGGAAATTTGGGAATTGATAGGGACTTAAATAATAAATGGGATCAAACTTATATAGCTCCATATTTCTGTTATATTTTTTGTACTATATGGGTCTAACTTGAAAGTGTTTTTTTAACTTGCTTGAAACTTATGGAATTTATTTATATTATTTTTTTTTATTGCTATTTATAATACATTTATCAAAGAACAAATCTGCCAAATTTCATATTTATAACTTAAATAATAAGCATGTTATTTGAAAAAATAGGTGTAATGTAGGAATCCAGAATCTTAATACGCGATTTCCCAAAAATCTACTTTTTTTGGATTGTGCCCTTATATTACTAAGGGTGCGATACGTATAAACAAAAAAATAAAGACGAATTAAGGAACTCCCTCCTTTTTAAAGTCGGTTAAAAACGCAAATTAACAATTAAACAAACATGTCATGTGACTAAGCTATAGAGGACTAAGAAGTGCCATCGTTGTTATTCAACCATAAATATTCCGCGTGGAAAGGGACATAAAAAACTAGGACTAATAATTAATAGTGAGTTAAAGTAACATAAATAATCAAATAAATGGTCATCATTAACAAAACAAAATAAAATCTAAAAAATTAAATCTTCATGGGAAGAATAAACCTTGTAACCAAGTTTGCTTTACCATCGACCTCGTCTGAACAGTCTAGATTCTAGTTAACTGTAATTCGTTTATGTAGGTGTCTATTTAAAAGAAAGAAACGTAAAATGACACGTAGGGTCGTATTCCAGAACTGTACTCAATGCTCAAGTCAGGATTTGAGCAGACTTGAGTATGATTTGAAGCACTGGAAATACGACCCTAATGGCAAGAACTTGAGTATGATTTTCAGTGCTCACTGCAATACTCAAGTCCTGACTTGATTATTGAGTAGAGTTCTGGAATACGACCCTCAGTGGCGTATATTTGTTTTCTCAAACAAACCATCGTTTCGGGCTCTTTACAAAAAAAAAAAAAAAAAAAAAAGGGGTAATTTTGTCTACCTGATTTTTGTGGTAATTTTTAATACTTAAGTATTCGAGTATATTATCGTGAAATATGTAATAATATTTCAGGATACTACACTCGAAAATTAAACCATATTTCAGGATAATATTCTAGAATATTCAAGTAATAAAAATTGCCACCGAAATTCGGTACAGGAAACTAGCCTGAAAATTACCCACAGGTCCCATGGTCACGGCTGACTCACGGAACATATAAATATAAATATACCTACTCGATTGATATCAATGTGTACAAATCGCAATACCTAAGAATTTGATGGGATATATATCGAACAATATTTCCACCAAAGTGGAAACGTATAATCGTCGGTTTGATACCGTGACATCTGCGATTTCCTGTATTTCGATGCAGGAAGGGGGTAATAATACTTGCAATACATGCACACACGCGACACTAATTATTCTATCGTCGAATTTGCACGTCGTCAATATTGATGGACGCGTCTGTGAAGTAAATTGTTATAGTAGTACAGCAACATTTCATAACACGATTGTAGCGAGTCGCAGCAGTCGTTACAAATCTTTTTGTCCATAATATTTATCTTTTTAGCAGTATATTTTTATATTGACATTCTAAATTTAAATGTACTTGTTTTTGGCGCCTTTTCTTTTTGTTATTGTCATTGTTTTCTATGTGTTTCGTTCGTATCTTTACTTTGTTGGTTTTAATAAAGTGTAAATACATTTGGTTTGTTCATGCTCACTATTCATTAGCACCCGACATCACACACACACAGTCCGCTACAACGTAATAAATTGTGAGTTATAAAAATTACCACCGAAATTAGGTAGAGAAAACTAACAAAGGTTATACGTAAAATTTGATATTTGCGCTCGCGTGTAACTTTTTGATTTCTCTACCTTTATTGTGTAGGTATGTTCTCCTCTACTATAACTTTTTCTACGCAACAACGATTATGATCTAGATGAAATGTTAGGAAAAAAATGTTATTCAACTGCAAATATTACCTAGTCATGCAATATGACACATAACTTCCGAATTTAACACGGTTCAACAAAAGCTGAGTTTAAACTCTGTCACTTATTTAATGTTTCTACTGAAACAATATTGTTGTTGTATATATATTGTATTTCCTTGACTCATTCGTCGACCCAATTACCTGGTGTGGGGGTTCTTACAGTTAACGGTTCTTTAGACATGTCAATATTAAAACAAAAATAAACAAAAATATTTGGGTTAATGTTTTCCATCGTTGATTGTATCACATTTCTCAATAAAACTCACTTGAAAATACAAACGATTTCAAAAGTTCGTTCAGTCCTATAAAAAATGGAAATTCCTTTTCTAGATTATTTTTTTTATAATACCAAAGCGACGGGACGAGCAAGTCGTGCGCCTGGCGGTAAGCTATACACCTATCCATAACAGTTGCAGTGCCATTCTGAGCTTTAAACCGCAAAGATCTTATGCGCCCGTCACCCTGAGACATAAGTTGACAAGTCCCATGTGCCGGTAATTTCACCAGCACCTTCACCCTTCAAAACCGGAACGCAGTAATGCTCACATTACTGCTTGGCTGCAGAAATGGGTCGCTGGCAGTACTTCCCTGGACGAACTCTTTCACATAGAGCCCTACTGCTACTAAAAATTAATCTAGATTATATTCTGTATAAGGTTTAAAACTAAGCGTTTTATTAGAAATACATTGAGTATACTAACAAATGTTAAAGAACATGTACATTTGCTCTTAAGAACGCGTAAAAAAATCGTAATTCGGTTTTCAGGTATCTGAAATGCGTGAACGAACATATGCGCGATATCCAGCCGTTCGAGGACGTACCCAACAAGCTGTCAGTGCAGCTGAGAAGAGCCTTCGTTGCCACACGCACCTTTCATAAAGCTTTAAGATCTGGCGCTGATGTCGTGAAAAATATGATGCAGGTAAGATGTTCGGCTCATTGGCACTAGCACAGAAGAAAAAGCAAGTGGCTGTTTTGGTGGACAAATTAAGTTACCAAGATCTTAAGATTTCTTTCTGTAAGGCATTCAGAACGACGACAAATTTGTTGCTCACATCAGATAGGCACCATTATCGTGCGATCTTGTTCATCAGCAATTAAAACTGTCGAAGTCATAAAAGATACGCGTGCAAAATCCACCTACGTGCAGACTACCGAAATGGAGACCGCGTTAGATGGTACAACAATTTAATTGGATGCTTGAATTTCGAAACGATTAGAGACAACTACCACATATAGCGCGATAATTATGTAATTCCGCAACAGGTTAATAAAAGCCAATAAAGCTTCAATGTAAAAAACAATTGTTCGCTTATTTCGTCAACGATAAACGCCAAAAATGGTCCTGACTCACCATCAACTTTAATAATCCAATCGCCACTTGTTCGTTTGTAATTTTGGCTATTGTAATGGCAGGTAGCCCAAACCCATATTTATCGGCCAACGTGCATAATCACCGATTTAAATGCAAAGTTATTATAATAAATTAAATCTATATGCCGACGGGTATCGGCCTTGAGGTCGAGAAGCTGACATCAACGCTACTAAGTGAGTCATTATTGCCCGCGAGACAATTCAAAGAGCATTGATCCCTAGGCGCCGTCGGGATGACACATCGAACAACCCGGGAATGTTGCGAAACAAGCCCAAGTTGATCCGCAACAGTTGTTATCCATATATTGCTGATTCAAACTACCAGCTACTACTTCACATGGACAACCGAAATTAACGGACCAAATGTCTGGAACCAAATTAGGCCAGACGATTTAACATTGTCCTATAAACATCTCTTGCCACTGAAACATTTATTACTATTTGGTTGCTCGAATAATTAATTTTAATTGCTGATTGTTTTATTAAGAATGATCTCATGACGGTCTACAGAACTGGAGTCGTGATTAAATAAGGCAATTCAAACGTATTAAAGTCAATTGTCAAGTTAGTAGTTAGTTATTGAGGTAACAAGTAGAATACAGAATGAAGCTAGATCCATGCATGTTGGATTTGTCGCGTAATTTACATAATCCAACAATAGCAATGAATGATGATGAATCCACGTAGTTCACGCTACAAATCACAGTTGTGAATACATTATTTAACTCAAGATATCTTCAGATACAAAAAATATGTGTTTATGAAACGACAAAGGGTTTATCTTTTCAGTAAAAAAAAATCTAAATATACTTTATCAATAGGTACGTATTATGATTGAATTTTGTTCCCGTTTTGACCTATTATCCTCTCAGGTCGTCATTTCTAAATCTTTCACATAAAATATAGATAATTTGACTCCGATATAAATTTTACAGGTGGGAGTAACCCAGGAGTGTGTAACAGCATGGGCTAGACTGCGGTATTGCGGTACTTGTTCAGGTTATGCCCCACCAGCATGCAGTCGATATTGTCACAATGTCATCAGAGGATGTCTCCCAACACACGCGGACTTGGGAGAACAATGGGACGCTTATGTTGGTGAGTACAAAATTCTTTTGGATATCGGCCAAGTACAATCAACCTTTGTTGATCTCAAATGAACCGTATTAAACATTATTTGTGCCAAAAATCAGAAACAAACGTGATTTATTTTATACCTGTTTTATGCTTTTATAGATGCCGTAGAAAAAGTAGCTGACAGACTGTTAGGACCGTTCAACATAGCTATGGTAGTCGAGCCCATTGACATCAAAATCTCCGAAGCCATCATGAGCTTCCAAGAACACAACCAAGAAATTTCCCAGAAAATCTTCGCTGGTTGCGGCAAACCCGTGCTTGGAGGCGGCGGCGGTGCTGGACCCTTTTTCTCACCGGACAGGGCCCGCAGATCTGTAAAAGCTATACCTGATTTCGACTGGAAAGAAAAAGCGAACGAGGACGACTTTGAAATTGAAGCTTCATTCGAGAGTTTATTAAACGATGACCCGTTGCTGTTGAAAATGCGGACGCCTGAAGGTATACGAAAGGCGACAGAAGAAATGTCGGAACATGCTAAGAGGAGAGAAATCTTCTTGCAATACATGCGAGGTGCAATTGACCTAAATGAGTTGGAACAACACATAAGGCCCAAGAGGGATGCCGACCCTGAGCCAGCAGGCGGTTCTGATATAGACTTCAGAGCTTATGAGTTTGATGGCAAAAGAGGGGGAGCAAAGAAGAAAAAACCCGTTGTGAAGAATGATGATGGACGCGGTAAGTTACATTGTCCGTTAGGACTTTTATTTAGTCTGCAACGTTTTTCTGTCGTGTCGTCTGCATGATAAATCACCTAACGCCACTTGTAACGTTACAAATAAGTACGAAAAAATGTCTGGAAATCGGAAAGATGAAGGAGTAAAATGGACTATGTGAAAAAAATTTGGCCTATCGACAATTTTCCTTATTGAACCGCTTCAAAATAAAAGACGCTTCTTTTTCCTCAGGCGCAGAATGGGGCGGTCCAGCTCTGGAGCGTCTGGTCCGCGAAACGCGGTCAAGGCTGCGAAGCTCGAGACGCTACTGGAGTCAACTGCCCGCGTCGCTCTGCACCTCGAGCAGCGTGACCACCTCGCCCTGCTTCAACGGCACGGATGTGGCTCCGTAAGTGTCCCTCGAGCGTTCCCTCCGCGACCGCAAGGCGCAGGCCGGATCAGTAAGAGGATGCGCGTGCGCAGGTACGCGCCCGGGCCGGCGGGCGAGGGCAGCGCGGCGCTGGCGTCCAACCCCGAGGTGCGCACGTCGGGCGCCGTGGGCAGCGGCGCGGCGCGCGCGCAGCAGGACGCGCTGCGCACGCTCACGGCGCGGCTCAAGGACGCCTTCAACGGCGTCGAGGTGCAGTGGAAGGATGCAGGTCAGTCGGCGCTGTCCCCGTCCCTGCTCCCTTTGTTCGCGTCAATTTCGTTTAATTTCTTTTTTTATTAAAAAATACGTGCGCATTTGGCTTCCATCTCGCCTGATGGGAAGTGACGATGAAGTCGACGATGGAGCGTGCACACCTAAATAATGCCTATACACTCTCGTCTTGAAACAACCGAGTTACACCACTCCATTGCCGTGCGTGGGATGTGGAAACGAAACGCTTAGTACGAATCCTTGGAATACCCACAACGTAGGGGTGGAACTCCAGCCTCCGTTTGGTCCCCCGATAGTTGATAAAATCGTGCAATTCCTTCGCATATTCTCCGTGATACATCCTATAGAATACCAATAAGGCAGGCAACTATACGGCGGTGTTCAAGGCTCTGCAGCTTCACCCTTATTGATTCCGAAGCTATTCAACTGTTCATCTTCTTCTTGGCCTGTCGACTCTGACGTTTTATTCGTGAGGACCAGTACTTAGCTTTTTAACTTAATTTTTAATTTGATATATATCATATTTACTTTCAAGTGATAAAGGCATTTTTGACGTATGGTCACATGTTGCTTTATTACACCAAGGTCACGAATTGCAATTGGTTGGCGTAGATTTACGGATTATAGTGTTCAGCGATAATGGCGTTTAGCCATTACCAAGATGTATTTCCGAACCTACTTCACAGTCATCTTTTGCCGCAGTTCCTCTTCTGCAAACCGCTCCTGTATTACCATTTTTTATTTCCGCAGATGACCTTCAACCGGCGTCTTCTAATCTGGATTTCATCGGCGTTGATGGTTCAGGCTCTGGGTCTGGCGACGACACTGATGACGATGACCTGCCTGATGACGACGAGGACAGGGTTTTATATCCAGAAGGTATAACTCACACCTCTTTGAACCCATTAAAACGTATTTACAGGGTTTTTAAACTTTCTTTACCTAATTATCTCATCTCGATATATCTTTTTCACCTCCCACACTTTTTTTTTATGGTATTAGGGGACGGAACGAACGGGGAAAGAATATAAGTTTTTAAGAATATGTCTGTAGATCTACGCACATTGCAACACTGATGGCAACACTGCTTTAGACTTAAGAGCCTTGGCAACACTGGTATGTGATGTAACAGTAGAGCTCCCTGTGAAAGGGTTCATCCAGGGAAGTACTGCCACCTTACCTATTTCTGCCGACAAGCAGTAATGTGAGCATTACTTACTGCGTTCCGATTTTGAAGGGTAAGGGGTGCTGGTGAAATTACAGACACATGGGGCTTTTGCCCCTCACATCTTTGCGTTTTAAAGCTCTGGGGAGCACTGCAACAGTTATGGACAGGCGTATCGCGTACCACCAGGTGCACGACTTGTACGTCCCATTCTTAATATCATAAAAAAAACTAAACTACATTACGTAATCATGTAACTTAAAAACATACTTTTTTCCAGGCTCAGGCGACATCTCACCAGATGTTGATCAACCAATCGAACCAGAAGTTGAGAATCAGACACCAGCACCCGACCCGGCCTTTATTCCTGGCGTTGTCGATTCGCCTAACTTGAACAACGTCCGAATCACAGGCAGACGAGGTGAAGAGCCCAATGAACCAGTCGACATTGACACTCCTGTTGCTACAAACCCTAACAACAATGGAGGTCAAACGACGCCGGATAGAGTGCAGCCTGTGGCAGGCTCAGCGAACCAACTGTCGCTACAGAAAGCATTGTTCACGTACGCTCTGCCGGTTGTATGCGCGTGGTTCGGCACGATAGTCACTGATCTATTTTAAGTAGACAATTTTGGCTTTTGGTAACGTCTCATTTCTCCAACTGGTGAGAATTTTATACCGTTTTACAAACTATAGCTCTTTCAGTTTATTTAAACTAAGATTTTTGAGATACATGTGACTAAAACTAAAAACCTGAAAATGATTTTAAGTTAATTGAATGTCCCGATGTTCTACTACCATGATATTCAATTATTTTTGTGACATCACTCCACTAGTTTGTTATAATTATTAATAACAAAGATCGAACACTTAGAAAAATGATTATAACAAACCGAGAAAATAATGTCTAAAGAAATGAAATTAAAAAATATCTACTTTTTCGTGCGGTAAATGTGTTATCTTATCCACCTATGAAAAAATCAAAATAGTATACATAACACTTTTCCTGGGAAAAACTCACATCCGCCCTTTCAATTAACTGCGACAGTATACATCAGTCAAATCAATAGAAAGTTATGAACAATGAAAATGGGACGTTTCTCAAGCCAACATTTTGGAAGTAGATAGCCTAGTCAGAGAGCGACGGCCGTGGTAGGTGAGTTATAGCGTGAACAAGCTACTGTGATATAAAATGTGTGGACTACGAAGATAGAACAATAGTCTGTGGACTTCTAACAAATTAATACACAGTGAATTGTGTAGAGAATTAATTATTTGATTAATTTGCATAATTCGCAACTTTTTGAGTTATACGCTTTTGTCATCGCATCAAGAGTGAACGACAATAATTGCGAACTTCTTTTTTTTCTCGGCAATGGATTTAAGTTATTAGGCCGCAATATTTTTTTTAATTAAAAGGGATATAATTTAGAAGAATCAGCCAAATTTTTGTATTTATTTAATTAATGATCTTATGTTGTAAATATAAATTTGTAAATTATATCTAGATAGTGAATGTTTGTTCAGCAAATACACGAATGTTGGTATAACGATGACGTAGTAGGGGCAATTTGATTTGTTTTACTATGTTTCGTTCGAAAACAATCCGATTGTAAAATTATTTTTGTGTAAATATTATTTGTTATTTTAAAACGTGAATTCGTGATACGTTTAGCAATTGTTAAAATGTAAATAAAACTTAGCGTAATTTGAAACGTAATTTAAGAGACTGATTTGCTTTCGATTAATTTTTTTTTATAATTTGAACTAATTTTTAACCGACTGATATAACAATTAGTTCTTTTTTAAACTTTATTTACGTGTATTTTCGTCGATGTTGGCTTCAGCTTTATTTTGCTAGTGATTTTCATCATTTAACTTGCACTGTATGATTACACTGCATTGCAAATTAAGTGACCAAACATTAGAAATAATTTAAGATGCACCATTGCATACTACTTTTAAATTGAAACTATAAACATTGGAAATTAAAATGTACGGGAAAAGTTGTCGATCAAATTTTTACATAAACTTTTCTAAGGCGCCCGTTCTTTACGCATTGGCAAAAAACCACAGGTCGAAACATTTTTGGATTCATATATTTTAGTAAAAAAAAAACAAATATTATGTACAGTCGAGGTCCCTGACCTACTAGCCGACTTTTTGGTCCTGAGAGCCTTCTTACGCGTTCAACAGTAAAAACTTGGTTGAAATTTATGTTTATGTATGTATTTTAGATCAAATTGACTTAAAAAGTTTATAAAACGTCATTCAATGCAATAATGAAGACATATGAAAATGCATTTTACGGCTCACGTGTTAAATGTTAAGTTTGTTTAACACCTTTCTTAAAACTGAAATATTCTATAAATAGTCGGTTAAAGGGTTAGGCATCTCAGGGCGTTAACTGTACACGACCATAACTCTCAATAGGATAAATATATTTCAAAAAAATAATTAAAAATGAGTTTTGGAGACAAAATTGTGCAAGATGCGGGACCAAAAATTAAGTATATAAATGATCACTATGAATTCGTGCCATTTACAAATTATGTCCTGTGAAACACTCACCAATTTTTGTTTGATTTTTTTATCAATAAATAATTATGTAGTATTAACTTAAAATGTAAACGGATTGTTTCAATGACATTTTTATTACTCTACGTGTACATTTTTTATAATTTTAAATAATAACTACCTATTATTACATGTAAGCATTATATGCAGCAACTCTATAAATGAGAAGGAGGTTCCTTCTGGTTACATAACGTAAACGTAAATCCTAAAACTTGTATATCTGATTGCAGTCTAAAGGTATTAAATAATTTCGTGTCCACTTAAATTTGTCACTAAGTGTGAGTTCAAGCATTGGAACAGTCCGTGTAAACTTGTAAATAATGATTAACTTTTATATCAAGTTAGTAGCGGAAATGTTTGAAAGATCTAAGGACTTCTCCTAGTCGATGAATGCTTGTAACTTCAGAGGTAATTTTATTATGGTTGACAGTCTATCAAGGCAAATGGCCACTTCAATTGGAGCTGTGCTGTCACCGCACATGGCTCTTTAGTACTGCAAATATCCAGTGTATCTTGACCTCGCACGTTATATGCATTTATAACTAGAAGAGAGCCAATACTTAATGTTGCTAGAAAAGTTAGTTTTATACAGTTAGAAGGGATGTGTTACAGGGTACCGAATCATATACTGCCAATGTGGTTTTAATAGAAAGTTCACTTGAAAGGTATATTTTACTTAAGATAACTGGTATAGGTACTTCTTTAAAAATTAGAAAAAAATTCTTGTCACGTCTTTGATTCATTCAATTTGTATTCTTATAGGAGCCTTCACATTAGACGCTTATAGATGCGCTACAGTGGACCCTTTGATATTTAAAAGCGCAGCTGCAGCGCTACTGTCGTGACAAGCGCGCGCCACTTTTGCAGTCACAATTAGTGAACTAAAAATTACTGAAGTGATACAGCGGAGCGGCTGCCGCGTCATCGCTTCTTTAAGCGTCTAATGTGAAGGTGCCCTTTGGCTTAACATGTTCAGTGCGGCATATTATTATGACTTGTAGCTGCCTAGTTAAAACACACCTGGGTAAGGCAAAAAAACGCATTGATTTTAAAATAAAATGTACCTTTTAAATGCAACGTGCAACAATGAACTTACAGTCACACGTCTATCGGGATATCTAGTCAGCGAGACTCGACTGTTGCATAATAACGACTTATCACTCGTGTGACGTAGCAACATTCGTAGGGATATTTATTTGGACAAGTGGCAGTTGGCTTTTATTTTTGACGCAGAAAGCTCTATTAAATAAAGGCTTGATCAGTTAAATTCGATACGCGCCGTTATCCACGGCAGGCGAGTAGTGGAGATCTAGTTTCGACAGATTTATGGCACCAGGCAGTGAGTTGAGAGCGCACTGTTTCAAAATGTGGACGCCCTTTATGATTCCTGTAATAGGTTGTGTTCCATTTGAGAAAAATATAAACGTAAGTCAACGTTTAAGTCAATGGAACGGTGTTAAGGCCAGGCCTTAATAAGCGCTAATTTTAGTACATAATTAAAAAGCTCTGCGAGAAAGTGGCGGGATATCGGATTGCAGAAGCGCCAAAAAAGTGATCAGCTTGCTACGAAACCTGTTGCAGTTGACACTGATAAATGCATGAAATATAGGATTAAATTTTACTTAAAATGGCGCTTTACCATCCTCTGGCGGTATGAAAAAAAACAAATATTGCAATTTTTTTTTATATATTAAAATAGGTCAGCGACCTCTTGTCCAGCTAATAATGAATGGTAGTGTAATGGATTTTATATATAGATATATGATTACGTTAGGCGTAAATTTTGTGTACATAAATAAAACTAAAACATGGGTAAAATTAGTTCTTTTATTTAACAAAAAATAAATAAATCCTTAGATTAAGGTATACAGAACTTGACAAGCTTAAATAAATTCTATCACATTCATTATAAATATTAAACAAAAAATAATTAATCATTTTTTGGCCTATCAATACACACATTGTTTCTTGTTACTGGTTATCGGAAAAGGTCTAGTATAAAAAACTTCAAGTAATACATATAGAAAGGATAATACTGTCCCTGTGAAATTCCGGGGTGATTAAAGACAAGTCAAAAAAATTTAAATAACTTATATTTCTTTCTTCCTCTGTGTACTTATAGGCGGTGCCCTTTTGGAATTGCGCCAGTATCAAATATTCCGCTAAATAATTATATGGGTTACAGTAGGTTATGCAATTCAACAAGTTTTGTGGAGGTATTTTTTAATTTTGGTGTTACAGATCTGTAGGCTACTTACTTACTCCTCTGGCTCAGCGACCCAAAACATGTCTGAGCCTCCGAAACGAGATGACGCAACTTTCTTCGGTTCTGTGCAATCTCTCGCCAATTAATGGCTTGTAATTCGGGCAGATTCGCCTCCACGGCGTCGGTCCAGCGATACCTGTGTCGACCAACCGGTCTTCGTCTAGTAGGTCGACCCAGATAGGCTCTCTTCACGTTCCGATCCTCCTCCGATATTTTGTGTAGAGCTGCACTACATCGTAGGGTGTACTTGATGCGGATGTCTATATCCTCTTCCCTAGAGTTGGTATCTGTTATAGTGCAGCCTAGATGCTTAAACTTGGCCCACACCTTTGAAGACGTCATCTCCAACATACTGCCGTCCGTTCAGAGATGGGAAAAACTGCTTTTTTTTTAAACGTGTATATATATATATATTAAGTTTAATGATAATGCAGCTATACACCGCACCGTCAGGGTAAGTTCCTATAAGTCGAACATATGAACTAATTTTAACTGTTTTTAAAACAGAATTTTGTGCTCTATCTTACGATATTTAAAACGGATATTTGACATTTGTCACTCAGCCAAAGGAATGGAATGCTCTAATATGTATTTCCCGAAAAGTACAATTTGGGGCTATTCAAGGCTAGAGTGAATGGGCATTTTTTAGGCAAACGCGTCCCATCGTCGGTCACATCGTCGCTTAACATCAGGTGAGATTGTGGCCAAGCGTGTGTCTATTATATATTTAAAAAAAAAAAAAAAAGAAAAGCCGCGTTTTTTTAGTGGACGGCAGCATAAAGGTCTACACGAGTTTGGCGAATGTTTCTAAATCGCTTCATGTGGAGGTATTCCGTTTTCAATCATGGGGCCTACCTTTTTTGCTTCGGAGTCCAGGGTTTCCATAGACTGAACCACATCACTCGTTGATTCAAACAGAAGAGCCAAATCGTCAGCATATCCTATTACCTTATGTACTCAATTCAATTCTAGGCGAGACTGCGAATTCATCAGTGACAACCTGAACCATATCTACCAGGCTAACAAATACAATATATTATTTAGCACCCCATCAATTATCAGATAATTACGTCGGCTTAGTGCAAGAAGTCATTAATTGCCTATGATTTACATGATAATAATGATTAAATAGAAAAGAATAATGACTTCTTGCAAATAAGGCGACGATTTATTGACCTATTGACGAAACCCAGTGCTGATCTGTAGGTTGCAAATTTGACTATTTCACGTGAAATATGTAAACCTATAAAATGAATAAATTAACTTAGAAAAAAGAAAATATGGAATTATCACATTATCTGATAAATGATAACTAGTGGTCGAAAAGGCTCGAGCCTTTTAGCCCTTTTTTAAGACTCGCCGCTTTATAGCGATGGCTAGAAGGCTAAAAAGCTAAATAACTCTCAAGCCCTCGAGGCTAATTGTATTTATCGCTTTTGCTAGCCGTCAAAAAGGCTCAAGCCTTGTAGCCCTAAATGTAAAGCTTGCGAGTCTTTTTTAAAGGCGGACTCACAAAACAGTAGTTCTAAAATGGCTCACTAAAAAAGGGCTTGAGGCTTTTTTTAGGCCTAGGCTTTTTTAAAGCCTTTTTAGAATAGTGGCGTCGTGGCGTAGTGGTTAGTAATCCTGACTGCTAATCCAGAGGTCGTGGGTTCGATTCCCACCGAGGACAAATGTTTGTGTAATGAACATGATAATTTGTTCTGTGTCTATAAATGTATATGTTTGTTTATCGGTTGTCTAGTATCCATAACACAAGCTTTAGTTTGCTTACTTTGGGACTAGATAGCGTTGTGTGAATATGTAGTGACATATTTATTATTATCCATTTATTATTATTAATATTGTAGCCATCACTATAAAGCGGTGAGTCTTAAAAAAAGGCTAAAAAGCTCGAGCCTTTTTGACCGCTAACGCCAGTCTTCTAAAAAGGCTTTAAAAAAAGCCTCGGCCTAAAAAAGCCTCAAACCCTTTTATAGTGAGCAATTTTAGAACTACTGATTTGTGAGTCCGCCTTTAAAAATGGCTCGCAAGCTTTAAATTTAGTTCTAAAAGGCTCGAGCCTTTTCGAACTCTTTTGTGAGTCCGCCTTTAAAAAAGACTCGCAAGCTTTAAATTTAGGGCTAAAAGGCTCGAGCCTTTTCGACCACTAATGATAACTGATCCGAGTGCTAAATAAGACAAATGCGAATTATAATCTTATGGAATTGTTGGATTTATAATCATAAATATCAATGGTAAAATGGAAATTAACATACTTTAAAGTTGATTTAAAAGTGGGTTTGGTTACATAATACTTGGGGCAGTTGAAAATTTGTATTTCTGTAGCGAACCAAACGTAACTTGCACCAAACATACCAAATGTAATTTGGTGATTGAACGAAATCAATTTTACCCACTATTTATATTGTGGTAACACTGCTTTGCTAACTTGTTATTTTGGCACTAACGAGACGACAGTAAGATCAACGACAACGGCGGCAACCGAGTACACTTCAGTTTAGTTAAGACTAAAGTTGTGACTGTGTAAGTGAATGTACAATGAGAGAGAAACAACTGGTAAGTCCTTCTAATGTATTGTTTAACATTACGACATGCACAGACACGGTGGAAAGATACGGAACTAACATTAATGTCGTGTTTAAAATTGTAACCATAAACCAATAACCCAAGAAGACAGCTAATATGGAGATACTACAGATCGTAACTATTGAGAAGGTCAAAATTCCATGTCATATCTAAAAATGGCGCTGATCAATAGTCTAGTTTATATTCAATAACCTACAAAGTGGCGATAATTTCCACTTATTCTTATAAAACTTTTCTTCTAAACACACTGCCCCATACCGTAGTAAAAGTATAGTCTGTATTTTTAGAAGATGGAGGAAAAAGACAGTTCATTGAGCAAAAGTGTTGCCCGCTTTCGAGTAACTAGTGATAGCTGTCGATAAAAATTCTATCGACTATGGACTGAATATCGACCCTCGACCTATTACTGAGCCCAATTTCATTCTAATTGTCAATTTTTGTAAGTTCACACATACATGCTCTGTATTTAGAACTATGTTTATAGTAAATATAAAGTAGATACATATTTTAAAGTTTTTCATTTTAATTCCATACAGATAACTGTATCCGCCTGTACTTGTTAGAATGTATGTGAATAAAAATTGATCTCGATACTAAGGCATTCACGCAATTAGTAATAATTGGAGCGTCGTGACATTGACAATGATTACAATAATTTTTGTCAAAATTTTATATTCTTTCATAATCTATCGATAAAACTATCGACAACAAGTACGAACAACAGCTTATCAGACGTCACATTTTTGTTCGAAAATCGCCTCCAGTGCAACGGAACAAGATAAGTCATTGTGTAGCTTGATGTGCTGCTGACTGTACATAACTAAATACTAATACTCATAGATGGCGCTACGGCTAAAAAGTTCTTGAAAAACCAAATACAAAAATACGACGCAAGCACATAGAAAAATTCGTGAGATCCGCAGGTTCGTTCCGTGGCCTAATTTTACAAAAAAATAATTAAATATCAATCCAATCAAAATTTTAATACAATGAATAGCGACATATCTAGCCGGAACTGGTAGCTGTAAAGGTATCTAACTGGGTGACGAAATAATTTCTCATAGATGGCGCTACGGCTAAAAGTCGGTGTAAAACCAAATACAAAGATACGATGCAAGCACATGAAAAATTCGTGAGATCCGCTAGTTCGTTCCGTGGCTTAGTTGGTATAGCGTCTGGCACGGTATGCTAGAAGACGTCGGTTCGAATCCGGCCGGATCGAAGGATTTTTTCTGAGTGTTCGATCCTTGTATTAATAATTACGTACATAACTATTCAAAATTTTATGAAAACAGGCAACCCAACAAATGTCATTTTACTCCATCTTCAAAAAAGACAGACTATAGTTACTATAGCTACACATCAAAAATATAGAAAAAATACAATACAACAATTCTAAGGGGTCATTCTGAGTGCAGGCGCGGGTCTTCGCTTCTTCCCTTTAACAGCGCCGAAGCGGCTACGAGCGAGCGGGTAGAATCACAAGTCGAAATCGCAAACAGACGCTAGACGCCAGACCAAACACTGCGAACGCAGCTGGCGTCTACGTGCATTTGATTTACACGCATCCGCGCCCGCCGCCACTATAGGGCCTTTTCAGATGAACAGCTAGCAGTAAAGCTCCTTGTGAAAGAGTTACTTTCATCTGTTTACTGCTAATTACTGCCACCTTACCTATTTCTGTCGCCAAGCAGTAATGTGAACAAGTGGTACAATTGGCGGTAAGCGACGCACCTGCCCATAACAGTTGCAATGCCACTCAGAGCTTCTGAGGGGCACTGCTCCTGCGCCCGTCATCCTGAGACATAAGTTGACAAGTCCCATGCCTGTAATTTTAATAACACCCTTACACTTCAAAACCGAAACGCAGTAATGCTCACATTACTGCTTGGCGGCAGAAGTAGGTATGATATAGGTAACATCCAATCGCCCAGAATGCGATAATACTACAACAAATTACAACGACTTCTTTTTGAATGAGAATCATATTATTGACACGCTTACGTTACACCATGAACAAATAGCTCGAGAAGATTGCTAATCTCCAGAACGCAATTCTGAAAAAGGTGAAAATTGCGCTTTTTCTTTTTTTATAACATCAAGTGAAGGGACGAACAAATCGTGCATCTGATGGCAAGCTACACGCCTGTCCTGTCCTGTATATGCCTGTCGTTTTATGTCTAGACGGCGCTGCTCAATAATTAGAATAGAACTAGTTTATATTAGTTAAATGGAATGGAAATCAATTAATTTCTCTTTAATAATAAATATGAAGTCAGTTTTTTTGTAATATTATTCAAATATTGACCATGAGCTAAAATAATCAATTTCTGAACTTTGACAAATATGCGTGTCAATAGAGGGCACTAATCCTAAACAAAATAAAAGAATATAATAACATCTAGTTGATTTGTTTGTTACCACTAGGAATTAGAGTAACTCTGATAAATCGTAGTTCGATATTTACAAATTAGTTCCAAAAATAGCTATTTGGTTCTCGTCACGACATCAGGGGGCCTACCACAACCTCTTAAAACAATATTACTTTAACCTTATATAGACTTTTCGTACCATGATACGCTTAAAGTAAGCTTATCATAATGTTAAAACTATGATGTTTTATTGACAGCTTTGTGACTATTCATTTACTCAGTACACTATGACGCAACTTTGACAGTAAAGTAATATTGCTCTTATGTCAAATTTAGTAATCTTAAAATAGTTATTCGAACGCAGTGGAAACAATGTTATTTTCGAATTTATTGTCTAAATATTGATTTGTAATTATTAAAGGTTAAATTGAAATTATTTATTTACATAAATGTCTTCAATATTTTTTTTTATTTAATAGTGCATATCAAATCATTTTAAACAAAAATACGCGATGTTTTGTTCATAAAATTATGACAGCGACAACTTAGCTCCTTGGCGACACTAACAGTTGTCTAATTAAACTATAATTCCGAATTCACAACGTGACAATCAAGACTCAGCTCGTTTTATTTATTTTTCTTCGTGAAAATGCCATAAAAATAATTGAAAACGACGTAATTTTAGCAGATTTTATTATTACATACTTTTCTTTTTTTAACAGTTAAAATTTTCTGAATGTAAATAACATTAAGTACTTAAACATTATACTACGATAAGACGATTCGGAACATCAAAAAAGAAAGACATGGCATTATATAGTCCATACAGCGTTATGTCTTTCCTATTTTTAGTAAGGAATAGACAATGTTAGGAAAGCATTTGTTCTTTCAATCACTATAGCAATAATACATTACTTGGTTGAAAGGTTTGTCATAGTACAAATATAAGTAATATTTTAATAAGCTAACTTTAAGCTTACATTGAAATAAGATTGTTTTTTGAAAGGTTATAGTAGGCGCCATGGTGTACCAATAGGTACTAAATACCCGAATACGATGTCTTGAACCGTGATTAGTCGTCCTCTTGAATTATCGGTCCATGTTATACTCACAAATGCACTTTATATATAACATATAAACTTTCTCTCCATCTGCCTAAACGCATCTGGCGAATTTGCCACACTTACACTAGTCACACGTGTCACTTCCATTAGTCACACCATCTCTGTGACATACCAATGATGGAAGTGTTAACACTTTTGACACAAATGTATGCCAAGGCAATTATTCCTCGTCGTCTTCTGAGTCCTCGCTATCCGATTCTTCAGAGCCGTCTTCATCTTCAGAGTCAGTGCCCAGCCAATCCGGCAGTTTTGGCTGTTCAGATATTGTCTTCCATTCGTTTGTTTTGTGCAAATCTGAAATTTAAAGATATTTATACAAAGGTTTAAAATAGAATGTCTTAATTTGAAATCTACAGCGGCATTGACGGAACGGCAACAAAGGCTAAATTGTGTATCTTCATCTAAATGGGATACAGAAGGAAGTTTATTTCGTTAAAAAAACTTGATATCGAATTTTCAATATGATTCGATTTCTTAACGGATTTTCAATTTTCATATTTATAACGGATTTTCAATTTTCATATTTACTGTCACGCAGATGTCCCAGGTTCGATTCCCGGGCCGAGGGAAATATTTGTATAGCCTACATTTATTTCTCCCGTGAGTTTGGGTGTAATTTGTGGTTGTCTATGTGTGTCCAAGGCACCAGCGACACAGGGTTTCCCTAGTACGGGGCTATGTTGAGTGTGTGCAAAATGTATATAATGTGAATTTATTAACCACAGGGCTTCCGTTGAAAATTTTTGCAGGTTCTGTGTAGTACTTAAAGAGAAATATCTGCTATTAAAAATATGTGCAAAGTTAGATACTTTATTCTTATATAATTCATTTTTAGTTTTATTTTAGTCTGTTTTCAGGGTTTTATATGATCAGACGAAGTACACTCTTTAGACAATATCCTTAGTTGTGTTGTACATTTTTTGTAAGGTAATTACTCGTATTTAAAAGCAAATACCTAAATTATTTGATCAAGCAAAACAGCTTTACCCTCTTCTCCGTCCGGTTCGACGACCTGCCTTAAATAAAAAGAGTCAGACGCAGTGCAATCTTTCATGATAATAAACTATTCTAAAGAAAACGAATCCTTACCCAAACTATACATATCGCTGAGATAGAACTGTTTCTCGTCCTTTTCCAAAACGCCGCCGTACACGAACAGCGTGGAGCGCTGCACGGCGAGCATGGCCGACATCCGTGGCCCTGGTCCCCCTTTCGGAGCCACCGGCGGGGGCTCTGCGACGGACACTGTCGACTGAGTGGGGCCACTGCCAAGTTTCATTGTGAACACTTCGTCTGTTACCACTGAAAAATGTAAGTTGTAATTATTACTATAAACAAACATAAACATTGTTCTACATCAGAATATTTTAAAAATACAGGCATTTCAAGTATTTTGTAGCTTAAAAGGTTCTGCAAGACAGGTAATGTGAATAATGATTACCATAGTGAACACTAATGCCATAAAATCAAGGTTCAAAATAAAATAGTTGTGGTTTACTTTCACCAAAATAAAAAAAATCACCAAAAAAGAAGCAAGGATTAAAACAAAAATTTAGTTTCAGTGATTTCGTTATAGGCTTTTCAGTGTATGCAAAATTGAATGTTCAATTTTGCAATGAATGTTCAAAAAAAAACTATGAGTCTAAGAAAAAAAAATCTACTTCTGTGGCTTCAATGAAAGAGCTGATGTTTTTTTTTACCTCTATCTCATCTGATGGTGATGTACACCTAATAATGCCTATTTACTTTAGCCTTGAAAAGGCCAAGTTATACCGTTCAGGGAATGAATCTGCAGGCACTCCATAGACATTCAAAATATAAATGCGATAACGTAACGCTTCGTATGAACACCATAAGAGTGGACTCCTAGCCTACGTCTAGTCAGCCGACGACAGAAAGGGGATGGTGGAATGATATCGTGTAAATAAAAAAAAAATAAGGTTATACATAGGAAGTGAAACTATTTTTCCGGATTTAAATCGCGTATATTTGTTTTTCCAAACAAACCGACGTTTCGGCCCCTTTACAGGTACTTTGGTCACGGTTGACGGTTTGTTTGAAAAATAAATATACGCGATTTATGTGTAACAATCGCGAAAACCTAAGAACTCGATATAAGGTTATAATTGTTAATACAAAGATCGAACACTAAGAAAAAATTCCTTCGATCCGGCCGGATCATGCCAACTAGCATTGCGTCTGTCACGGTTTGCTAGAAGACGTCGGTCCGAATCCGGCCGGATCGAAGGAATTTTTTCTGAGTGTTCGATCTTTGTATTAATAATTATAACAAACTAGTGGAGTAATTTAACAAAAATAATTGAATATGATGGTGGTGAAACATACTCATATTCAATAAAACACTTAATAATTAAAAGGTGTTAAACAAAACACCTCTCGTTAAAGCACTGGTTGATGGTGGCAACATCAAGAGACTGAAATGACAGCACGTGTTCGATGATTAGGAGAGGCTGAAGCAGTGCATTCCTCGCACTCAAACGCCAAAAATCACTTAAACAATTTAATTACAGTCTGGTGACTGATTGTAACTAACAAAAATAATAAATTTAAAAAATAAAACTTATTTGAAATTTATGATTTGTATTAACGTTCAGCTAGGGGAATGACTTCTTAAATAATTTAATAAAAGTGTTTGATTATCTCTATAACATAAAATGTATACTCAGCCAATTTATCTAGAAATACAAACTTACTGTTACATATTACAACTATAAATTTGAACACTATGCAAATGGAGTAAGGTACGGTTAACAAAAGTTTGTATATCTGTTAGCACCGTACCTGTAACAGCCTCTTCCTTTTTATCCTCATCTATGGTGTCTTCAACGCGCGTGGTGGTGGTATTTCGGGGTTGTTCGCTCTTCAAGGTCACATTGTGCCACTTGCACGTTTCAAGGTCAAGGTGTTGGAGTTCATCGCTCATTTCACCACGAAGATCTTCCTCTGTTTCTTCCACGTCCTGCGGGAAAATGTTTTATAAAAACCTAATGCCATGGGAGAAGAACAAAACTACAGAAATTAGGTCGAGAGTTAATTAATCCATTTTTCTAATCGTGATAAGGTAAAAAAAGGTGAAAAGGTTAATAGTTTTCGAAATATAAATAATTTATAGATTTTAAGACTTTCGTCGTTATTCACTAAATGATTATCACTAATATCAGGTTTCTTACCACGGTATGACTTCTTTTTATTTTCCCAGTCAACCCGTGACCATGGAGCGTGCAACCGTTCCGAAATATCGGGAAAACAAAAAGAAGTCATACCGTGGTAAGAAACCTGATATTAGTGATAATCATTTGTAGAAATAATTTGAAAAAAATAACCTTAAAACATTGACTTACAATTATATGGACGTCGGGACCGCGCTAAAAAGTGTCCGCACTTGTAAGGCGCTAAAATCGTATACAGAGCGCGACACTCCGCTTTAGTCTTCATTTGTTCTACGGACAGCGCGATACTGCACTGATATAACAATTTAAATTTCGAATAGGTTGACTTGGGACATTTTTTTCGTGGTTTTTGTATTAGACCCGTCGTCCATTTATTTGTAAGTCAATGCCTTAAAATCTTATATTTTGGCACTAAATGCACAGGGAACGGGGTTGAAAAGTTAGAAGGCAGGGGTAGGGGCGTATATCATTCGTTTCTGCCAAGAAGGACTTCCACGTTTGTATAAAATTTCAAAGCTGGTTTCCTTGTAGTCAAAGCTTAATTAAAAAGATACTAAAAAAAATTTCACGACGGCTATTTAGTTTCGTAAACTATAAAATGAATTACTACTTAATTCAAATAAACGTTATTGTATTAATTTTATTTTCAAATAAGGGTTTAAAACAATTGCGTCATCATATTTATTGCATTAAAAAAATAATTTATTTGAAAGTTTAAACAACACGCGATATCATGACTTTGGAATAGCAAAACAAAATTTATGGAACAATTTTTGCAATAGCTATGTAATGCTTTTTTGCTTTTTTATTTTTACAATTATCAAAAATTTGTTGTTCTCTAAAACCGGCGGCACTCGAGCAGCCGAGTCAACAACAATCGGCCTAATCGACAAATCTGGTTAAAAACGATCACATCAAGCCGATTCCGCGTTAATAAGTTTGAAGACTCCATTATTACACATTTTCACCTAGTCACAAGTAGCTCGTCCAAGGTGGTACTGCCACCTTATTTATTTTTGCCGCCAAGCTGTAATGTTAGCATTACTGTGTTCCGGTTTTGAAGGGTAAAGGTGCCGGTGAAATTACAGGCACATGGAACTTGTCAACTTATGTCTCAGAGAGCGGGCGCGTTGGCAGTGCCCCTTAGATCTTTGCCATTTAAATCTCTGAGTGGCACTGCAACTGTTATGGACAGGCGTGTAGCTTACCATCAGGTGCACGACTTGTTCGTCCAGTCACTTATTATTAAAAAAGAAAAGCTTTACTGCTGCTAATAGGTGTATATGTAACAGCGTTTAACAGCGTGCAGTTATGCGTCCAGTGGAATAGCGTGGCGTCGTTAGTAAGCGTTCAAGCTGGTACAGTTAAGTGTTTAAGGGTCGTATTCCAGAATTCTACTCAATACTCAAGTCAGGACTTGAGTATTGCAGTGAGCACTGAAAATCATACTCAAGTTCTTGCCATTAGGGTCATATTTACAGTGCTTGAAATCATACTCAAGTCTGCTCAAATCCTGACTTAAGCATTGAGTAGAGTTCTGGTATACGACCCTAAATGCATTGAAGTGTTTTCGATAAATCATTTTAGCGTCGGAGATCAATGGTTGCTCAATAATTTACGGCCTTATGACTTTCTTTATATAGGAAAGTATTTATACTTACACTGACTCCACCGAACACATATCCCCTTCCGCTGTGTACATTAACGGCTGCAGCCTGTCCGGCCCTGGCGGGGGGCGCTAAAAGCCCGCCCGTCTGCGACCGCCACGTCCAATTGTCGCCCTTCGCTACCAGCTTAAACATGTCTGTGTGCGTGTATGTGCGTTCAGTTCTTCCCTCGCGCATACGGGAGAAGCCGCCGTAAATTATTAACTGGAAAAAGAAAATAGGGATTGAACATTATTATATAGCCATTTCACCTTACGTGTGAGGTGTTACAGACAAGATCGGAAGAGTTCTCAGGCGTGCATCTATCAAGACCTATTTCAAGCCCCTGAGGAAGATTTCTCAGTTCCTGAGAACCGTGACATGTAACATCCCCTTACAGGATGCAGGAGTTTACAAGCTTGACTGTGAGTGCGGTCTCTCTTATATTGGATAAACGAAGCAAAGTATTTGTACCCGCGTCAAAGAACATATAGCTGATGTCAAACACCGTCGCGTAAACAAGTCTGCAGTCTGCGAGCATGTCATGGATAAACCTACACATTCAATGAAGTTTGACAAACCCCAGGTCCTTGCATAAGAAGTCCGTTATCTACACAGGATGCTGCGAGAGGCCATTGAAACTAAAAAAATATCCTAATTTCACCAGGGAAGATGGTTTCTCGGTACCACCAGTTTGGGATCCAGTATTTCCTCTGATGAAAAATCCCAAACAGACATACGGCTGCAGTACTAATTAATATGTTTTAATTTATTCTAATTTTCATTATTAATTCTATAACATAATTAGTCGGTTTGTTTGAAAACACAAATATACGCGATTTAAATCCGGAAAAATAGTTTCATTTCCTAAATATTATATAGGCTAAAAAACTAACGAACGAAGTATTTTAAAATTTTCCTAAGAAATTGAATGCATGGTTCCGCGATTACTACACAATGGAAATTATACTACTATTAAACGAACCAACGTTTCGGACGGGACGAACAAGTCGTGCACTTGGTAGTAAGCGACACGCCTATTCATAACAGTTATAGTGTCACTCACAGTTATAAATCGCAAAAATCTCAAAGGCACTGGCCATTGCGCCATAAGACATAAGTTCGCAAGTCTCACGTGCCTGTAATTTTACCATACACACAGACACTGGCTTCAAACGTATAATTCTCCTTTTTTTAACGCAACGTAAGATTTCAACATCAAATAGGACTCAAGGACACATTTTGAAACAGCATTTTCAAGCCATAAATAATAGTACCTGCCATATGATTATTTATGAATACGTAGCTATTATGACTCTTCTCTAAAGTAATCACCAATGGTCGGAAAAAGGTGTTCCAAAACTATAGATACATGTATAGATACAGCTACAAGGAGTGACATAGATTTGTTAAAACCACAAAATATTAATTAATTACTATTTCGAATGTTTTAAGACGTGTTGTTCTTAGCGAATGAATCGCTGACAGGTATGTTGCCGTTCTGTCAATGTGACCGTCAATATGCGGGACGTGGTGCTGTATATAAATTCAATTCAAATATTTTTATTCAAATAACCAGACTCATAATGTATTAGTAAGTACATAAAAAAAATTATCCTCGGGTAACATTTTAAAATTTGATAACATATTTTGGGGCATGAAGCCCACAGCAGTTTCTAATGTAGGAGCAGTCAACCCTGTCCCCTATCGCATTGAGAGCGGAGTTGGGGCTGAGACGCACGCTAATCTAGGGAGGGGCGGAGAGTCACTCTCGTTGCTTTTTTATTCTCTGCTTTAGTAAAAGATCATCTATTGCATTTTTTACATGGTACGTACCATTAAAATAACTTTAAAATGAAACTTTGATTTCCCAAGTCTCAAATTCGGAATTCGAAAAAAGAATTAATTAATATTTCATGGTTTTAACAACTCTGTGTCACTCCTTGTAGCTATATCTTTACAGTCAAGTATCCATTGATTTGGAATACTTTTTACTGACTCTAATGACACAAAGAAACAGTAGGAATGTCCAATACACGAACTTACCGAATCATTCCCGACCGGCAACATAACGCAAGCAGATCTAGCACTAGGTCCTCGACCACTGGGGGACAACTTGGTCCACGTCCTCGTGTCCAGACAGAACGTGTATAGGTCGTCAAAGTATTTGCACTCGCGGCCGTCGTCCGCGTAACCGCCAAAGACGAATAGTTTCCGGCCGAGAAGGGCCATGCGGTGACCTGAGCGGGGGGACGGCCCGTTTGGAGACACCACCTGGAAATATTACAATATCAGCACCACGGGATTTTATTATCATTGTTACCCTCCTTTTCATAACCATGGACCAAGACAGCGCAGTCGGGTATTTAGTGCCTAGTGGTGCACCAGATGTCGCGACGAGTACCAAACAGCTATTTTCCCATTGAATATATGTATAACCAAAAATAGAGACGACATAAGGGCCATCCATCCCTGGCAACTCATCAGGCAAATGGGCCTTATATCACGTTTCTAAAATTTACATTGTACAGCGCCAACAACTGGCCTGAGTGTATGTCTCCGTATATTCCAAAAATATTCTGTATTTATTGTAATGAAGATAATATCTCTAACTATTCCATTCGGTGGTGTGAGAAAAACAGCAAAACATCTAATTACAAAACAAACGGAATCACATTTCATCGGTAATTAAATATGTAATTTTTCAATTTTCGTCCATTATAGCAAAGCTCAATTTAAACTGGTCGATTTGAAATGAAACAATTGATGACACCCGTCAATTGTTTCGAATTCGGGCTAGCCAATCGGATTGCAGTTGTCACCGCAATGATTTGGCAGAATAGTTTTCAAACAAATTAAATGACATTTCGTCTCTATATCTGATTATATACTCCTTGTATTTTTCCAACTAATTTGCTTTACATTGACAAACTGCAATTTATCAAAGCTACTCTAATTCCTAGTAACAACAAATAAATCAACTAGATGACGCTTATTACACAGATTTTATTGGATAGTGCCGGCTATTCTTTTATTTTGTTTAGGATTAGAATTTTAAGAATTTCGAGCATCATATTGTTGCAAAAGTTTGAATGGTATCTAACTTGCAATTCGAATACACAATTTCTGGAAGTTCCTACAAATTGAGCGGACTTCGAGAAACTCGACTTGAGATTTTAGGATTCGGGCAAAATCTAAACTGGTGAAACAGACAATAGTCACGTACGTATAAAAATCGATTTACCGATTATGGCGCCACTCAGGGCAGACTCGAAGATTTCATTTTCATGACATCAAGTGACGGGACGAACAAGTCGTGCGCCTGGTGGTAAGAGACACGCCCGTTCATAGCAATTGCAGTGCCATTGCGCCCGTCAACGTGAGACATAAGTTGATAAGTCTCATGTGCCTGTAACTTCACCAGGCACCCTTGCTCTTCAAAACCGGAATGCAGTAAAGCCTTACATTACTTTACAAGGATAGTCACAGATTTACCTATTATATTTCTACGTAGCGAAAACATTGCCGGAAGTAAAAAAATCGTTTTCAACCAATTCTGAATTGGTATTCGCGCGTTTGTACCAACGACATTTTTTCTGTCGACTTTTATTCTTGTAAAGGTACATACATACCTTCTCCCATTTTTTGTCAGTAAGAGAGAAGCACCAAAGGTCTTTGTAATGATGAAACTGTGTTTCTGTAGGGCTCGTGAACTCGCCGCCAAATACCCACAGCTCACCTCTGGAAGGCAAACAATAACATTAAAAACGCATTTGCCCGTCTGTAGACATTACGAAGAAATATGAAAAAGGCACTGATGACGTCATCACACCTGATGCATCCAATACTCACAAATGCAGATTGGATGAAAAGTACGTACATATTATTGGTAAAAATGTTTCAACAGAGCGATTCAACATCATTACTTCGTTATTTCAGTGGCTACGGCATTCAATTTTGCTCAGTACGCATTAATTTAAGTTGTCTGTGGAATGATAACTATAGAATCCCATAAAACGAGCTAATTTGTTTGGTACGACAGTTATGCGTATTTGATTTGGTCACTAATTTACTGAAATGGAAACTTATAATCCAATGCTAGTTACACGTTATATCGAATAGTACTTTCGGGATCAGGTTTGCCGGGTGGTTATATTTCTTGCATTTTCAAAACTTTTGATAATCTAGCGTAATAGGTACCTAAGAGACTTTTGTTTTTAAATGCAAAAATATTTGTTATTGTAAATTGTAAAAATTTACGAACGCATCCATATTAGACAATAAGCTAACGCAGGGATGGCGCTAACGAAATAAAAATCTATCAATTCCAACTTGATTTTTTTGAGATTAGCTAAGTTTTTTTAGTATTTAGGCGTCCAATGTGGCCTAATGTTATTACGTGATCATTTTAACCAATGGAAGGCTTGGTGTTTTATATATAACACAATTTAGGATATTCTGAATGCAGTTCTTTAACATTAGAAAAATAACTACTATTTGTTTTTGTTGAAAATAATGATTGGACGCATTGTTCATGTGTTTGGTGTTTTTGGTCTGGAAATTAATTGTTTCATTTGCCTGTATTTCTGTTTTCGTTAATAATGATGGTGTGTCTACTACAAACTTTCTGTTAAAATTTGTTGAAGAATTCCACTTTCCACCATATTATAATTTAAATTTGTGTTAAGGGTTACAAGCCCATTCAAGGCCTATGCATCCCCTCATCAATGCGACCATTGACTGATCTATTGTGATCACCACGAATTATTGAAGAACTGAAGGACTTTCCTGGCTCTGACAGATTTAATGTCCTCTGGTTGTGGCATGTGCCTTCTCAGCACTTACTTAGGATTGTAAGTCAGGATTAAGGTAGGTTTACTATGTTTATTTCCTAATATGTATATCTGGGAAATATTTAAAGACTCTCCTCTTTTTGGGGTTTGAATTATAAAACATACTTGTTAGCCTGGGTGGCAACAGCTTGGTGTGCGCTGCGTGGAGGCGGTCCGCTTGGCGCCTTCACTTGGCGCCAAGTGTTCTTTACGGGATCGAAGAATAACAATTCATTATACACTATTGTCTGAAAATATAAGAAGAACCCAATTCAAACATCTACAAAAACGAAGCAAGACCACTGGCGAATACCAGATAGCATTAAATTATCTGAATGGTCAAATCAACAACAGCAATTAACACTACGCTAACTCCAAAATTGATTATTACTCATGTATTAATGTGATTACTACTTTTTGTATTACTTTCTTAATTTTGAACTTAATTTCAATTAGCTGAATAATTTTTACATTAAAAACGCAAAATCGCCAATATTCGAAAAATTAATAGCAATTATGCGCACCCCAAAAGTTTGTCATGTTATATAAATAAAATATTGTATAAAAATGTTTTTTCCAGTGCAATTCGCTAAAATCACCTCAGTGTCAATGAATTTACAGTATTCAATCAGTATTAGTAGCAGTAGAGCTCCATGTGAAAGAATTCGTTCAGGGAAGTGCTACCACCTTATCTATTTCTGCCACCAAGCAGTAATGTGAGCAGTATTGTGTTCAGGTTTAGAAGGCAAGGGCGCTGGTGCAATTACAGGCGCATGGGACTTGTCAACTTATGTCTCAGAGTGACGGGTGCAGTGGCAGTGCCCTTCAGATCTTTGCGATTTAAAGCTCTGAGTGGCACTGCATCTGTTATAGACAAGCATGTAGCTTACCATCAGGTGCACAACCAGTATGTCCCGTCCCTTGATATCATAAAAAAAATACTATTGTGACTTCAAACTGATCTCAGTACAGATAAAAGTGACCGCTTTGGGTGCATATAGTGCATTATTCTCATAAGGACAGATTCTCAATAGGACGGATTCTCAAGAAGACGGATTCTCATGAAGACAGATTCTCAAAAGAACAGCAGTACACGTAAGGAGAAAAAGAGAAAAAAATAGAGATAAAATTATTTTAATAACTTGTCAATTGTCGTCGTCAAAACGTCTTAGTATCGCAAGGCGTTGCAAACACTCAAAGACCGATATTTCACTCCGTACACATTCAGATACAATCAGTAGTGATGCTTCAGATTAGTTTGAGTATGTTATATGTTGATCAGATCCCAAAGTAAGTAATGAAAGCATTTGTGTCATAGAAATCGAAAATAACGTCAATAGCACAAACACCCAGACCCGAGACAATATAGAAAAGCTAGTTTTCTCCACATTGACCTGGCTGGAGATCGTATCTAGTGTGTCAGAGATAGTGACATCATGAAAACTGGTGTGCAAGCCACTTAACTACGAAGGTCATCTGTCTCCATCACATTGTGGACTGTGTGTGTGTATATACTTAAGGCATGTCGGAGTCTCTTATTATTTTAAAAGTAAAAAATCACTAGTAAAATAAGTCTGTTCTTGACTTACTTAATTAAAATCATTGCAGAAGTTATAAATTAGTTAGATACATAGAGTGAAGTTACACATACAGTTTGTCCATCATGATATTCCCCTCCAAACATGACCAACTCATTGTTCATCGGATGTGGAGTAAGAGACGCATATGCTCTGGGCGAAGGAGGTCCTTCCAGGGCCTTCTCTATCGCCGCTGACCGCTTAGCCTCTTCATGTTCGATCTCTGCTATAACTTTTGCTATATCTTCCTAAAATTCATACAAAAATGGTTTTCAATCAAATTACTGGCTGTAATTGCAATAAAATGAGATACCAAGATTGAAGGTGGGCTTGACTTGACTCGCACAATACATATGGCTGAATAATGAACAAGACAAAAACTACAGCATGGATCTTTATATACTTCCAATCTCAAATGGAATGAAAATATGAAAAATCACATGATGAATAGTAGGTATTTGGTTATGTACATTATAAGGACAGCTAAAGAACAGAAGGTTCTTGGATTTTTGTTAAAGCAGAATTCGTACAGTTATTTTGAACAATATACATTGCACAAATGTAACTTTGTAGACTAACGATCTCGTAAGGATAACAGGAAGAAGCAGTTTGTGAGAACTCACAGAGCTAAGGGAATGATGTGCTTTAGAGACGACCATACTTATTGACATTTATATGAAGAATGGGCTCAATTTATTGGGCTCTTTCCATTTTTTGTGGTCTCTGGAGACCTGCGCTATGTAGAAGGGTGCATATTGGTTGAGAAATATAGTATTACGAAGAACATGTATGAACTAACCTCTCCCAAGTTAGCGAGTTCTTTCTTTAGTTTATTCGCTAACTTCTTTTCTGTCTTGGCAGCAGTTTTCACAGCACCGCTAACTTTGTTCTTATTCTTCTTTTTACCCATGTTTTAATTAATAAATCACGATAATTTTAACTTTACTAAAGAATCAAAATAAAGTGCCAAACATAGATCATACACCAATACACTGCACAAACTAAATACACTGTGCCAAATTTTTTTTTTTATTTAGTAAGGCTTTGGCAAAGCCATCATCCTAAACATGAAGTTTATGTTTAGGCTTTGGCAAAGCCATTAGCCTAAACATGAAGTTTATGTTTCTGTAAATATGGCCGCCACAAAGAGGATAGGCAATTTGAGGCGGCGTGCTTGGATTGACTCGGGATTCCTTAAAACGGGCCGATACGGGTATTTTAGTTCGAGATTCGTATAATTTCGCGTTTTAATCTTCGATTAAGGCACAATAGCACTATCCTATTCCACTTTAAACTAGATTTCACAAAATAATTGAAAGTCAAAATAAAAACGACACTTTTCCCTCCAAAAGGTCCAGAGCGAATCACTGTGCCAAACTTGTATGAAATAGTTAAATTGAACAATTACTATTTGAAACGACATTTAAGAAAGAGATAGCTGTGTCCAAAGAAATGAGAAGATGGAAAAAAAATAAAGGAAAGAAATTATTCATTTGTGCATTCATCTTAAAACTAGCATGAGCTTTTGTCTGACAAAAAAGCGCTCTTATTAACGCTACGTTTTGTTTTTGCATATTAACGTGTAGGTATGTGATTTTTTTCTTATCATGTTGCGCAGCCCCAGAGATCTTTTCTGTCTGCTCGACGGAAAATATAATTATTAGAATATGTATTCGAAACGACTTGCATTTCACAGTAACGTACCTTTAACTTTTTAAGTACCCACTACCCACCCACATAATATATTGAAAGGAAAAATGTGTTCATTTATTCAACAATTTTAATGTAGTTAATACTCAAATACATCAATTTCATTTTTGTACATTAAATCTAAGTACCAAACACTTTAATTATGATTTAATATCTCAATGTTATCCTAGAAGCAACAGCATTTCTCTAGAAACGGATATTAGAATAGCACAGGACAACTATAAGTGGCAATAACCTATTTATTAACATATTTACAGTGTTTGAGAAGACACATAGGTGTTAATAGGAGTCTACGTTTCGAATATTAAGGCCTTTTATTACACCACTGTGAAAAGTCACCACTGGAAAGTGTATTAACTGGTTTACATGGATAGTCTAATAGACCTTACAAGGACATCCGCTTTGAGCAATGAGACCCGCGCAAGTGTTCTTTTATGATAGACTGGTTGACTAAAAAATCAGAACAAAGATCAGATGGAGCTGACCCCCACGCCGTTCCTAGGAATGGAACCCGTGTGGGTGTCAACTTGAACTGGTCATATTCTTGATTTGTTGAACAAGCATTATCTTGAAACCCGCTAGCGGAACTATATAGTTTCATGGAGCGGTCAATATTATACCCGTCTTTTATAGTAATCTGGAACACATCAGGGCTTGTTTACGAAGGCTGTGAACATGTTAATACACAGTGGACGGTCACCACTCAGTTGCCAACAAACATCTTATCTTTTTTTAATAGAAGGAAAATCTTGAGTGAGAATATTAACTAACACAAGATCGAAAAATATAAGTTATTTTGTTCTATTACAAAGCTAGTTTTGATTATAATATTCATTTATAAATTATGATGCCAAGATCAAGTATATAGTACGAATACATGTCAAGAAACATTTGTAATCAATCACCTTTACTCTGATTTGATGAAATTCGTCTATGACGTCGTTTTCTTATGAAATTATAGGTGAGCACAAACATATTTTTGATGTTTGTATGCTTGATTTTTTTTTTGCTACTTTTTTATCAAAGGAATATAGTTTCTTTCAATAATGACCTACTGGTAGTATTTTCTTATTTTCCATTGAAAGTCGAAGAGTAATTCATATAAAGCTAAGTTTTCTTATTCCAGTAGGCATTGCAGTTCAACTTCAATGCTAGTCATAAAGTACAAACACATTTTCATTCATTCTTTCAGTCACTCGTTCCAGCTTGCCAATGAAAAGCCAATTCTGGTTTATTATGATAGTGGGATCAGTATCATAACAACTATATTATCTTCAAAATTACCTGTTCAGCATAAGGACTAGATCGCAAAACGATCACCTCTGCTGAAAGACAATAAGTTACAATAACTTGGTAGCAAAACGACTAGATATCGAAATGACCATATCGTTAAATTGACGACGTGGTAAAACAACAATGTACAGTTTAGTCAAAAATTTGTTGTTCAAAAAATACGAATAAAAATAAAATTATGAATATAAATGATAATAAACTTATAAACTTGGTTCCATTTTATACTATAAATTGTACTTAATATTGGAAATATTTTTGAGAAATGTAATACCAGTCTTCTTATGGTTCGTATGGCTAAAGCATCTATTATTTTCAAACGCTTCCAGCTCGTAGTCTCTCCGGAACTCCCTATCTGTCGGATCAGTATATGAAACAGCACTCGCTGTGCAAACAGACTAACATCACTCGAATGAGAACTTTATTTGTAGCTTTGACATGGAGATGTTTGCCGTGTTGATTCATAGCCAATTTGTAACAAGCTGTTCGATATATTGTTAACAGAACCCACTGATTGGATTGGCACAGGAACTTTTCATATTTAAACATCAAACTTATATTAAAAAATATTTATACATCAAAATACTTTTAAAGAACTCAGTACCTATGGCGAATTTCGTAGACACAGTTTTATGAGTCGATAGAACTCGAAAATTATGTAGGATACCGTTAAAAACTCAAAATCGTAAAAATGGAGTTACAGTGTTATGCTTCTCACGTACGGATTTGTAGTTTTGTTTTTTTAGGCTACCACGGCCAACCTTGCCTAATAAAAATTATTGTAAAATAAAATCATAATCCTAATAATATAATATCTACAGTGTGTTTTCTAACTAAAATCGCATGTGGAATATTCCAATGCAGCACGAGCCTACATTAATCTACATTCACTAAAAAAATAAGCCGAGTTCCAGCGTTTGAAAATAACAGATGTTTTAGCCATACAAACCATAAGAAGACTGGCATTACATTTCTCAAAAATATTTCCAATATTAAGTACAATTTATAGTATAAAATTGAACCAAGTTTATAACTTTATTTTCATTTATATTCATAATTTTATTTTTATTCGTATTTTTTGAACAACAAATTTTTGACTAAACTGTACATTGTCGTTTTTACCACGTCGTCAATTTAACGATATGGTCATTTCGATATCTAGTCGTTTTGCTACCAAGTCATTGTAAATTATAACCTTTCTGCAGAGATGGTCGTTTTGCGATCTAGTCCTCATGCTGATGAGGTCATTTTGAAGATGTAGTCTATATGATACCGACCCTGATAGTGTTCTGGCTTCCACTCCAGCAGTTGCCTCTCATCATCACTCATTTTGCGTTTGCATTACTCAAGAGTAACAATCAAGTCTATCCAGTGTAGGTCATTGCAATGGTATACATTATTCCAGATAGTCAATCCAGTAATAAAATTGATGGTAGGAGAAGCTACTTGAATGAAAAATAGGACATTAATTTAGTCAGTATTTTTGTTGTCACTTTCCTGGAATGAGTGAATGAAGGAATGAATGGAACAGTGTAAATACACAGTACGGTAACATTAACTATCTAGTCTGCTGGAATAGACTTAGCTTAAACTATAAATAGTATTCCTATGTTGTTCAGACAAAAGCATGCAGAAACTTGTAGCTTTCTGTTACAGTTGTCAAGGCATCATAAATTATAAAAGTGAAAGCAAAAAAGACTATTAAAATGAATAATCACAGATCACGCTTATAAAAAAGGGCACACGTAAAAAGGTATGTTAAAACTGATTCGGATTATTGCGTATTCCACAACTCTAAGTTGACATAATGAACACTTTCACTAGATAAATTATCCATTATTTCTCATGTCATTATTAAAAAAAAAAGTAAAAGTTACAAAAGTTTTCTTAGAGTTGAACAATATCAAATTAACCACTAACAGCTAAAGAAATAACAATCCGTCATTTCGAATAGAACAGCAATAATTTAGTTAGTACTTCAGACTTTACAAGTAAACATTGCACATTTATCGTTGTTAAAATTGCACTTTTTCCCTAAAAGATGATAAACTTAAACTGATTCAATCTCCCACGAAAAAAATATATAAAAACACTTGTGCTAATTCGAACAATTAATAAATGAGCAAAATTGTTTTATTTATTCTGAAAAAGCTTGTTGCTCGCTATTCTACCATTAACCGTAGTTTGTAGTTATTCAAATTGTACAAAATATTGCTGAGTCCAATTGAAAGCTTCCCTTGAAAAGTAAAACAGGACAAAACTCTAAGCATTAAAAAATAAAAATGTAATATCATTAAGTGTATATACATATTTACATCTTAATTTAAAACTTTCAGGGCATACTATGCTATAACGCAAGAGAACTATGTTGTTTAGAAAATTTTGAAACATTAAAATATGAAGGTAGTTGGTAAAACACACTTCTTCAAGCATAATTACACTATAAAGTAGGAATCAGGATCAACAAGAATCTACACAAAAGAATTTACCTAATGGACAACAAGTTTCAAGAGCTTCATACAGTTGAGTGCGGCAACTGAACACAACACACACTGAACAAGTTCACTTTGAAGTACCCTGGTGCTCTAGTAACTAACATTATGACTTTGTTAGAATGTCACTTCACGATTTGGTCAGCTGCACAACTCAAATACAACGACGATAGCGAGCCACTCGACTGTACACAACTCCAGACCAAAGAAGAGCAAGCGAGACAGCAGCAGGAGCATGTAAGCTCGCAGGCCAGTGAAGAAGCCTTGTGGAGGTTGTGTTTTTACTGGTCTGTAGGTGCTCGCTTCACGCGGCATGTCGGTCAGCTAGCCAGATACAGGCTCGACTGTTACCCCATCTGCTGTAAGGCCTTGCTTCTGGCACCACTCGACGAAGTCATCTATTAGCACTGGCCAAGCGCCCTCGGCGTCGTAATTGCTCATGCCGTCGTCGATTTGCGTCGCGAAGTCAAGAAGCAGGTTCCATGTGTCTTTGGGTATAGATCTTTTATGATGCTCCTGAAATAAAAAGCTTGTAGTCAGAAATTTATAATGCTTTAGAATATAATTTGCAAATTCCAAAGCATACTTCCTGAAGGCAGTGTCAGCATCTGAATAACAATCTAATTTGTTGTCTTATATAGAAAGAAGAATATGTGGAATACATATGTGCTTCTTTACATTTCATATAATACCTAGTGTGTTATTTTTTGATCATGACTTTCTTATCTTTAGTAATGACCCCGGTAACTATAAAAATTTGAACAATGTAATTTACAATTTCATTGTGATATGGTATTTTTTTGTTCTACATAATTAGTTGTATGATTATTGAGAATAATAATTGTCAGTGTTTCTGATTTCCATAAAAAAAGGGCATCAGTTACCTACTTTGGGATCTGAGCAACATTTGTGATATTGTCTAATATGTAGAATTTCAATTAGGCAATATCACAAACTAATAATATTATAAATGCGAATGTACTGTTACGTTTTCATGCCTAAACAGCTGAACCAAATTTCATGAATTTTGGTATAGAGATTGTTGAGACCTAGGAGCAGAACATAGGCTACTATTTGTCACAAAAATAAATCTTTAAGGTTGTGTAATAGGGAACTATGGTTTCTACTGAAATCATTTCTCAAGTAAATAGTACATTAGGCTACTCAAAGTACTTATTCTATGCAGACAAAGTATAAATACCAAAGTGAGAAATATTGTACAGTAAACCGCACATCAAGCTATACATATATACTTTTCTTCAAATATCGCCCCTCCAGTGCAACAAAACAAGTCAATGTTTAGCTTGACGTGCTGCTGTCTGCACAGTACAACCTTTTTATATATTCTTTTGTTAATATTCTATTCCAACATTTGTCTTTAATTGACTATATAGTCAACAAATACATTTAAAAATCTACAACGTGCCAATACCATATATTTGGGACAGATGCCAATAATTTCAACAATCATCACTATCATATTAATGTGCAGTTGGCTGCACGAGCTATTCTGCTCATGCTTTTCTGTCTGTGACTCCTTAGCCACACAAGGATCCTTATCCTGAGTTCGCTGGAAGGATCACAATTAGACATCCGAAACAAATGTAGCGGAAAAAACACGCTTACTCACACTTCAATTTTGTAGCTCATTACAATAATATGCGTTATTAGTACATATGGTGTCTGCAAATCAATTTAGTGTAAAGTTACACACATCATTTTGAATGCTTTTATCCGGTTATCCTAGCCATAAACTTTATACCCATACATCTTCAAAAACTTGCAAATGATAGGTGAATGCGAATGCCATCTTAAAGAAGTACTACATATATTATATAATCAATTTGATATTATTTAAGATTGTTATGTTAAATTAATGTAACGATGAACTTATTAAATAAAATAAATAAATAAATAATGCACACACTCATAGCCCCTCACTAGGAAAACCTTGTGTCGCTGGTGCCATGTACACAATAAACAACCACAAATTACACGCGAACTCACAAGGGAAATAAATATAGGTCATATAAATATTTCTCCTGGCCAGGAATCGAAACCGGGACCTCTACGTGGCAGACCAGTATGATAACCGTTCAGCCATAGTGGCAGTTTGCTTTCAAGATTACTTCTCCTTTAAATGCTATGGCTCTATTGAAATAATCAATGATTTCATGAATGTCAAGGAAAAATGACTATATATTGTAGTAATATATAAATAACATAAAAATTGTGGCGGACAACTCCATTAGCAAGTGCGGTGCCTCTTGCAAACTCCTACATTTTATCTAAAATTGATAATCAATTTATGCATAATTACATTACATTTATATGAGCTTTTTTTATATAGTCTTATTTTTAATAAAGCTTTTAGTAAAACTTGAGTGTTAATGTCGGCCTTGTGATATCAATCCCTGTGGATTATATTATTCTATTACATTGTGTCGCCTCATAGTGAGAGAAAAGACCTCAGATATGAGTATAGTTTTAGCTCTCTTCGCCAACAGTGCACCCAACACAACATTTAACTAACATAACATTTAACTCCTCCCCCATTTAATTGCCAAATATCCCCTAATTGAAATTGGCTTCTTAGATCCTCATATTGACATTTAATAATAACGCAACACACTCATAGCCCCACACTAAGGAAACCCTGTGTCGCGGGTGCCATGGACACACATATAGACAACCACAAATGACATCCAAACTCGTGAGAGAAATAAATGTAGGCCATACACATACTTCTTCCGGCCTGGGAATCGAACCCAGGACCTCTGCATGGCAGCCAGCATGGTAACCGTTCAGCCACAGAGTCAGTTTAATAAACATAATGGCCACATTCCATTAAATGTAGCATATCTTCAAGTTTGTTACATTTAATGGAATGTGTTGAGTATTCGAGCTTATAACTACTTAATTTTTGTCAGTCATGACTAGACATCGGATTATATGCATTTGCATGTTTGCATATGCAAACGCATATAATGCTATTTTTATAGCGTTATTGCATATTTTGGTACTTTTTCATTGACAGTGCTTATTTTAGTATTTATACGTGTTAGACGTGTTGTACTACGCCGCTGTCCCCACACCACACATCAACACATCGCCCTCGCACGCACTGCGAGAGCGCATTGAGAGCGATCCGCGAGCGGAGGTACTCGACTCGCTATTCGCATTTATCAACGGCACCGGACAAATTCTGCCTGAAGAGGTCTCGGCAGAAATGGCGCCAAATTTTAAGTTCTTTCCGGTAACGTCAGTTGACGTTGAAAGGTCATTTTCAGCATATAAATTAGTTTTAAGTGACAAACGTCACAAATTTGCGCCAGAAAACCTTGAAAAATATGTTATTGTATATTGTAGAAATAAAGTTAATTCTAATAATGGTTTTTTGATTGTGCATATTTTGTGCATATTTCGCCCTTTTTTAGTGCATATTTGCATGCATATTTTGGCATTTTGATAGTGCATATAATCCGATGTCTAGTCATGACACAATAAACATCTCAAGGATTGCAGTGTCTGACTATGCATGTATCTGATGAGTGAATATGAAATAAATAAAATGGCAAACTAGCTACTACATTCAATGTAAATCGTTAAATATGGCTAGGGTTGCCTTATAGATTCATTCCCACTCAATAACTACTATAGAATGTGCATAACAGATTTGTTGCTCATGTAAGCATTATGGTATTGTTTAATTGCATACATACCGTAAGAAATTTGCACCATGCATCCAAAAACTTAAACCTCCCACGTAGTACAATATTCCAATAAGCTATCGCCATATCCAATTCCAAGCCTTTCTGGCCAGGATTTTTTGCATAATTAAACGTGAAATGATAAAAATCCTTAAACTTGTTAGTGTCTTTGATTTCCATTTCCAAAGTGGGCAGTTTCGCCTTTAATTTGTCTATACTATCTGCTCCTAGTTCAATCATCCCAGTCATGAACTCGTCTTTAGAAAACTCACATTGTACTGCTGCCTTACACTTCCACGCGATTATTAGAACTAAAATAGATTCTGGGCTTAAATTTAAATCTTCGAGGAACTTCATAACACCGTCCACTGTTATTTTGTCGTTTTCCTGCTGATCTCTGTACTTGCTGAACAACTGTTCTAACTTCTTTCTATCCACTGATGCCTTTATAGTGTCCTTATAGTAAGCATCAGGATTTTGAAAATAATTATCACTTGCGAGGTCTAGTTTCCAATCGTTTTGTGACAAACAGTATATGGCTGTACTCTCACTGGTCTGCGTGAAAGCGACGAATTTCTTCACTTTGTCTCTCTGTGACGATTTTAATTTATTCTGTAACGAAAACGCAGTAATGTCAATCATAACCTTAGATAATCAAAATTATGTTGTTATCACTTTTTGTACTCAATAATGTAATTTGAGCTGTTAATGTGCGGTGCTAATAAGTGGTTTTGAAAATATTTACTCACCATTTTGATAGGATTATTTGTTATTTTTCTAGTAATGACTTTCACTGTATTTCGACATCGGAACCAAAGTGAAATAACAACCATAAACAATTTGCTGGTATTCCAACTTTATATTTTTTTTACCAGTAATTTGTATTTATTGACAGTCTTTAACAACAACATATTTAAAAAATGTTTGGCGTCTTAGAATAATTTATATGTTATATAACGTAATCGTAATAATTATGTTACTAAATTGTTTACAGATTTTGCAGTCAGCGAATGTTAAACGAGCGCGGGTTTATCATCAAGGTATTAATAAACGTCCTTGCTTACGAGTATATCTATTTTTTCTGGCAACATTTTACAAATCCCATAGGCAAAAGAAAGTTCTGTTACGTTTAGTAACATTGATGAATCTTAATAAATATAATTTCAAAAAAAAATATTATAAAAATTTTATACAGTTTTCACACAAGTAAATTTTTAGTTTTCAGTGTAAACGTTTAGAGTTTTTAATTATCATCAATTTAAACTGGTGGTTCTATTTAACAATGTTCAATGAATAAATAATATTTATTTTAGAAACTCGGAATCATGATTTTACTTAACGATGTTGATTGTTTCTAACAATATAATAATAAATAATACAATTGGTTTCAGTCATTAATTATAAATGATTATAATTAGATATGTGATATGTGATTTCTCAAATATTTTTAAACGATACTTTATCTGTCAAATTCATGAAACAGCTGATCGTGTAGATAGACAACCTATAAAATTATAAATCATTGGAATAACCAAAACACTACCTATACACATAAATACCGCAGTCATATTTCGCACTAATTTTGTATATGTGCATCTTAAAGTGTTATAATATAAACAATGTGGAGTTTAGTCATAAAACATGTAATTTACTCACCAAAGGAAACCGCATACCGGACTATAAAGTCTATCGCTCCTAGAGTGAGATTTGCGCCTAGTCCTACAGGATATTTACATTTAGGAGGCTTGAGAACTGCTTTATACAATTACCTGTTCGCCAAATCGGAAAATGGAACATTCATATTGAGAATTGAAGATACAGATCAGTCTAGAAAAGTAGAGGGCTCTGTGCTAGCTTTGATTAGAGACTTGGAGTGGGCAGGAGTGGAATGCAAGGAGGGACCTAACGTTGGCGGAAAATATGGCCCTTATGTGCAGAGCGAGAGATTACCTATTTATCAGTAAGTTAAATATTCCTTCCTTATTATGTTGTTAACAGATTACAGTGCTTCTATTTTCTCAATGTCCCTCGGCGATGATCGGATTTCCGAATGCACACAAATATTAATGTCCATGCCCGTAAATTAGATTAAAAATGTATAATAATATGAATTTTAAACGACATACTTTATTGTTTTGATTTCTGTATGTGAACTATTTTTTTTTTCTTAATTATTGGCTTTTGAGGCTAACTACTCTCACAACTCATTTATTAAGAAAAAAAAAGAAATTAAGCTCTCATCGTCATGGAGGGTGTGTTACACAATATGTAGACAACTTTGTTTAGTGACTCTGAGGGAGTATCGAAAGAGATTTTCGCCTGAATTGATTCCTAGAACAAAAGAGACGGCACAAATTAAACAACACAAGCTGTAAAACTATTCCCTACTTTTAGTAACATTTACTCCATGTGAATGTAAAGTAAATAAAGTGTGCTTCTTTTATATAACTAAGAATGAATATTTTTCCAGTTATTAATAATTTCAATTCAGTCTGTATCTGAATGCATTTCTTCAGCAGACAGCTATGTTAGTATTGTACGCTATCAAAGGAATAATCACTTTCCCCACTGTTCAAATAGTTATCGGCTTCTTGTAAAAAATACAAGTACACGTTGTAAATTATCTGTCATGCATGTGACTTTAGTGGCTCTCCTCCCATTGTATAATAAATAAAAATGTAATAGCAACTCTATACAGGGTGTAACGGTTAAGTGTGCCTAGGCGATTATTCCATAAATATAAGAGATATCAAAAAGCTTTAAACTGAAATCGAAAGTACGTTACCTAATTAGTAAATCTACATCAATAACTTTTTAAAAATAAAACTAAAAATATCCAAAATTTTATCATTAAACATTCCCATAGATTTAATATGACTTTTTTAGAGAGGCTTTACCTTTGCTACTGTAAGAGGTAACAATAAGTTAACAGATAACAAATGTGCTCTAAATAAAGTAATTAAACTATCTTTTAATTGAATAAAAATATATTGCCATATTCAATTATTTGGTCAAGTGTGAATAATCCATAAAAATTCATGAAATTGATCAAATTTTTTTTACTGCTGTACAACTCAGTTTCTTGTAAGGATCATTTGATTGTATGGGAACAAAAAAATCAAGACAGCAGAAGTGGGTCAAATTTAATAAAAAGTTTTTTTTCAATGCAAATTAATAATTTTAAATTAGATCAACTTCTACTGCCCCGATTCTTTTTATCCAATACAATAAAATAATTCTTGTAAGAAACTGAGTCTATCAACCATTGACCTACCAAGAAATAGACATCGGATCTAATACAAAAACCACAAAAAAATGTCCAAAGTTAATCTATACAAACGTACTGACATGTAATGAAATATAAAAAAAACAAAACATTTCATCTAAATTACAATTTATCGTCATTGCAGTACTGCCTAATTTTGCTTGCAACAATTTAAGCCCCAAAAACACCATATTCAGCTACTACTGGAAACTTAACAAAATGCACCATATTTAGCTTCGAATGAAAATTACTTGAACACAAGAGTAATGGAGTAGCCTTTGGAGTAGCCTCGTAAATATTAATTAATTTTTATATATATTATCAAGTCGAATTTTGTATAAATCCACTTAAAGATATAATAAAGAGTTGAGCAGATACATACATACAAATATTACTACAATAAATGTGAAAATAAGCGTGTACTATAAGAAATGTTACGCTTTCGAGTAATTTTGATGCTTTTCACAAAGAAAATTAGCTTTTGTTTTGTACTCTTCCTAAAAAAATACATTTGACATTATGAAAATTCGAGCTAACGTTATTTCGGGCAAATGTATTTTCTGACTTCTGATAGGTAATTCCAAGCCTTAAAATGAGTACAACAATATTTTGTTAATTATTGCTAACGTTTATTAAAAAAAATATTTTAAAAATAACATTAAAATCCATTGACCTACCAATAAATGGACGTCGGGTTCGCGCTAAAAAGTTTCCGCACCTGTAGGGCGTTAAAATCGCAAACAGAGCGTCAATCGCGCAACAGTCTTCGTTTGTTCGACTGACAGCGCGGTTGTCAATCATGTAGTACTAATAGTAATAACTTGTAAAAATTACTGCAGTAAAGTGTAAAAACAGGATTTTGTATCATATTTTCACTAAACGAATATATTGTATTATCATAGTTATCATTTAAAAGTGTTATTTTGTACAGTTTTATAGTATTTAATTTATATATAAATGAATCGTAAATATAAATGACAAAAGCACACAAAATAATCAAATAGCTAACTGTCCTTTTTCTACACATTGCATGCGCAAAAGATGGAAAAAGACCCATTACGTCAGTTTCAAGAAGCTTATATAAACTTCTTGGTCATTTTCAATTGTTCGAACCACAAGCGATTGAAGTATTTAGAACAAAGAAACTATAGAGTCGCTTTGATTTTAATCTTATTTTTAAAATGATTTTTTTTATTAAACGTTAGCATTAACTAACAAAATATTGTTGTACTCGTTTACGGCCTGGGATTACCTATCAGAAGTCAGAAAATACATTTGCCCGAAATAACATTAGCTCGAATTTTCATAACGTCAAATGTATTTTTTTTAGGAAGATTACAAAACTAAAGTTAATAATTTTGGCTTTGTGAAAAGCATCAAAGTTACTCTAAAGCGTAACGGTTTTGTTACAAATCAGTTTTCAGAATTACGGATATTTGAGTTTACATTGAGTTGGAATATCGGTATATTTCTTATAGTACACGCTTATTTTTACATTAGTAGTAATATTTAGTTAATATTATAATCCTTAAGTGAGTTTGTACAAAATTCGACATAATAATATATATAAAAATTAATTAATATTTACGAGAAAGGCTTCTCCATTACTCTTATATTCAAGTATTTTTTAGTCGAAGCTAAATATGGTGTATTTTGTTAAGTTTCCAGTAGAAGCTGAATATGGTGTTTTTGAGCCCTTAAATTGTTGGAAGCAAAATTAGGCAGTACTGCAATGACCTTACAATTTAAATTAAATGTTTTAACTTTTTATATTTTGTTACATGTCACTACGTTGGTATAGGTTAACTTCGGACATTTTTTTCGTGGTTTTTGTATTAGACCCGATGTTAAATAAATAATAAATAACGCACACACTCAACATAGCCCCGCACTAGGGAAACCCTGTGTCGCGGGTGCCATGGACATACATATAGACAACCACAAATTACACCCAAACTCACGAGAGAAATAAATGTAGGCCATACAAACATTTCTCCCGGCCCGGGAATCGAACCTGGGACCTCTGCGTGGCAGTCCGGCATGGTAACCGTTCGGCCACGGAGGCAGTTGTTGGTAGTTGTTGGTGTTCATTTATTGGTAGGTCAATGTCAAAATCAAAGCGACTATACAGTTTCTTTGTTCTAACTATTTCAATCGTTTGTGGTTCGAACAATTGAAAATGACCAAGATGTTTATATAAGCTTTTTGAAACTGACGTAATAGGTCTCTTTCCATCTTCTGCGCATGCAATGAGTAGAAAAAGGACAGTTAGCTATTTCATTATTTCGTGTGCTTTTGTAATTTATTTTTACGATTCAGTTATATATAAATTAAATACTATAAAACTGTACAAAATAACACTTTTAAATGAGAACTATGATAACACTCAATCCTGTTTTTACACTTTATTGCAGTAATTTATACAAGTTATTATTATTCGTACTGCATGATTGACAACCACGCTGTCAGTCGAACAAACGAAGACTGTTGAGCGATTGACGCTCTGTATGCGATTTTAACGCCCTACAGGTGCGGACAATTTTTAGCGCGAACCCGACGTCCATTTATTGGTAGGCCAATGCTATCAATATTAAAAAAAATTAGTCAATCTTCTGTTAACTTATTGTTACCTCTTGCTCTTATAGTTGGAAAACGAAAGCCTAACTACGACTGTCATATTAAATGTACGGGAGCTATTAGGGTCCTAAGAGACGTGAAATAAAAGTGAACTGTATTTGCAATAGGACTGGTATAATCGCCGTCACAATTACACATGGATTTAGTTTATAGAAATAAATGTATAAGGTCAACCGTCGTCGCCTATCGCTCACGTGGACGGTCGATAATCGCAAATGTGTAGACGAGGAAAGTTTTTTATATTTTTTCGATAATCGTATCTTCGAGACGAGAAACTCTCCATCTAAATGGGCCTTAAGGCGGGTGCCCCTGCGCCGCTGGCGCTCGCCGTGACGTCACGCTAGCCGTGTCGTCCTCCCCCGCGTCTCGTGCCGAGCGGGTATAAGACCGGTTCGCAACATGAGCGTTTAAGGTTAAAATTTTGGATATTTCTGGTTTTTTTTTTTAATTATTGATGTCGATTTATTCATTAGGTAATGTACGTTCGGTATCAGATGAAAGCTTTTTGATATCTCTTATGTTTATTGAAAAATTGCCTGGGCACACTTAATGATTACACCCTGTATACTTCCAAGTCGACTGAAAGCGTCCAGTCTGTACCAAAGGCAAAGGGCAATTGAATGAAACCCGACGACACACAGCCGAAACACGAAGTGTGCCGAGGGACATTGAGAAAATAGAAACACTGTATTATATGTTTTATATGTATATGTACAAATGATATAGCGTTAATTTAAAATACGAAAATTTGCTATGAACCCGCATCATTCATATAAATGCAACAAAACATCTGTGTAATTATATAATGAATGTCACAGTTTTATCTCTAATAGTTATGGTTTTTTGGTGACTTTTGGTGTGGCTGTTGAGAATGAAAATAGTTGCCGGCGCATGGAGGATGTAAATTCCAAATCTTGTGGTCCACAATCTTTTTACCAAAAAATAAACCAGAAAGTTCTTCAATCTTTTCAGAGACCATATAACAAAGCTTCTAGATAATGGTTCAGCATATCGCTGTTTCTGCACAGAACGTCGTCTGAACATCCTCAGACGAGACGCTATCAAGGCACAGAGAGTGCCCAAATACGATAACCGATGTAGATTTTTAAGTGATCAAGATATTAAAGATAAGATAAAGGCTGGAACACCTTATTGTGTTCGGTTTAAGGTTTGTATTTTACTAATCACTTTGTTATATTTATGCGTAATGGTAACACACATTTCTCTAATTGCCTATGAAATAGAGAATATTGTGATTTTTGCACTTTTTAGTGTCTGTGTTATTTTTCGTTATGTCTGCATATAATTTTTTGAGATATCTTAAAAAACCATAACCCAGTTTTAGAATACTGAATTTGTTTAATGATATTTCAGCTATGCATCGTTAGGGTAAGTTCCGACAAGTCGAACACTTTAACTAATTTTAACGGTCTTTAAAAGATAATTTTGTACTCTATTTTTTTCTATTTATAACGGATATTTGACTATTTGTGACTTAGCCACGTTAGTTAGTGGACGGCAGATACCATTTAGTTACAGTTACAAAGTAATACGAGTTGATTAAGTTGTTTCTTTTTAAATTATATAATAAAATAGCTGTCTCTGTGACCGAACGGTTACCGAAATGCCACGCAGAGTACATAACATTATTACACATTAACATGTATAAATTGTTTCAAATTATTCCATTTTCATATTTCCCAAAAAACTGTAAGTTATCATGGGTGCTCAATACTTTTGGCCAAGGCTGTAGTTACTTGTTTGATTGCGATTGAAATTTTCGATTTACCAATCGATTACAAAAACTTTAATTAAATGAATGGAATGTTTTTTTTCGTACAGCACTATGCAACCATAGACAAGTCATAGATCGTCAACTGCCTCGGTGGCTGAACAGTTACTATGACTGCCACGCAGAGGTCCCAGGTTCGATTCCCGGGCCGGGAGAAATATTTGTGTGGCCTACATTTATTTCTCTCGTGAGTTTGGGTGTAATTTGTGGTTGTCTATGTGTGTGTCCATAGCACCCGCGACACAGGGTTGCCTTGATGCGAGGCTATGTTGAGTGTGTGCGTTATTATTCTTATTGTTAATTGATCTTTAGTCTACCCAGAGGTAACGTGACCATACGTCCTGCTTTGAGCGGGACAGTCCCACTTTATGTCCCGGTATCCCCAAAATAATTAACAATGGCTTTGATAAAACGGGGCACACATGACAGTAATTAAAAAAACGCTGGAAAAATACATGCTTCTTTTGAAATTTTTTTATCATTAAACATTTCGTTACTATTAATTATAAATCATTAAACATTATTAATTCTTTTTAATCATTAAATGCTTGAGCATTTCGTAACCATTAAATGTAAACATGCTTGTTTTATTTTTAAAACAATAGTTTTACAGGCGTCGCGCTCTGTGGGAAAAAATATGGTCAAGTTACACCTATAGGGTTGACGATTAAACGTCTGTTATGAACTGATGATGAATCTTTGACACTTTTTTGCCCAGTTAACCTCAGACTGCATGTCATTCGAAGACCTAATCTATGGAGGTATAGCCTACGACGTTTCCCTGAACGAAGGAGACCCAGTTTTAATGAAAAGTGATGGTTACCCGACATATCATTTCGCCAATGTGGTTGATGATCATCTTATGAAGATAACACATGTTTTAAGAGGAGTTGAGTGGCAGATATCCACTACTAAACATTTGCTTATTTATAAGTAAGTTCGTCAGCATTTAACCTAACTACTGTCGTAACTAAAAAATTATGAAATTGAGAAAGCACGATTTGAAAGTTAAAAAAAATTACTAAAAGGACCTAATAACGGGTTCTTAGGTTTTCGCGATTGTTACACATAAGAAATGAAACTATTTTTCCGGATTTAAATCGCGTATATTTGTTTTTTCAAACAAACCTGTGGTTTGGTTTTGGTGGTGTGGTTTGTTTGAAAAAACAAATGTACGCGATTTAAATCCGGAAAAATAGTTTCATTTCCTATAGGACCTAATAAGTTTAGAATATTGTTTATAAGTGGATAACTAATTATGTATCAATGAAAATAATCCTATGATTCGCAATAAGAAACATTCAGTATTTTATTAATTTTCAAATTGTGTTTTCTGAATTCCACAATTTTTGAGTTACGATAGTATTTGTTTTCTTGTGCGATATATTGAAACGATAGCATATTATGTGAAAAGCGGAACGGCAAAGAGACTAAGCGACACTTCAGGGTCTTACCTTCAATGGCTTTGGTTGATCGCACCTTCAATAATAAAAGTGAGTAATTCGAAATTTGTAGGACAGTGACAAAATAAATTTTAAAATATAAATAAAGGCAAAAGTATATCGTTTTTCATATCAAATACAATTTTGTCTTATTTGACACCAGCCAAAGGCTGCTCCACGTAAAAACTTTATTTTCATGTCTATTGTTATAGTTTCCCAAAAATAAGTTCTCAAATTACGTCAGTTTATTGTTGAGGGTGCACTCAGAATCAAAACGACATAACTCCTTGATAAACCCCCGAAAGCCCGAATGGTCCAGAACCGTCAATTCCTATCTACTCGTATTTTTCATAGTCGTTGCATTGAAGTTGAAGGTGTGAGGTAGTTTTTAAGGGTGCTGGTGAAATTACTGGCAAATGGGACTTATCAACTTTTGTCTCAGAGTGTCGGGCGCAGTGGCAGTGCCCCTCATATCTTTCCGTTTTAAATCTCTCAGTGGCACTGCAACTGTTATGGACAGGCGTGTAGCTTACCATCAGGCGCACGACTTGTTCGTTCCGTCATTTGATATTGTAAAAAAAAATCGCTAATTTGTGTTGAATTTTACATCATAATCCTTATTTAAACGCAATTCCTTCATTTGCTTAAGAGGAGACGAACCCTGTATGCAATTGAAAATATCAATATCAAGTCAGTTTGCACTACATGCAGATGTAAATATCAATTGCACGCAGTCAATTCGATTGTTTTACAGTCTGATACCAGCTTTATTAACAAGCCGGTATAACAACTAGTAATTACAATTTTGTACTTACACTTAGTTTATACGAGTTCTACGTATGTATAATAAATACTTTGTTAGTTGTACTTTATTTTACGTAAATAGAATTTATTTTCCAGTGCATTTGGTTGGGAACCTCCGCAGTTTGGTCATCTGCCGTTAATAGTGAATTCTGATGGCACGAAACTTAGCAAACGACAGAACGATGTCAAAGTCGAAGAATACAGAAATAAAGGTAACTATAAAATGTTATGTAATGACATACAAGAACACCATCTTTGTCATTATCGTCAACCGTTTTACGTTTTACTGCATGACACCGTTCTCTTGTAAGGAGAAGCCTTAGTCTATGTTACCACACTGGCTTAGGTAATGCGGGACTTTAGACGTTTTCCAAGGGTTCTTTTCATCGAAATAAACGATGATTTCGCCAATGTCAAGTAAAAATGACTATGTGCGGTAGTTTTGTAAAAATATGACTTCTACTTTATAATGATACCACCCCATCAATACCATCGGTAAACCCGCCAATGCCGAGTTGAGGAGCGCACGCGTTTTTAACTCAAAGATTGACTGGCAAATAACGAAAAAATTCACTGAGAAGATAATCTACAACAACAGAGTACATACACAGACTATTACAAAAACAAATTGTTTTTTTTTTAATAGACTTACACAGGTTTCCAAGGATTGTGACTCATTTTCAGATTTTATCTCAATATTTTTTTGTCATTAGTTAGAGATACTATTGCAAATGCCGCCACAGGGATTCGAACCATACTCCCACTGGGCTACTGTCGTTCTTAAGATCTACTTTTTTTATAACACTCTCAACGGAACTTTAAAAAAACTTCCTTTGTAGATGTCGCCAATGAGAGTTTTTCATTTATTTGTTTCGCCTTTCTACAGTGTTAGTTTCTATAGTGTATATGGATTGTCTAAGTTTTTTTTTTAATAATATCTAGTGACGGGACGGACAAGTTGTGTGTTTGGTGGTAAGCTACACGCCTGTCCATAACAGTTGCAGTGCCACTCAAGAGCTTTAAATCGCAGAGGTGTGAGGGGCACTGCCACTGCGCCCGTCACCCTGAGACAAATTGACAAGTCCCATATGCCTGTAATTTTACTAGCACCTCTTCAAAACCGGAACGTATTAATGCTCACATTTAGTACTAGCCTGGACGAGCTCTTTCACAAGGAGGTCTACAGCTGCTATAAAGCTATAAATGTTGTTAAAAAATATTGTTTATTGTTCGTTTGTTTTAAGCTCGTGTTCGATTTGTCTGAAACTCTAGGTGGAAACCTGTAATCGGCTTTATGTTTCTTTTCCAGTTTTTATCAAATGGTAGCTGTTGGTTTTCCATGAATTAATAAATCAACAATGAGATGAGAGAAAATTGGGAATGGTTTGTTTCCTAAGTTGATGGAACTGGTTCTTTTTTTTATGATTCAACTTTAGAACATCAATTTCATAGTATAAGACTTAAGAGTCCATTTGTGGCACTGCAACTGTTATGGACAGGCGTGTAGCTTCACATCAGGCGCACGACTTATCCGTCCCGTCACTTGATATTATACAAAAAAAGAAAGAAATTAACTTACACAAATATAACAACCCAATACCTGCGCCAACTGTCAAAAATTATTCAATAAAATTAAATAGAATGTCCGCGAGTTTACGCTTTAGCGCATCAACATTACAATGGAATATATCAACATCCAGGTCATTATTGTTCAGCAGACTATCCAAGCTCTTGCAAGCACTACATATAAAACTGTTGTCTATAAAATTAGGCCTTGCTAAGGGAACTACAATAGGGTGGTAGTGACTCATAGAACGCGTAGGTAAACGAAATATAATCCAGTAGGTCAAGGCAAAGTGTTTTGGATAATGGCCCCCGCAAGAAATTTCATTGCCCAAAACATGGAAAATAATAATTTGGGTAATATTATTTAATATTTCAGTATAAAATGTATTAATATTCTCTATAAAGTGGTCATAGAATAAAATCGAATTTCAGGTATACTTCCCTTGGCTTTGGTAAATTACATTACGTTAGCCGGAGGGGGATTCGATCACGTACCAGGGGAAGGAGTCCGGCTGAAGACAATGGACGATTTAGCTGATGAAGTGAGTGCAGATAAAGAATGTTTTTATTTCATGTACCGTACTACCGCCGTTAGTTAAAAGGGCGCATGCATTGACTTACAATTATATGGACGTCGGGTCCGCGCTAAAAAGTGTCCGAACTTAATAGGGCGTTAAAATTGTATACAGAGCGTCATTCACGTTTTAGTCTTCGTTTGTTCGACTGACAGCGAAGCAAGCAAAATTAGACAGTACTGCGATGACATTACAATTGAAATTCAACGTTTTAGCTTTTTCATATTCCTTTACATGTCACTACGTTTAAATAGGTTGACTTGGGACATTTTTTTCGTGGTTTTTGTATAAGACCCGTCGTCCATTTATTTGTAAGTCAATGGGCGCATGTGACAAAAACTCAAAACGAAGAAAATAATGTCGAGTTCTTAGGTTTGCGCGATTGTTACACATAGGAAATGAAACTATTTTTGCGGACTGAAATCGCGTATATTTGTTTTTTTTTTCAAACAAACCAACGTTTCAGGTCACGGGTATCTGAGGTGATAAAGTCGTCAACCACATGCTTAAGTAAATGATAATAGTACATACACATTATATATATATCCATTATATGTAAACAGTTTAAATTTAATGTCAATGAATACAGTATGACGATGATGATAAAAAGTAATTAAGTATTTGTGTAATGTTGTCAGTAAAAAAGTATTTTAATTTATAAAAAGTATTTTCAACAAGATCCTTTTTAGCAAGTTTTCATATTTTTTGTGTTCTTTTTCATATTTTATATGGTTGGGTACAGCAATAAATATTTGGATTGCCATATGGGTAGGCCATAATATACGTTATCATTTATTAACAATAATAAATAAGTAATAAAGATTTACATGTTGCACTGTCAGATGTTTATGTAACACTGTTTTTAGATGTTTTCAGTTTTTTATTGTTATACATACCTGTAATGTATGCGCATTCGGGTGAACAATTTAATCATAAAAAAATGAAAAAAGCATCATGCTTTTTTAACATGTTTGTTAACTTCCCGGCGCGGTCCACTACCATTATTTTTGTTTTCGCCCTGTTGATTGCCAGACCAATTCTATCACTTTCAAGCTCTAGTCGATATACCGCTCAAAAGTAAACTAGAGGTGGCTTCAATAATTTGGAACCCTCGAAAGATTACTTACGTACAGCCAAGCTCATAGCTTGGCTGTGATTTAATTCCTACTTTATTTAGTTGTTAAATTATCTATCCAAAATATTGTTTCGTAACTTTTCGATGTCGAATTACATCCGTACACAGAACAGTTTGTGTGCACTATTATATACGCGTACTACGATTTTCGTAGAGTTCGTTGAACGTATTTCATAATATTTCAAATCTCGCACGCGTGTAGGTACCTGTAATCCTTGATCCCACAAACTAAGCGCGTTTGTCGGATGCGGACCGCAGCGCCCGCTTCCCCGTGTATACCCCACCTTTGCTCTGCGCAAGTACATTTGTTGCGCAACCGTTTGTAATACTGTGACCGTAGGCTGTACACAGCCAAATTTATTTTGTTACCAATTTTCGTAAATTTCTTAACCCTATAGAATAACTACGAAATGTTCGGATCAAATTATACATTTATGTTCTACAGTTCCAGATTGACAAAATATCATCAAATCCATCACGTCTGAATCCTGACCTCTTAGAAGAATGCAATAGATTAGAAATCAAACGTCAACTGAAAAACCCAGAACTATCAGTACAATTAGTAAGAAAACTTCAAAGTCTGATATTAGAGACGTATCCAGATCAAAAATTCAACGTTACAGAAGATCACGTTAAAACTGTACTTAATTGGGCGGTATCGAGAATATCAAGATTAGAAGAATTAGTGACAAATAAATTTGGTTTCCTATGGATTTTGCCGACAAATGAAGATATCGAGTTGGATAAAGAATTATTACACAAATTGATTAATAATCTACAAAGATTAGAAACGTTTGATGAGACCTCTATAAAGGATAATTTAAAATTGTTTTCTAAAGAGAACAATGTGAAGTTTCCAGAGCTAATGAAAATGTTGAGGGCAGTTTTGAGTGGTCTCAATGAGGGACCTGGTGTAGCTGAAATGATGCATTTGCTAGGTAAAGATCAAGCGTTGACTAGAATAAAGTCGGTTGCACGATGATTTTGTAGTTTTATTCAGACTGAACAAGTCCACCGTCCTTGTTATGTAAAATCATCGAGTATATAACCAGAAATAGAGACGAAATGTCATTTAAATTGTTTAAAAACTATTCTGCCTTAAAAACATTATGGTGACAACTGCGCTCCGATTGGCATTGGACATGGACACACACATAGACAACCACAAGTTATACTGAAACGAGAGAAATAAATGTAGGCCATACACATATTTCTCCCGGCCTGGGAATCGAACCCAGGACCTCTGCATGGCAGTCCGGCATGGTATCCGTTCGGCTACGGAGGCAGTTATAGGTGTTGTCAATTGTTTCACTTCACATCTACCAGTTTAACTTGAGTTTTGCTATAATGGACGAAAGTTACAAAATTAAATATTTAATTACCGATGAAATGTGATTCAGTTTGTTTCGTAATTAGACGTTTTGCTGTTTTTCCCACACCACCGAATGGAACAGGCTCATTGTTAACGATATTGTCTTTAATACATTAAATACAGAATATTTTTGGAATATACGGAGACGTACGTATAGGTCAGTTGTTGGCGCTGTACCATTTCAGTGTTCTAATTTGTGATTTCAGCGCAAACGATAATTGATATTTAAAAGTGAATTTATTGTAATAAAGATAATATCTCTAACAATGGGCTGTTCCGTTCGGTGGTATGGGAAAAAGGGCAAAACATCTAAAAACGGCATCATATTTCATCAGTAATTAAATATGTAATTTTTAAATTTTCGTCCATCATAGCAAGGCTCAAGTTAAACTGGTCGATTTGAAGGTCTTAAAATGCCAAATGTCACTGACAAGACAGGCCATTCCTCCTCCTGATGCACGAACTAATGTCCAGTGGTCGTCAAGTGGACGTCATTCGGCTAAAATAATTATTATAATGAAGCATTGACTTATTGTAAGTCAATGTAATGAAGCGTAATTTTGAGAATCGGGCATTTAGTTAATCTGACATTCTTTGCATCTGACATTCTGCCCGTTTGGCATTTTGCGTTTCTGGCATAATGCGTCAAAACGCTCTATTTCTGGTTATATACTCGAGGACTTGAAAGTTCTATGGACTCTTCCAGGTACAGTCAAGAGCACGGCAAGCTTGACACTTTGTACGTTGGACCGTTCTTATCGTAAGCGGCATAGAGTTGGATTTAAATCTTAAGTGTTAAGCTTGACGTGCTCTTCTTGCCTCTGTACCTACGCTAATATAGGTATCAGTTCGACAGAACTAATGGGAATCGTAAAGAACAAATAGAAAGAAATATACCAGTAGTTCTGTCAACAGAACTAGAGGAAGTACAGGAAATCCCTTCGCGATCATGCTCCATGCAATGTAAACAGAGCCTTACAATGTGGTTTCTTTTCATATATGTATACTATTACCTACTACCTAACAGTAATAAAAATAAAAAAAATACTTTTTTCGTAGACCATACGTCAATCAATAGGGTACTTAGTAAACTTTGTTATATCCTTGGATAGGTAAGTATTAATTCTAGATAACCCAATTACTTACTTGTTTAAATTCTAGTTAGAGGTAGTGGGCCTTGGGTAAAGCAAGCCTAAATAATGGGCATTGAAAAAAAAAGTTCTTTTCCTATGCTATCGTTTTGTTATTAAACATTCTATATCGAATGCAGTAGACACGGGCAAAGAATTTGGCTACAGCCTAGGTGGAGCAAGACGTAACGCACTTTTTTTCCATCTTCTAAGAGCGCACCGCATCTCAATGTACAAATAATTAGAACTTTTTATAAAAAGAAATCGACCTCTTCTTCTTTTAAATTTTATGGCCCCATCGAAGTAATCGATGATTTCGCCAATATCGAGTTGAGGAACGCACGCGTTTTAATTTAAAAATTGACCGGTGAATTTCGATAGAATTCTATGAGAGATGAATTTACAAAAATCAACCTCAAAAGTTCGTGGAATTATACTCCGTCCAACCATTTAAAAAGTTCGTCTTTTGATAGCTCGAATTCTAGTCAAATTGTGATGTCCAAATGCGTTTCAGACTCGATTTTTTATGACGATTTAATTTATGAAGAAGTTTTGATCGTGAATGTGAGCGGATTCAAAAAAAAAATTGTCAGATTCGGATCGTGGCATTGCGTTTGAAAATTTGTGTAATCAAGAATTATTAATTAAGGTTTATGTACATTCAAGTGATAGTGATTCCCGTTCATAATGGAGACCAATCCGACGATTCATTTTATTAAACAATAAGAATTTATTACAATTATTTATAATTTATTAGACAGGTACCAAAATTAATCAACTTGAATAATCTTCGCTAATAATCAGCGGACTCAATAAATATAAATGGTTGGACGGAGTATACCATCTATTTCCCAAGTTTTATTGAAATCGGTTACCGTAAAGTGTGGGAAACCTAAACCGAAAACTTAAGAAGAAAGTGACAAGTATTAACAGAGAACATCTTACACCGCCAAAATGCATTAAAATCAAAAGTTGGATGAATGACAAAATATACCACCTTAAGAAACAAAAAAGGTAATTGAAGCAGACTGACAGTGCAAATTAAATAGGATTTTTTTTAAAGTTTAAGCAATTTGTAGCTTTCACATGCAAACAATGCATAATAATACAAATAGTACAACCTTGATAGCCTAACGGTTTGCAATGTGGGCAATGGATGAGAAGTTCCCGGGTTCGATACCGGTAGGATCAATTTATCAAATTAACTTTTCTAAATGGTTCTGGTCTTGGTATTCTATTGTAAGACAATCACCTGGTCTGAAACTAGGGAACTCTTTATACATACTCCCCATGAGTATCAGAGCAACAGAATGCCAGAGCAGAACCAATTTACAAAAGATCATTTCCCAAATTGGTTCTAATGGGAATCGAACCTGGGACCAAGAACGATGGAATTTATTCCGGGGCATAACTCAGAACACCCAGGCCAAAACAACTTTCGAAAAGTTTTCACAGTTATGAATAGTTGATTGAGTTGATTTTATACGATTTAAAAAAATAATAAAAAAAATTCTCGATTATCGACGAGAATTCTCGAAATTCAAGAAAAAAGTCACACCCTAGCTCGTAATAAATGGCATTGTATAAAATTGAACATTTACGTATAAAATTTATTTATAAATAATAAAGGCTACTCCATTATACCTGTGTTCAAGTAGTTTTTACTAGAAGCTACATATGGTGCATTTTGGTAAGTTTCCAGTAGAAGCTGAATATGGTGTTTTTTTGCGCCTTTCAATTGTTACAAGCAAAATTAGGCAGTACTGCAATGACATTACAATTTAAATTCAACGTTTTAGCTTTTTCATATTCCTTTACATGTCCCTACGTTTAAATAGGTTGACTTGGGATATTTTTTTCGTGGTTTTTGTATTAGACCCGTCGTCCATTTATTTGTAAGTCAATGATATTATCACATTATCTTAAACTATCACTCAATGCGCATGATGTCATACTTCAATTGTAAAGTTTGTTTTCAATCTTAATGCTTAGGGTGCGTTCAAATTAGCCGCTGTTAGAAGCGCTGCAGCCGCGCGGCGGCCGCGCGATTGTCGCGCTGCTGAAGTGCGACCAAATGTTTAGTGATGTTTTATTATGTTTGTCGTGGGGTCACAGTAACTTATGGTGCAGCCCGGTTACGGTACAAAGGAAATTACAATACTCCTATCATAATCTAGGTGACGAAGGCATGAATGAATACCGTTACGTAACAGTCTGGTTTCAATGCATCACGTACTTATGTGGGAGAGCACATGTCTATGTCAAAGTTAAAACCCAAGGTAGGAAAGGTGTGAAAACGGAGGAGCTCTTGGGCAGTCAAAAGCTTTGCTAGAGAGTTTCAATAAAATATAAGGAATAAGTAGATTTTTATAATTGGACATTCAGACCGTTAACCTTAACACTACTCCATCCCTTCACCTTCTTCTTCGTCGAACTCCCCTTCCTCCTCAGCTGTCGCGTCCTGATACTGCTGGTACTCTGATATTATGTCGTTTAGGTTGCTCTCTGCTTCTGTAAACTCCATCTCGTCCATACCTTCGGCTGTATACCAATGAAGGAAACCTTTCCGCCTGAACATGGTCACGAATTGTTCCGCTATCCTCTTAAATACAAGTTGAATAGCAGTTGTGTTACCTATGAAAGTAGACGCCATTTTGAGTCCTCG
>NW_020653945.1:22935265-22957304 GCF_003589595.1 Hyposmocoma kahamanoa
CGAGGACTCAAAATGGCGTCTACTTTCATAGGTAACACAACTGCTATCCAACTTGTATTTAAGAGGATAGCGGAACAATTCGTGACCATGTTCAGGCGGAAAGGTTTCCTTCATTGGTATACAGCCGAAGGTATGGACGAGATGGAGTTTACAGAAGCAGAGAGCAACCTAAACGACCTAGTATCAGAGTACCAGCAGTATCAAGACGCGACAGCTGAGGAGGAAGGGGAGTTCGACGAAGAAGAGGGCGAAGGGATGGAGTAGTTAACGGTCTAATTGTCCAAATAAAAAAATCCACTTATTCCTTATTTTTTATTAAATTTCTATAGCAAAGCTTTTGACTGCCTAAAAGCTCTCCTTGGGTTACACATAGCTATGTCAAAGTTCTATGGGAGAGAACATGGTCTCCCACTGAGGTATGTGATGCATTAGAACCAGACTGTCGGCGTAGGTTGTTCCAAGTTCCGGAAATCGCGGAAATCGATATCGATTTGTACGTGATTTGTACCCTTCCGTCCTCGATTTCAATCCCCTCTAGTAACAGGAAAAAATTGTCGGTTTCTTTTTCATAATTTCTTGTTAGTTACAAAAGCATGGACGATATCTAGGTTTCAAATTCTGCACGGAAGTAAAAAATATTTTTTATATTATGAAATAAAAATAAAATAAAATACAATAGGCCTTTATTACTACTAGTGTTAATTGACATTTACAATTATTACTAGTTTCGTTTACATACGTTATCAGCTACATTTATATACTATAACTTACTTTTACATATTATACGTTACACTGTTATTTACGTTTACCTTATTAGCTAGCAACAGTAGTAGTCGCCTCCTTGGCGTAGGCCTCCCTATTGTCGCTCCCTATCCCTGGCTTTCGTCATCTATTTTGGTCCTGCTTTCTCTATAAAACTGTCATCCCATGTTTTCCTCGGCCGACCTTTACGTCTAGTTTCGTTTCTTGGTATCCACTCAGTCACTTTCTTGGTCCATCGATCATTTTCCATTCTACGTATTTGCCCTGCTCTAGTTTTTATTACTACTATAAAATAAAAGTGTTTTGTTATCGCATGTTCTGCATTTATAGACTCTTTAAAATAATTATCTTCTTGGAAATAGGGTTAATGACCTTCTAAATATCTGATGAAAAAGTAAAGTCAGGTGTAAAAATAGTTAAAATTACATGGAACTAATGGGAATAGTAAGACATGTTAAGTTTGTTCCTGGAACTGAGTACTGCGAATAAAAGGTTTTTTGTACTATATTTAATACGCAATAAATGAGAACGTGGTGAGGATATGGGTGGGTTGACAATCTGGCGACCTGCGCACAAAGGTCTACTGTTACTGTAAAATTAGCAATATTTTCCTGGACGAACTCTTCCACAAGGAGCTTATTTTATGCCTTGATTAATTAATCTCTTAGGCAAGCCTTGGGAACTGATTTCTGTTCCATCACATCATATAGACTTTTGTACGTTTTCGCGATTTTTATACACATGGGATACGAAACCCTCAGTCCATTTGAATTCCTTGTTCGGTACTGGACATATTCTGGATTCGACAAATTCGTGATTCAGGACTTTGAATCCCCTGCCACAATCAAGGATTTGTTCGACCGTTTCCTCATGCTCCTGCATGCCCCGTGCTCCTACCGGTAGGAGCAAAAGTATAAATCGTCTATTTAAAGGTAATACCACCAAAAGCCTTTAATTTATATAGCTATGGTAAGAAAACCACTATCTTTCTGCACGTGAAACTCAATAACAAAAAAGCTATAAACTTAATAAGAGTTTTATCTGCAGAAAGATGGTGAATTTCTTACAAGTGGTACATAATTTGGATTTTTTTTGTGGAAAATGTCACATAAGCAAATTCGCTATTTTCGAAACAAGTACGATAGCTAGCGCCCTCTGCCCTGAAATAACCCTGAAACGGTACTACAAACACAGCCCAGCTGTTTTATGTGCACCAACGAGTTCGCGCGTAACGCGACAGATGGCGTTTGGTTTCGATGTTTTGTTTTTAGGTCTGAACCGCGGCGTTGTCATTATTGTCATGGCGCTCGCTCGAAATGTCAGTGAGATAGCGACTCCTGTATAAAATGTAAATTGTAAGCTTATCCTGTATGATGTAGTTATTTTTTATAAGTGCCGAATGTGTAGTGTGTGAGCGCCAGTGGAGTGATGTCATTGGCAGGCAAAAATGCGCCGCCCAACGAGAAAAAAGCCCCGTGTTGTGAGGACAGCACCGATAGTGACAATGAAACCGAGAGAAAACCGCTGCTCAGAAGGATATCTACTAGCAAATGCGTCGGTCGATTGGTAAGCGACTTACCTGCATTTATTTTATAATACAGATTTGCTTGATTTATTAGTTGTTTTAAATACCGCTAGGGCGTGCCGCAAGGGTCGGCAGCTGTCAAGTGCAGGGGCATGAGGCACGGGGGCGGACCATGTGCCCGGGACATAGGATTTATGTAGTTTTTGGGATCTGTTTTTAACGATATTGTTTGTACAAAACAAATTGTGTTTGCTGAAGCTGACACCTATGGAGGGAGCGTTTGACCCATTTAGGTGAGAATGAAAACTAGAGCCCGAGGGGAGTGTAAGGTGACCATGAGACAAAACAGGACTTCGAGACACGCGCCGGACTCGTGTATTTAAATACCTAATTTTATTATTGTAATGAAATTGAATATTGCTTGTATAATAGCAATTAAGTAAAGCATACAAAGCAAGGCATCGAAAACAGCTTCGGTGCTTTTCGCAATTAACCCTGTTTACTTCGTAAACCCAACACCACACCTGTTGTTTACAACCGGTTTCATTTTCGAGGCTCCGCTTATATCGTTTCCGCTTTTCCGAGTTCGTTAACTTAGCTTGTTTTGTTTCATTGGAATGAAGTTTCAATTGAAATGCTAATCTAATTGGTAATTTGCGGCATAACAGAATCAAAGTTTTGTTGAATTAAACTTGTGTTTTTTTATTGAAGTAACGAGGCAACTGAATAAAAACATTTCCTTTCCCTGTTAGTAATTTGTAACGAACAAATAAAAGAAAATGAACTATTTTTACGAATCTAAATTGCGTACATTTGTTTTTTTTATACAAACCGACATTTCAGGCTCTTTACAGATCCCATAGTCACGGCTGACTGAGATAAAAAATCATCAACCAGTTACCTATATCTAACATTAACACACGCCACCCTATTTTTAACCGACTTCAAAAAGGAGGAGGTTCTCAGTTCGACTGTATTTTTTTTGTTTGTACGTTACGCGAGTACTCCGACAATTGTGAAGCGATTTCGAGGATATTTTTTTGTTGCAAAGGGTGTAACCTCAGTAGTGGTCCCATGTAAATTTGAAGACAACCAACTGTAAGGGTGGCAAAGTAGGGGATGAATCCGGTTCGTTAGATTTCACCGACTTTCCGTTAGCCGATTTCTATAAAACTTGGCAAATAGATGTAATTGCACAAACTTTCGAGGACGGTTCTTTTTTATAAAAAAAAGGTGTAGTATTTACCGAACTTGTTATTTTAAACATATTGGTTTATTTGAAAAAAAAAACGCAATTTAGGCACAAAAGATTGTGTAATTTCCAAATAATGGTACCTAATAAGCAACGTAACAAAAAATGTGGGGAATTTTCAACTAGATAATATGCCAGACAACCACGCTAATTGCCTGGTCTCAACCTAGGGAATTCCTTACACTAAGAGTACCAGAGCAACGGAATGCACTCTGGGGCACTTCCCAAAACAGAATAGAACCAATTTAGAAAAGTTCATTTCCCAATTTGGTCCTGCCGGGAATCGAACCCGGTACTTCCTCATCCAGCGCCTACAGCATAAACTATACAGCAGTGTGTTATTAAGGCGATTAACGTTTTTTAACGTTGTACTGAAGTACCTCAGTTTGTATGGAAAACACGCGCTGTCCAACACATTGATAAAGCTTCTCCGCGCGGGTGCGTGTCGCACGCGGTTTTACCGCGCCCCCGTGCCGAGTGGCGCGGCGAACCGCGCTACCGCACAGATTTCTACTCAATTTGTGTCTGTTCCAGTAATTGTCATTTGGATTTTCCCTAAGAAACAATCAAAGGATTCAGTTGACATTCGTGTGTAGTTGAAAAATTAATTCTTCAAAACAATATTTTCTTAAATCTTTGTAATAAAGGTGAATGTTATCTTCCGTGTCTTTTTATTTGAGTAAACAAAAAACAAACGACAGTATAACTGCAGCGTCCTGAATGAGTTCTGTATTATTAACCATTTTTGTCAAAGAAAGATTTCGGCTACATGTACAATCACTACGGCGATCAACTACTAAGCGAGTACTTCAAAACGCAGATCTGCGTCTCCGCCACCGCGTGCTTGATGTGCGCGGTGCAGCGCCTTAATCACCTAAGAATCTCGTTCACATTATGTCGTAACATCTTATTTATTGTTGGACGACTGTCGCATCTACCCTGTTCCCATATCACGACTATCTGTCGGGACTGTGTCGTGGATTTTATCGTTGAAGTACTGTCGTGTCTAGCTGCTCCCACTAGATCGTAACGACAATTTATCGGTTCACGGCAGCCGCCTTGTCGTTTGTACAACAGAATCGTTTGAAGCTGCGATTATCTGTCGTTACATTTTTACCGTCGTTCTAGCGCTTCCCATTGTCACGACACAGTCTGTCGTCGTAACGTCAAAAAGTCGTGATCGATAGTTAATTAGTTAGTTAGTTAGTGTTGTTCTATGTGTGAACAGTTTCATTTAAATATACAAGTCACGACACTTTAAACTGCATGACTATCTGTCGTCACGCTCTTAATCTTCCAATCGATCTGTTTTTTTTTTTTGATAATATTTCATTTAGCCGACGCTGAGGCCCTGGATCATTGTACTCTAAACTTTCGTTGTTTTACGTTTTATGAGACACTTTTATCCCATATCCTCATGTTTCCCACACAATCTGGCCACACTAGTACATTCTACGTCCGGTGTCCGTCAATCTTTCGACCAACTGTTCGAACGGCCCCGTTTCGCCTTGTATTCCCTGACAGATACGTGAAACGGGTATCTCACCGTATCTCAGACATTACAAAAGCACAAACACATACAATGTATTTACCGAGCTGTTGACTGTTTCATAGTACACGAAGATATAGACATTATTCATTATACATTATGAAAAGTATGACGTATATGAAGCTATACATTTTCCGTGTGTAGTTTTGACTGTACACAATATTATAGTCGTCACCAAATAAGAGGCCAATTTGACAGCTAAAGAGGGCAATAGTGTGTAACTTTGAATGCGATCAATAAACAAACAATTATTAGCATAATTGAGTATAAAAATAATACATAAATTTTATTGAAACATTATATAATATGTCAAAACGTATTTGAAGTACTATTTTTGCACGAATTCCAAACTAAAATGTAATTTTGAGTTACACCGAAACGCCATACGTCCTCAAGCTATTTTTTCTTAAATAATAGTGTTATAAGCAATTAATCGCCGAATTTGATTGAGTCACTTTGAAAGAATATTGACTTATGTAGTTGTTTTATTGATGAATATACTTACTTACACTAAGTTTTCGTAATAAACCAATTATGAATGTTATAAAATCAAAATTAAAAGAATTGGATATAGTTCATCGTAACGTGGGACAATTTTACGAAAATAAGAGGAATTGTAATTGCAATGAAAGCTGTAAATGAATTACTTTTAAGCCCCCTGTACAACAATGAACCGTAACATAATCTAAACAATCACAAACTCTTAAAATATTGAATCGATTTTTCGTGAAAATCGTATAATATGATTAGTCCACATCCCTATTCGCGTCACGTAGACAAGTGTCAAATTTGACCTCTTATTTGGTGACGACTATATACAGGATTGTTTGTAAAATATTATAAAACCCCATAGGACAATATTACTAACATCATAAATGACAACTTATGATCCATGACTGTTGATAATTTATCAGATTTTACTTTCATAAAAAAAAAATAAAAACATTTGAATAGATCGCTTTAAACTATGTGCGGTAACAAAAGAATAAGATGTCGGTACATAATGTAATTGTAACCTTTTTTATAAAAAAAACACTGACCGCAAAAGTTCGTGGAATTACATCTATTTGCCAAGTTTTATTGAAATCGGTTACCGAAAATTGCCTGAAATCAGATTCACCTCTAGTTTGCCACCCTTGGAGGTGGAATATTTTCTTTAAATTTAAATACGACCAATAGTGAGGTATCCTCTTTCCAACAAAAAAAGAATCGAAATCGGTTCACTAAAGAGTAACCGTGTAACACACACACACACAAAAAAAATACAGTCGATTAAGAACCTCCTCCTTTTGTATGAAGTCGGTTAAAAAGCAAATTGTCATTTCGATCGAAAACCTAGGAGAGGGAGTGGCGTACCTTACTACCGAATACTGACGTATCATACAACAAAAACTTAAAAGTTTGATGCTGATCAGGTCATTTTGAAGATATAGTAATAATGAGACCGACCCGTTTCTGGTTTTATTATGTTTTATAAAAAGTAATATAACAAAGGTTGTTGTTTATGATGTGAGTAATATAGTCCTGCGAGGTTGTTAATATTACAAATAGGCTTTTGTATACTCATGGACATATTTGGAGGAATGAAAAAAGGTTGAATTATGATAACCATGTTCGTATGAACCATTTTGTAGTTCACTCTTTGTGAAAGAGTTCGTCTAGGGAAGTGCTGCCACCTTACCCATTTCTGCCGCCAAGCAGTAATGTGAGTATTACTGCGTTGTGGTTTTGAAGGGTAAGCATACTGGTGAAATTAAGGCACATGAGACTTGCTATGTTTGTCGCGTTTCTTTGAATATCTCCGTGAGTATATTTTCTACGACTATTCTGTATTGTGTACCGCGTATTTGTTTATCACTTCTTCTTTAATGCGCATTAAATTAATATAAATAAAATAAGCAGGCGGAGAAAATTTGACACAGACCCGACGTCGACAAGTGCCCGATGGTGACTGACGGGGCAGAACGCGGCGCGGCTTGTTTGTTAAACCTCTGAGCAATTTTCAAATTTTGAGATAAAAGTGATTTTAATAACGAATAGGGCTTCAGTTGAAAACCAAAATTTTGCAGGTTTTTTGTAGTATTTGAAGAGAAATATCTCCATGTAAAAAGAATATGTGCTAAGTTAGATATTTTATTCTCAAATAATTCGTTTTAGACTTTTATTATAGCCTGTTTTAAGGATTTTATAATATGATCGCGTGAAGTACATCCTATCGTGTAACGAATTACCACATTCCTTAGACAATATCCTTACTACCTTATGTCCTTACTAACTGCCTCCGTGGCCAAACGGTTACCATGCCGGACTGCCACGCAGAGGTCCCAGGTTCGATTCCCGGGAGAAATAGTAGTATGGCCTACAATTATTTATCTCGTGAGTTTGGGTGTAATTTGTGGTTGTCTATGTGTGTGTCCATGGCACCCGCGACACAGGGTTTCCCTAGTGCGGGGCTATGTTGAGAGTGTGCGTTATTTATTTATTTATTATTAGGCTCAACTCACACTGTCTCTCACTGTTTTTCAACTACAACGCCTGGCGACGCGCGTCGGCTGGCGACTACCCTCGCGTTAGTGCGCCCGGATCACAGTGTGGTCGGCGCCTGACGCCTCACAGCGCTCAAGTAAATCCGCTGCGACGCGAAGCCGCTCGACTGCAACCAAGCGCCGACCCACGTAGACGCTTGACTCCATATAACATATATTTGTACCTTAATAATGGGAAAATAGAGATGAATATGCTATAGGCCAAAAACATGACGCGTCGTGACGCTTCGACTGCGCCAGTGTGAGTTGAGCCTTAGGTGTATCGTATATTTTTTGTAAGACTGTTTGAAACCACTTGATCTAGCAAAACAGTTTTTCCCGCTTCTCTTCCTGTGACACGCCTTAACATCCTTTTTTTTATATGATATCAAGTGACGGGATGAACAAGTCGTGCGACTAATGGTAAGCTACACGCCTGTCCATAACAGTTGCAGTGCCACGCAGAGCTTTAAAACACGAAGATCTGAGGGGCACTGCCACAGCGCCCGTCACCCTGAGACGTAAGTTGATAAGTCTCATGTGCCTGTAAATTCACCAGCACCTTTACCCTTTCTAACCGGAACGCAGTAATAATGCTCTCATTACTGTATGGCGGCAGAAATTGGGTTGGTGGTAGTACTTCGACGAATCCTTTCTGATAGTAGATCCATTAGAGAAAATGGTTAGGTATCCAATGTTTAAATTTTTTTATGATACAATTAGTGTTAATTTACCTCCATCCCACTTAATAGAAAGTCACGTGAGGTCGACGATGGAGCATGCGCACCTAAATAACGTCTATTTGCTATCGGCTTAAGGTCCAAGTTATAGCATGCAGGGAATAAAGGGTTTTCAACAAGAACTTTGTTTTGTAAATCAAAATAAAACAATAAATTTAGATGGCAATGATTAAAATTTTTATTGTTTTAAAAAAGTAAGGTTTGGCGATTATGAATGAAAAATGATATCTGATAAATATCATTAATCAACAAACCACGACCACAGTTACAGATGTCGATTCTTTCATCAAAGTTTTTAATCACTTTTTGACAAAATGGTGGGTCTTTTTCGTTAATCACTTCACGAATTTTGAGTTTTAAGTCTGCAATCGATTCGATTGGCTCCATATAGACTCTGTCTTTAACATAACCTCATGAAAAATAATCCAGCGGTATTAAATCACATGATCGAGCTGGCCACTTAACGGCCGACTTTCGTGAAATTATGCGATCGGGAAATTTGGTTTGCAATAAATTCATTATTTCGGTGGTATACAATAAAATACATACAATAAAAATTTGAATAATTGTCATCTAAATTTATTATTTTATTTTGATTTACAAAACATAGTTCTTGTTGAACACCCTATATGTCTGCAAGCAAGGAATTCCACCCCATAGCATAAATGGGAATCTTTAAAATACCCACGTCTAGTTGGATGTCATACATTGTCGCGAGCCAGTTCTTTTCGGGGTTTGCTTGACAAAATGTCACGCGGCCGTGTTGTATAGTCGAAACACATACGTTGTTTAATAGAGTTGAGTTGTTTAATAAAGGTCACAAACCATATTATAATGTAAATGTAAACAACCCGTGCTTCTGTGTGGGGCTCAGTGTCTATTTCCCTGGAGACTAGTCAGTACAGTACTGTGTAGACATGAGGAAAAGCGTCACCGTGACTGTCGTTCCTGTTACAATAAAATCACAGTGACAAATCACTGTGATTTTGTCACGCCTGTTACTTACATCACTATTATGCGGTTTTGGCAAGCGGCTACTTTCTAATAGTCCTTATTGGTTTTTTTACTGAACTTTGATGGAACGTTTAATTTCTTTTGAAAAATTGAATCGCAATAACCTTCACAGTTCTACAGGCTTGTCGTATTATTCGTTTTGGATCAATTGCGTACAATTATCTTATTACACGGTATTTACACTGATTTTATTATTTCTTGGTTGATAATTAGAATTTAAAAATAAAAGTGAACTATAACGAGAAGTACAGCCGCCAAGTCTCTGATCTCGCATGATTTTGTTTGTAAAATGCGTCGTATACGTATGTCGTGGGAGATAACTAATGGAACGGAGGAATATCTTACGTGATTTCGGTACGTCGTTCCTGCATAAAAAGTCACGGTGATGTTATTTGACGTCTGCTCACTGTTATTTTTTCGTCGTGACATTATTTATTACCCACCTCTACTGCTGTGCCAGTGTGTGGTGCAACGTACGGACAGGTACGGATTTATACAAACTCATACAAATTTGAAATTTTTATAAAGCCCCGATCCGGAACTGTGTACTCTTAAAAGTAAATAAAGTTACCATCTGTAAATTAACGACAAATCGAGAACAATTATGTAGTAGCAGTAGAGAACCTTGTGAAAGAGTTCGTCCAGGGAAGTACTGTAGAAATAGGTATGGTGCTATTTCTACCGCCAAGCAGTAATGTCAGCATTTAGTGTAAATAAATAGTTTTTGCTCTCGATTGCGGGTTTTACTGAGTTTTAACCCGATTAAACCCGGCGTTATCAATATGCCGTTAAAACACCTGCTCTTGCGGCGTCTCTGTACACAACAAATCGCCATAAATAACATCGTCTGTATTATGTAAATAAAAATAAAAAATCCTATACTTTTAATGAAACTTGCTTCGCTACATTTTAAGGCAGATTTTGCATGATGAATTCGACAAGCTCCAATAAAATCATCCAAAATTATACGTATAACTTGAAGTTACAATATTGTGATGATGGTTCCCGTGTTACATAAAATATTCCCATTCAATATATTTTAACAATACACATAACTAATTCATTTGTTTAAATGGAAGACAAAAATCTAGTATAACTTGGGTGCCTCGTTGTACTACCCTACCGTACTTTCTTTATCAAGTTCGTGCTTCATTCATCCATTTTGACTGTTATTGCAATTCCTTGCATGCAACCGTATTAAACAATTTTAGGCGATTTTAGAGACAACTATATTGTCTCTATCCTCTAAGGTAAAGATATTCTGTGTCGTGGCCCCATAATTTCGTTTTATTGCCAAAAGCCCCACGTCTTTGTTAGACCCGTTTTCACGAGATAAGGCAGACAAGAATGATAATAAATGGCAGATAACGTTTTTTATATTGCTGGTAACTTTCCGACTTTTGTAATTTACAAATTATTTTGCTTCCTTTTGTGGAAATATTTACTCTTTATCATCGTTCAATTTTTGTATTTTCCCCTTTCGGGCAATCGGTCGATCAACATGTTTTGTAAACGTGACAGAAAAAGAAAAAAAAAAGAAAAAGAAGTTCTTACAAAATATCTTGTTTTCTTTATTTACGCTGCTATCCGACGGACTGCAATCGCAAAGTCGATACACATATATATACACTTGTATGCGGTCAAAGCTGACTGCAAACAGTTATCGCTGCGCGCCTAGCTCAGGAGCTCAGTGTTGATGTCAAAATGGAAGCACAGATGTTACTTGTAGCTTGTTAGTATATTCAAAATATTTATTATTCCATATGCTGACTTTATTTTTTTTATTTTATATTTTTTATGATACAGAGTGAAGGGAAGACCAAGTCGTGTGCGTGGTTTGAAGCGACATTATGCCCAGTGTAATTACAGTTCCACTCAGAGCTTTGAATCGCAAATATCTGAGGGGCATTGCCACTGCGCCCGTCACCCTGAGATATAAGTTGACAAATCTCATGTGCCTGTAATTTCTCCAGCACCTTTACCCTTCCAAACCGAATCGCAGTCATTCTCACATTACTGTCTGGCGGTAGAAATAGGTTACTTTCCTGTACTTTCCTCCTTTCAGTACTTTCCTGAGCGAACTCTTTCACAAGGAGATCTACTGCTGCTAATTATTTATTATTAGGGAAATAAATCACGATGGAAATCCTTTATTTAATTTGCTATCCCCGATAATACTCTGCGGTGGAATTTGAGATCAAAAATGTAAACAAAGGTGACATTAAAAAAAACCACGCTAAGTTTGAAGTACAAATGTAAAATAAATCCGTCGAGAACAGTTTTGTCAATGGCGATTTTTCGAGTTTTACGACCATGTTGTTTAAGACTTCAAGTTGAAAAATATTTTCTTTTATAGATTTTAAGACTTTCGTGGTTCTCTGACTCGAGTTGACGTTGACTCGAGTCAACCCGTGAGCATGGAGCGTGCAACCGTTCCGAAATATCGGGGAAATAAAAAGAAGTCATAGCGTAGTAACAAACCTGATATTAGTGATAACCGTTTAAATATTTTCTTCTCAAATATTACAAGAATATTCAAGTCATGAATATAAAGTACCAAAAAAGTAATTATTCAATAAGACAAGCAACGATGGGCATCTAGGAAACTTTTAAAACAAATAACGTATATTAATAAAACAACTAAGGACTATTTATTTCCAACATTGTTTAACCGTCTTCCGTAAGTAACACTTAGAAACCTTAACGGCGTATTTATTCTACACGAATTTAATCGCGCTCGCCCCGCCGCCGCGCAGCGACCGCGTGCATCTAACTGTCATGGCAAAATACGCTCTATATGTTTAAATTTTACGTTTTAACTTAAATGAGCGTCTCCGGCACGCGGCGGCCCGCGTGGCGGTTGCATTATTCAGAGGAATTTAAATGTTGTTACCACAGACTACATAAATATTTCTTCCGTGGTTGTTGCCTAGTAAATAGATTTCAGATTCGGCGTTAATGTACATGAAGGCCGCGCGAAAACTTTCGCCTCGTGTAACTAACTGGGCGCTTAAGGTAGTAAAAAATCTGTTAAAAATGAAATAAAAAAATATTTGTTAGATACAATGTAGGTAAATATTGAACAACTGTAATGTTGGTAACTGAATGTAATGTTTATATGACTGTATTATTAAGAGTAGCAACCAAACTCTCACGGTAAACTTTCATGAAGTTTGGGAGAACCTTATTTTATTTATAAAAATGTCATTGAACGGATAAATAAATTTAAAAAAGTCAGCGTTTCTTTTGCCGTTACTAAAAAAAATCAAGTCGTTTCATACACAAAAAATATATGTCCTCGAGAATGTCAATTGCTGCTCGTGATTCTCGAACGATCGTTCACATTTACTGCAGCCGACGACTGAAGTTGAAATCTCGACTGCACTTTACACAATTGCACGAAGAGTAAACTTTGATAAAAACAAAAGAAGTATTATCGGCCACGTGTATGTTGTTTCATAGAGGTTTTCGTGGCCAAGTTATATTTATAACTAGAGATCAGAATAGACGAGCTATATTTACCTGAACTTTAAGGAAGCAATACAATAAAGTGGATACTACCTCCATCTGATATCTCGGAATTATTATATTGTATTTTGTTTTACATTTTTATGTGTAATTAGCAATTAATTTAATTATTTTTAAAACAAACTTCAAACACAAAGGGTAAGATGTCTAGAGATGGTCTAGAGAGGTCTAGAGATGGGTATAAGAGGTCTAGAGATGGGTTTTCACCCGATAAATATCCGTCAAAGTGTTTATCCTAAAACATGGTTAAATTTTTTTTTGTGTTTTTTATAGTAAAATTCATTAGAATTCATTTTTTATTAAACAATTACGTGCGATTACTTCTCATTTTGCCATTGTTTTATGTAAAGGCGCTCCCTCGCCGGCGAGCATTCGCTTGTGAACATTCGTTTTTGAGCATTACATTTCAAATTACCTGCTTCACCAGCGAGCATTCGCATGAAAAGATTCTTAGGCTGCGATTCCACCAGTGATGTGCGAGTTAGCAAGTGGTAACAGGTAACGTAGGCACCTTTTTAGTGAGACCATTCGGCAAAGCCTTGTGGCCTAAACTTGGTACTCGACTTTAAGAATGCTCATTATGCAACTATTGCATAAAATACTATTTTTCTTAATTGTTCAACCGAATCCAGTCTTCGAGATGTTTGCTTCTTAACCGCTTGAATTGTTTAAATATCCTTTTCTGTTAATTATTTATGGAGCTCTTCAAATGGCAGACAGATTGTTCTTGTTGTTTTTAAATTTTTAATGCCTGTAGACGGATAATGCTTAATACGATTATGACGACTACTTGGAATCCATTAAGTAAACACTCACATTTGGTTATAAGGACTTGTTATACCTACACGTATTATTAGAAGATATGGGAAAAAGTGCTTATTTTTTAAACGCTTAAACGTTGAATATTTTATGTGCATTCTACATCGTCGACCTCATCATCACTTACCATCAGGTGAGATGGAGATCAAAGGCGCACTTATTTTTAGTAAAAAAAACGTATATGTTGTTAACAATTCATGACAATAAACTGTAACGAAAAGCAAACAAAAGCTACAAAACAAAAAATCAAAGAGATATAGTAAAAGTGGCAAAGGACAGCCTAAATTTTAACCAATAATTTTTTTATAAAGGTTTATGGTCCGGTTGCAAGACCTTTAAGCCAATTTTTTTGAGGGTACAAACAGCTTGTATCACAATGTAATAGAAACTATATTAAACATGATGTTCTGTCTCTGGTGCATAGAGTTCGTGGCAGCGACAACAGCCTTCTGAGTATAATTGCAAAAAGGGTTCCAGGGTTATTTTCATGAGCACTGAACCCGGTTGCATATTAGTTTTAGAAAAAAATGTTATTTGTAATATTAACTCTATTTATAAGTGCTTTGTTACTAACTTATACGGATAAATATTCCTAAATAAAGATATTTGAATTTGAATTAAATCAAAATCACTGGCCTCTTTAATATTTTTTGCACTGCGGTCTTAAAAGAATTATTTAATCATTATGTTCGTATTTGTTTTGATTACAAATACTTACTCTCTGAGTCTCAAAGTGCCTCATTAATCTACCACGGGTCACAGCCTCCGAGTTGGGGCATTCTGCCAATCTACCCGATTGTTACGTGCCATTGTTCCAAATCTAAATAATGATTAGTTCCACTACTCAAAAAAATTGTTGGTTCTTTATCCTGTTTATCCTATAGATCTATTCTAGGGGCTGGGTTCTTGTCGGTGGTGTAATCATCGTTCATAACTTAGAGTTCAGGAACTACGATAATATTTCGCATATCTGATCTTCTTCGTTTGCTTTTCTTTTCTTTGATCTTCCCTTCCATAATGCTTCGGTTCTTTATTGTCTTTGATTGGTACGTCACAACATTAAATTAAATACTTCCATTCCAAATAGACAAAGAGATAAAAAGAACTTTTATTTATAACACAAATTATCAGTTATCAAGTTACTTTTACTTCCTGTCTTATTGCCAACATTCGCTCACTTCCGATTGAAACGGAAGCCAATGCGATACAGGCCACTGTGGCGGTATCTTTCCAGCCTACTAATTTCGCTTCTCACTAGAGTTACCAGCCTATTTTCTATTCTCGGCCAATTTTTATGGCAACGGGAAGCAATTCACCTTATGGTGTTATTATGACTAACATTTATTGTATTGAATATTACTTTATACTTTGTGTTTTTACTACCATGATATTCATAAATAACAAAAAAATAAAAAATAAAATCAATTTATTGCAGACAATTTACAGTCCATTATTTTGTTAGTACAGTCAAAAGCACGTCAACCTTGACACTTTGTACTTAGGATCGTTATTATCGTAAGCGGCATAGAGTTGGATTTAAATCTTAAGTCAAACTTGACGTGCTCTTGACCCTGTACACTTACAAATTTATCTTAGTACAAAAATTATAAATAAAAATAAAATAAATGAAGGGTCAGATACTATACGATACTTGCTAAACTCACCGAGTTCCCAGAACGTGGAGTTCCCCCTATCCCCTATCATTTTGAGAATTAGAATTCTTGTTGTTGTTATTGACACAAAGACCGAACAAATACAAAGAAGAACAAAGACAAAGAGATTTGAACCAGCGGATTTTCGCCAAATTGGGGCTATCACTATTTAACACACTTATTTAACACATTTTGTTTTTTTTTGCTTTAACGGTTTTTTTGCCATAGCGCCATCTGTGAGAAACCGATGATTATGACGCCTCCAGAAATGCCGATGTTATTGTATCGTATTTTGTTCTATATAATTTTGATATGGTAGTATTATCTACTGCATGTGTATCAATTCCTTAAAGTGTAGGTAAATATTATATTCTGTCTAATCAAATCTTAAGTTATTATGGACTATAACAAGCGAAACAAGACGAAACTGTAGGAGTCAGTAGTTTTGTGACGATGAGACCTCCTTCATCTTTTATCACCCTCTGGCTCCTGGCTACTACTTGTGAAATTTCAATCGTTCTCTAATTCCTTTTCTTCGTTATTCATACTTTGCTTCGTTTCGTTATCATTCCCATCAAAATTCTTAGGGGTTTGTCGGCTCGGCTTGATTTAAAATTTTTCCCATACTAATACGGTTTATTTAGCTTGGGTCGAACGGTAGGGACACTAACTTTATTTCAGAACATTGACTTACAATTATATGGACGTCGAGTCCGCGCTAAAAAGTGTCCGAACTTATAGGGCGTTAAAATCGTATACAGAGCGTCATTCACGCTTTAGTCTTCGTTTGTTCGACTGACAGCGAAGCAAGCAAAATTAGACAATACTGCGATGACATTACAATTTAAATTCAACGTTTTAGCTTTTTCATATTCCTTTACATGTCACTACGTTTAAATAGGTTGACTTGGGACATTTTCGTGGTTTTTGTATTAGACCCGTCGTCCATTTATTTGTAAGTCAATGTTTCAGAATTTATTTGTTTACAGACAAAATTAAAGTCCGTTGAAAAATGTATATCGTGTACTTCAGACGATATAAAAAAAATCATTGGTATGTGTTAAGTACAGATTGAATACAGCGGTTTTCTTGTAAAATTTCGAGGTAAGTTTGTGTTTTTTTTTCTATCGTGAATCGTATTTTCACACCGTATACTGATCAGTGTATATCCTCAAATTCACTATATACTTTTTTCTAAAGTGTTTGATTCACATTTTAAATGTTATGCGGAGTCAACCGAAGACATTGAAGGTAGTATAGACTCTGAAGTGTCGCTTAGTCGCTTTGCCGTTCCGCTGTCCACATAATATGCCATCGTTTCGATGTGTCGCACAAGAAAACAAATACTATCGTAACTCAAACACATTGACTTACAAATAAATGGACTACGGGTCTAATACAAAAACCACGAAAAAAATGTCCCAAGTCAACCTATTCGAAATTTAAATTGTAATGTCATCGCAGTATCGCGCTGTCAGTAGAACAAATGAAGACTAAAGCGGAGTGTCGCGCTCTGTATACGATTTTAGCGCCTTACAAGTGCGGACACTTTTTAGCGCGGACCCGACGTCCATATAATTGTAAGTCAATGCTCAAACATGATGGCATTCAGAAAACACAATTTTATTCTTTTTTTAAATTCCGCATTGCAATGCGGAATCAACCGAAGCCATTTGAGGTTCTATCAACTCTAAAGCGAAAAGAAATGCTCATGAAGTATCCTCATTAAACCCCTAAGTTCACCACCACCAGGAGGTTATCAATTCGACTGTATGTTTTTTTTTTTGTATGTATGTTACACGATAACTCCCGGCATTTGTGAGCCGATTTTGATGATTCTTTACTACTTCAAGTGTAATGTTTTCTCAATCAATTTGAAGAAAATATTCCACCCCTAAGGGTGGCAAAGTAGGGGTTGAATGACTTTTAAGGTCAGTTTTTTTAGTATCTGTACTGTTTTTTTTTCATCATTAGAATACGTATACAGGCCCTCTTGGGGTAACTGGATTGTACATAAGACTGTTTAGGGAGTGTTTTATACTGTTGTACCTTTTATATCATTGTATTTTTGTTAGGTTAGCCTTTGGTTCTTTAATTTTTAACCGATTTCAAAAAAGAGGAGGAGGTTCTTAATTCGGATGTATTTGTTTTGTATGAATGTTACGCGATAACTCACGATTTAACAGATTTTGGTGATTCTTTTTTTTGTTGGAAAGAGGTACCCCAGTATTGGTCCCATTTAAATTTGAAGGAAATATTCCACCTGTAAGGGTGGCAGACTAGGGGATGAATCTGGTTTCGCGTACTTTTCGGTAACCGATTTCAATTAGACTTGGCAAATGGATGTAATTCCACGAACTCTTGAGGTTTGTTTTTGCTTTTTCTAAAAAAGTTGTAATTATTTACATCTAATAAATTCATGTGGGCCGAGCCCTTATTTTACTTTCGCTAAGGCTAGGCCAGGCCACAGTTTTAAACAATACCCTGACTGGAACGTACCTTTCCTTGCTCAACATATCTAGCCAGCGGATCATATAGGTAGTTTTCTATACAGTTAAACTTAAGTCAGCGTTTTATTGGTCTTCTTAACTTTATTACGCAATAAAACTGCACTTTAGTACACAGGAAGACGCTTCTGCCGATGGCCTGTCGCTTTCAATTTATCTCCAAGTCCTTTTCAATTACGCACGCGAGAAGTTTCTCGCGAAAGAGAAATTAAAACTGGCTATTATATTTTCCTGCTATTCCTTGTGATATTGGTCACCCTATCTAGTAATCGGCTCTACGAAATCCCGCAGGCTACGATCGGTAATTTACGAATTAGAGTCTATATAGACATCTGAAAGGTGCTGACAATAGCGTTATTATTAGTGTTGCGACGAATTCAGGCCGAATATTGAATATTCGGCTGAACGACTCGGCCTGATTAACGCATGTACGAAAATTGGCACAAAAATACTACTTTGCATTTGAAACTAAATATTGTCGTAACTCAACAATGGTGGAATAGAAAAAACACGACTTGAAAGTTCCTAAAGTAAATTTATTGGTTCATTTAGTTTTTTATTTAATTGTCTATTTGTGTTTTCTCAATTCCATAGTTTTCAATGTTTAACACAGTATTTGGTTTCATATGCGACTTATTAACTTCAGTTATAATAAATGATATTGTACAATAGAAAGGAATAGGTAATTTATTTTCAAATTTATAATTTATGACATTTTAATGAAGAAAATAATTGTTCACTTTGAATAGCTTTCAAAAACTTGAGCTCCTTGTGAAAAAGACGAAGAAGAATTCGGTCCAGGGAATTACTGCCGTAAGGTGGTAGTAATTCTGTCGCCAAGCACTAATGTCAGCATTATTGCGTTTCGGTTTTGAAGGGTAAGGGTGCTGGTGAAATTACAGGCACATGGGACTTGTCAACTTGTGTCTCAGGGTGACTGAAAGCTTTGAATGGCCTTGCAACTTTTTTTTATAATCAAGTGACGGGACGGCCAATTTATGCGCCTGCTGATAAGCTACACGCCTGTCCATAGCATTTGCAGTGCCATTCAGAGCTTGAAATCTTAAAGATCTGAGGGGCACTGCCACTGCGCCCGTCACCCTGGGACATAAGTTGACAAGTCCCATGTGCCTGTAATTTCACCAGCACCCTTACCATTCAAACAGTAACGCAGTAATAATCGCATTATTTCTTAACGGTAGAAATATGTAAGGTGGCAGTACTTCCCTGGGCGAACTCGTTCACAAGGAGCTCTAACTGCTACTAGCTAACTGCTGTGTATAGGCGTGTCGCTTGCCTTGATATCACTTACCTGATTACACTTGATATCACAAAAAGAGAGCGCAATCTCACAAAACGGTAGCCAATTACTCAATAGTTTTATTGCTCTCCATGAGTACTTAGATTCTAAATAGCAGTTGGATAGCAGGTATAAGGCAGTCCAACTGGCGTGCCACCAGCGTGTTGATCTAACCCGTGTGGTAACACGCTTACATTTGGACTCTGTAATGGTGAATACTCAATTATTCACTTACAACGTGTCGTCCCTTACAGCTCTAATGGAATTTCGACGTAAATAAATTAACGTCACGGCATGAAATTCAGAATTTATGTAAAAACTTTTTGCCGTTAAAATTATAAGTTACGTTTACGCCCACTAATGGGGAGTTAGTCATATTTGCATAATTCCTACCTTTGGAATGAAAGTGGCCTAATTAAAAAATTAACAAAATAATTTTTCATTAAGTTGTCAATTTGGAACTGGAGGTCTACCACGAAATCACACACTTCGTGACTACGAACACAACGAAGCTCATACGTACTACAAAAATGTTAGTTTTACGATGAGAGTAATGTGAAAATTCGATACGGTAGCTGTCGTTTCGGAGTAAGGTAGCCACAAATACTTATGTCTAATCACGATCTTCGATCGTTGCTTCGTGGTAGACCTCCTTATCTATTAAAGCTCAAATGGTGCAGGCTCACTATATGGGTATCTTTCATATGTTAGAAATTCCACTTGAGCATCGGTTGAATCTGCACCTGCAAAAGGTGCCTACAGACTTTTTTAATCGACTCGTATCGATCCTACAAAAAATACGATATCGATCGTATGCTTCTTATGTTATTATATCTTATTACTTAATTTTGTCTGATCACACGTTTTGATCGAGAACCGAGAGTACCGAGATTAGTGCAGAGTACTAAAAAACCGACCTCAAAAGTTCGTGGAATTACATCTATTTGCCAAGTTTTATTGCGATCGGATACCGGAAAGTGCGTGAAACAAGATTCATCCCCTAGTTTGCCACCCTTAGAGACGAAATATTTCCGATATAAGAATCATCAAAACCGTTCACAAAAAAAATATGAATGTTACGCGATAGCTCTTTTTTTTGTGAAGTGATTTTGATGGTTCTTTTTTTGTTAGAAAGAGTGTACGTCATTATTGGTCCCATTTAAATTTGAAGAAAGTGTTCCTCATCAAAGATTTCAATAAAATTTGGTAAATACATATAAACAATTATTATTTGTACAAGTCTCATGGTGTTCCAAACCGGTTAGAAAAAAAATGTCCTTATAATTAGAGCGAAAAAGACTAAGCGCGTTTCGCTTTATATTTTTTCTTTTTTATACAAATAATAAATAGGCAAATTACTCCACTACACGGATTTTTTTAGTACGCTAGCTTATACTTTATATATTATGTTATATATGTACATTGCGAAGTAGTGACTAAATGTTACAAGGGCCTTTTAAAAACGAGAATGAATAAGCATTATTTTATCATGTTCAGGTGTCGGCCATGTTTATTTATTTATAGCATCACGTACACGCTGAAAAACAGGGTTCGAAATTATGAAAAATACATTTGTTTTCTTTGATAATTTTCGTTATAATTATCTGTCATATGTATCCAATAATTATCTGTGCTGATTCATAGTTTTGTCTCTTTGATTTTCGACTTCAAATTACAGTGAGTATGTACACGAAGAAAAATGTTTGGGTAAACTGTAAGTCAATGGGGAAAACGATTTGTTTTGTGACTTTTTGGGATTGACATTTGCCACGTTTGAATACATCTCGGATCCAAACACATGCCTCGAGTTTGCGGCAGCGTTTTGTTGTTCCAATGACCAAGGTTATGATTATCATATATTCACACCCTGCTTCTTGATTCAATTTGTCACTTAAAATTGTCCCTCCGATCGTTGTGCACTTAATTACATTAACTTAATTAGTTTATAAAAAAAGCGTTGCAATCCACTATAGTCGTCACCAAATAAGAGGCCACATTTGACAGCTAAAGAAGGCGATAGTATGTAACTTTGAATGCGATCAACGAAACATGAACAAACAATTATTAGCATAATTGAGTTTAAAAAAATACATAAATTTTAATGCAACATTATGTAATATGACAAAACATATTTGGGAGTACTGTTCTCGCACGAATAACAATATAAAATGCAATTTAGAGTTACTCCGAAACATCCTGAAAACAGTTACGTCCTAAAGCTATTTTTTTTAAATAATAGTGTTTTAAGCAATTCATCGCCGAATTTCACCGAGTCACTTCGATTTCTCGGAAAAAAATGTTGCTTATTAAATGTTAAAACAAAAATGCATAAAAATAGGTGTATTTTAAATAATTATGTATATAATCTGTGAATTGCAAATAAATTTATAATTTATCAAATTTAGGGGGCTCTAACCCCGTACTCCTAGCCAGATTTAACAAAAAAAAAAAAAACTTTATTTTCAGACTACAGGGTCCATAGATTGTTAGTAAACAGAAAAACCTTGAGTGGAAGGCACTCGCGGGCACTCGCAGGCACCTAACTTAAATAAAGACTTGTAAACATTTCCACCCTATCTGGTGGAGTCGCAGCCTTACAATCTGAACAGAGTGTTACATTACAGGCGAATGCTTCCGGTGAACGAGGCTACCGAATGTTACGCAGTGAATGCTCTTCTCACCTCACTCAGCGCCTGTAATGCTCGCTTTTGAACGTTACATTACAAGAGCATGTTCGCGCAGTTAGTGAGATTTTATCGACTCGAAAAACGTAGATTACTTAAAACAATGTCAAAATGAGAAGTAATCGTACGTAATTACGAGTATTTAATAAAAAATGAATTCCAATGAATTTTATTATAAAAAA
>NW_020653945.1:22957704-22972795 GCF_003589595.1 Hyposmocoma kahamanoa
GTTAAAACAACCAAACATTAATTAATTAATTTTTCGTATTCCGTATTTCCGGATATGGTTTTAATGCATCGTGAGACAAAACTACTGACCTAGGAAGTCAAAGTTGGCTATGTCTATACATGTATCTACATATGTGGAACACCTTCTTTCGATCATTGCTTAATAATAAAGCCCATGAAAGTGAAAATAATACGAACTACATGAAATTAATTATTTGAATGTGAAATTTTACAACCATGGAAGATACCATAATAGCGTTCGTAGAATCTTGAAACTAGTGATACAACGGAAATGTTGTAACGGAAACAGAAACGGACACAGATATAAAAAAATAATCTTATCAGTAAATATTGTAAAGATCGCAATGAAATAGTTTCTTTAACTCTTCTCAATTCAACTATTTTGTATTTATTATATACTGTATTTTTTTTTGTGTTTATGGTGCATTCAATACAAAACTTCCACAAAAACGCGTGCTGTTGATCAGTCACGAATGTTGTAAACTTCCGATTAAAGTTCAGTTACAAAAGTTGCGGAAGCAGAAACAGATGTGAGAAAGCGTGCGGACCTTCTGCAGAGAACATATGTCTGTTGCAGTACTATTTTAAAATAGTACTAATAAAACTAAACTATAACCTCTCTCCGGAAAAGTTGTAATTTTGCAGATGTGACTTTATTACATCAAAGATGTGTAATATTCATTACAATCCCAAATCGCTCCAATAACGTAAAAGTTGGTATTGTTAGTAAAATAAATGGATTCTCTAAAACTGCTTCCTAACGAGATTGAAAAGAACGTCTGTTTTAGATTAATAAGACTGAATATATTCACGGACAAATGAATTAAGTAATAAAAGTAATGGCACTATCGATTGGTTCAAGCGGCTTTGGTCAGACGGCTTGACGCCCGCCTTATTACCAAGTCAAGTACGTAGAGAATCAATGAAGAAAGGCCGGACGTCGAATCGCCCAGACTGCTGCAATACTTTGTTTAAATATTTTAGACAAAATGTTACCGTTGTGTTTTTTTTTTACTAAAAGTAAAACTGTTTCTAAAACTGTTAGTGTAGTACAATGTATCCGCTCCTACAAATGAGAGCGTATTGGTGTTTGGCTCGCCTACGCACCATTACGTGCTTCCGGGCATGGCGGTCTTACCAGATTGAACTCTCTACAGCTGTATCGAGTAACGTGTACCCTCAAGACAAATCATAGACTTTGGGGGTTGATGTTGCTCGCTTCCGAAGGTTTACCCTCGAGACCCTACAAGTGATCCCTGGGTGGTGCTAAAGAGCAACAACTACTGGTGGTAGGCTTCGACCGTGGTAGTCACCACCCTCCCGACGTCGTCGTGTCGCCAAATGGTTGTCACCGTGTTCCGACTCGTGTTCGGGAGTTGCTATTAGGAGGTAGGGTCTGAACAGCTGCATTACGTCAAACGACGAGTTGTAGCTGCTTGTACTGCCACACTGAGCACTGGGTTCTAGCTGGATGGAGGCTAGCGGGATCCGAAGCACGGTGCACCGCTGGCCGACCGTGTGAAGTTAGGGGCCCAAGTAGCGGGAAAGCCACCCGCCCACCTGCCCTGCCACCCAACGAAAAGTCCCGGAATGCTCCACCTTGCCGGTTGATGACCGGAGGGGAGGACCAGGTGGCCATCTCCGGGGGGGTTCGGGCGTCTCCGCAGTCTCCAAGCCGATTGTACCCTCGTGTAGCAGTGTTAGCTTTGCTGCTTGGTTGAACACGACGCAGAGCCTCGTTCAACTGCCTTCCTCCTGCCTATTCACTTCCCTAAAACAATAAAATGAAAAACAGAAACGGTAATAAGTTTACATAGCGGTTGCACGTCCTCCCACTAAAAATGCACCTCACTAATATCCGAGGTCTGCATTCAAATCTCGATTCGGTCCACCATCATCTTGAAACCGATAAACCGCAGCTGCTGTTCCTCACCGAGACGCAGATCAGATGTCCGACTGACACGGCGTACCTCAGCTACCCCGGGTATACTCTGGAGTACAGGTTTCTACTTCGTGCCGGAGTCTGTGTGTACGTTCGTGATGATATCTGTGTCAAGCGTCTCAAAAACCTTAAGGCACCGAGTTTATCTGTTTTATGGCTTCTGGTAGACTCAGGACTTGCACAAATAGTGTACTGCTGTGTTTACCGATCGCAAAGTGGCGATCAGGAGACAACCAAGCTGTTCCAATATCTGAGTGAGACGTCTGATGAGATTCAGCTTAGGTACCCAGCGGCGCAACTAGTCATTCTCGGGGACTTTAATACACACCATCAAGAATGGTTGTTCCCATACCAGATGACCGATCATGCTGGGAGAGACCTCTGCTGAGGCCGGATGGCACGCTGGCTCATACTGCAGAAGAGAAGGTGAATCTCTTTGCCTCACTGTTTGCAGAGAGTTCGCGTCTCAGGCTGGCTGTGCTATGGCGCCAGTTCGCATACGCCAAAAAGAGGTACTTAGAACTCTGCGGAATCTTGACGTGAATAAAGCTAGCGGGCCAGATGGAATTCCAGCGGTAGTCCTACGTAACTGTGCGCCTGAGTTGTCTCCTGTTCTCATACGCCTGTATCGCCTCTCACTTGAGACTGGTGTAATTCCCAGGTCGTGGAAGCTTGCAAACGTGCAACCTGTGCCCAAAAAGGGAAGCAGAGCTGACCCTGTCAACTATAGACCTATCTCAGTTACTTCCATATTCTGCAAGACTATAGAACGTGTACTCAACAACCGTCTCTTGTCATACCTTGAAGACAATGACCTCCTCAGTGATCGCCAGTATGGATTCCGACGAGGGCGATCTACCGGGGATCTTCTTGTGTATGCCTGTCACACATGGAGCGAGGCTACAGAAAAGCAAGGCGATGCACTTGCAGTGTCTTTGGACATTTCTTAAGCCTTTGACAGGGTCTGGCACGCTGGCGTATGCTGATGACAGCACAGTTGTAGATAGGTACTTGACCAATGCAAAGGTCAGAGGAGAGGAAATCCAGTCTTGTCGAGAGTCCATGGTTAGCCGTTTAGATTTGACGCTCAAGGCAGTCTCCGATTGAGGCGATGCCAATCTTGTCAAATTTAACGCTACCAAAACGCAGGCGTGTCTATTCTCCACTAAACGGAGTCCCTTTGAGCTGACTCCGACGTTTCGTGATATATCCATACCAATAGCCGATCGTCTCCAGCTACTTGGAATGGACCTGTCGTCCAATCTGAACTTCGGCAGATACATTGAATCCATGGCCAAAAATGCAGGCAGGAAGCTTGGCATCCTTTCCAGGGTGAGGCGTTACTTCACACCGGGACAGTTGCTTCAGCTGTATCAAGCACAGGCCCGGTCATGTATGGAGTACTATTACTACCTTTGGGATGGCTCTGCTACATATCAACTGGCCACCTTGGATTCAATTGACAAGCGTGTCAAGAGCCTTTTAAGTGACTCGGAATTAGTAGAGACGAAGCTGCAGAGCCTTGAACACCGCCGTAAAGTTGCCTGCTTATCGGTATTTTACAGGATATATCACGGAGAGTGTGCGATGGAATTACACGATTTAATTCCGCCTTCCCCTTTCCATTATCGGGGGACTAGTCGTAGGCTTGGCTTTCACCCCTATGTTGTGGATATTCCAATGATTCGCACGAAGCGTTACGCTTCCACATTTATAAAGCTAACGGCTATAGAGTGGAATTCCCTGCCTGCAGACTTGTTCCCTGAACGTTATAACTTGGACCTTTTCAAGGCAAGAGTGAATAGGCGTTATCTAGGTGTGCATGCTCCATCGTCGACCTCATCGTCACTTTCTATCAGGTGAGATGTAGGTCAAATGCACACTTACATTAGGAAAAAAAAATAGACAATCCGCAAAGTCACCATTATTTCATTGGTAAACAAATTACAATTGATAGTCATACTGATTAAACTCTACTGCTCATTCGTAAGGCAGACTCTCCTGAGAAGAATGAGCCAAGAAACTCTAGGGGTTGCTCTTTGTAAATATACGTTTGAATACATTCATCATTACAATGTTTAATTAAGACGTCTAGATCGAGAATACCTGAAAGAGCTAAATGGGTCTCTACCACGAATTTTTGTCATCCAAGTACGCAGAAACAATATAATAACCTGTAGTATAAAGTTTTTTAACCGACTTCAAAAAAAGGAGGAGGTTTTCAATTTGTCTGTATTTGTTTTGGTATGTATGATACCTTAGAATAATAACGCATAGAAACCTAGCCCGCACACGCTAAGTGAGGCAAATTGAAGCGCGCCAAAAGGGCCTACATGAGCGGGCGGGGCGTCAGTGCTCAAGGACAACTTGTCCAGAGAACAGATCAAGAATTTTAGTTAAAAATGACGAAATGTGCGGTAAATGAGTGTAAAAATTCGTCAGACAAACATAAAATAGATACTAACATCACATTCCACAAGGAAGTAACCCGTTTCAACTTGTATTTTTATATAAATATTCACTAAAACCGAAAAGTAATCTACTACTAAAACTAGCCTACATGAATTTGATTTTTGCCTCACTTGTGACAGTTTGTTTGATATGAAACTATCATTCTATGCGTTATTATTCTAAGTATGATACGCGATAACTCCGCGATTTGTGAACCGATATTGATATCTTTTTTTGTTGGAAAGACCAGAAGTGGGCCCATTTCAATTTGAAGAAAATTTTCCATCTCTAAGGGTAGTAAACTAGGGGATGAATGAATTTTGAGGTCGGTTTTTTAACCGGAGGTTAGGTAATGTTTCACTATAGTTTTAAACCCCGTAAATGGCAAATTTTGAATATCTATCGGAATCTTATTATAGAAGCGTGTAAATTAACTATTAAATGAATTTGAAACTTTATGAAGACAACTGTCAAGAGCAGCTAGTTTATTTTAGTCTAGTTTAGTCTGTCGCTATTTTTCATAAAAAATATAATAATTTTCTTAACTTAAATTAACAATTTCATGAATGTATTGTGATGTTAGTGTAAGAATGTTTATCTCTTTAAACTTATCTCTCAAATACACTCTGGGCCCCAGATTGTAAATTGCCCTAACCGCACGTTTCTGCAGGACAACATTTCTAGGTATTAATATCGGCGTCATTACCCCAAAGCAAAATACCTACACCACAGTTGTATACGTTACCCTTTATAAACATTTTGAAACGAGATGGAAAGGTGAAATCTCTCTCTATTAGAAATATATTGCCTGATTTTCCCTGTTTTTGCTATATTGTAACTACCAAGTATTCATAAGGTTTGACAAGTGTACCCGTGACTCGGTAACTAGTTGGCAGTAGAGTCAGATTCCCTATGAGACTTTTCAGTTTATTCAGCACAGTTATATTTAAAACAAAGATCGAACAAACATGAAGAGAAATCCCATCGATACGGCTGGATTCGACCAGCGCCTGCTTGTTAGACCGGAGCTGCCTGAAGTGGGTTGGAAAACGTCATTGGCTGCTGCATATTTCAGTTCCTTCCCTATATTTTTTTTATTATACAATAACATTGCCAATTTACCATGACCTTTTCGGTAAAGAAAACGTGTGAAGTCCTAAACCCCTCCGTGGAGACCCATGCCCAGTAGTGGAACGTATGAATGGGTTCATAATGATGATGAGTTATTTTTGGACCCAATCGTAATGTAGCGTCTAGTGTCGTAACTAAAAATACAACGGCCTCTAGAAGGTATATTTTTTACTTCTACCTAATAAGTGACTGTCTATCTGACATTAGGACAATATTATTTTCTTAACTTTGACAAATGTGCGTGTCAATAGATGGCATTGTGTGTTATAAACTAATTTATAAGTTAACGCTTTCTAATGTGGCTAGACGGCGCTAATCCTGAACAAAATAAAAGAATAGCCGGCACTATCCATAAAAATCTATGTAACAAGCGCCATCTAATTGATTTGTTTCTTATCACTAGAATTAGGAGTGCTTTTATAAATTGCAGCTTGTCAATGGTAAACAAATTAGTTGGTATTTGGTACTCTTCGCGATGTTTGGTGTAACATTAGGTACTAAGTACCCGACTACACTTTCTTGTGCAGTCCCCTTGTGTTATTAAAACCGTGAACCCATGGTTTCAGTATTTTCATGGACAGGTGTGTAGCTTACAATCAGCAGCTTGATTTTCATTGCGTCTCTCGATCGGAAACTGCGTCTTTTCCGAGTCGAGTCGCATAATTGCGATTCACAACTGGCCGATCGGAAACTTGACATTAAAAATCGGCACAATAGTTGATTTAACTCACAAATTAGAAAAATATAGTAATTGGGAATCAGGTTCATCTTCTCGCTCGATTCCGATTTCAATCAAAATCAGCATGCACGACTTGTTCGTCCCGTCACTTAATATTATAAAAAAAAATGTGGCGCACGGTATCCTGAACAACATAAGTCCTAATAGTTGGCTTTTGTTCAAATTATACATGTATGAATGCTAATGTAATTTGAAAGAGTGGGTGGGCCAGTTAATTATAGGGTCCCTCGTTCCGTATTCAGCCTCAAAGTGACATTTCATTTTGAAGATTTCGTGTGAAGGCCTTCTTGTTAACAAAGGACGCAGGGTTTAAAGTCCTTGGCAGATGACTTTGTGCCTTAATGCGGGCGCTGTTACAAACGGGTTTGTGTTGCTCGCTCTTTGTGGGCACATGTCCATTGTATCTGTCTCCGTTAATCTGCTAGAGAACAAAGGATCCCGCATCAACCCTACATGTAGTTGTTTCAGTCCCATTTGCTGTTTTGATATATCAACCTGTGTAGATATAAGTGCTAATACCGAGTTCTAACTGTTTTGGAGTTTATTTATAAAATGTATTTTGGATTGAATTTGGATCGTCGTCGTCATCAATGCAGTGTACGTCCCGCTTCTGGGCTCCTTTATGGAGAGGCTTTAGGCCGCAATTCGCCGGCTCAACGCGTGTCGTGAACGCGCTATTTATACAATATTCTGGTTGCAAACTGGACGACAGCGGGTCACCCGCTGCTTGTGTCTTGCGACTTGCGCGACTTGATCTAAATGCCTCAGTTTGCATTATGCTGTTCTCGAAGACAGCGGCGCGGGCGGAGGCGGTACACCAGAGTCGCGCTGTTCCGAATGATGTTGCGAATGCGCGTTCGAATAGTCATAGGTGATTATCACACAGTCCCGCACCACGCAGCTGAATGCGCGTATATCCTGTATAAAACACAACAGGAAATGTGCTGATAAGTAGGTTCTCGCTCTAAGCAAGGAATGGCTGTTATATCTATCTGGCCGACATATCTATCTGGTACCGAAGCCCACGTCGTTGTTCTTACGAAATATCGTATTTGGCATTTTAAATTTTTAACATTTGTAGGTGGGTCTTACAATTCGACTGTACTTTTTTACCGATTTCGATGATTCTTTTTTTGTTGGGAAGGGGGTGGGAGTAGTAGGGGTACCTCAGTGGTGGTCCCATTTAAATTTGGAGAAAATATTCCACCTCGAAGGGTGGAAGTGGCAAATTAGGGAATGAAGCCGGTTTATTGGACTTCACCCAATTTCCACTAACCGATTTCAATAAAATTTGGCAAATAGATGTAAACAAATATTAGACGTCGGTTTTTTTAAATAAAAAAGTTATAATTATTATGACTATGTAAGACGTACATAGTCATAACTCTTATTTTTGAAAAGAAAAAAGAAGAAAGAAGAAAGATGTTTCTTGCAATATTTCTGTTATTAAATATCATGAATGTTTTTACTACAATAAAATCTGCCACTAGTTTGTTGTTATTATTGATAAAAAGATGAACAAACACAAAGAAAAATTCCTTTGTTCAAAAACTCGAACTACCGAGTGTTTTCTCACCGTGGCTACCGCTCTTACCAACTGAACTATATATCGAGTCAGCATGTCTTAAGAATTTCTACATATTCGTAAGACATGCTGACTTTGAGTTTAAATTAAACGGATTTTTGTTAGCCGTACGGCTTCTTTCTTTTGTTCGATCTTTTTATCAATAATAACAACAAAACATTTCTTACTAATCGTAGTAATGCCTGTTGGCAATTCCAACAATATTTGTTATGTTAGCTAGTCAAGTAATACCAATATAACGAAACGTCAATTTTCCCGCGTGTGCGCCATTACTTTTACTTACATTACAAGATGGCAGAATAAATGTTTCTTAATTTTACCTTGGTCCCTTTTTATTCTTAAATCTTTAATACCAGCCTTCCTCCATATAAAGAGCGCATCGACTAATGTGTTCCTTTCTATATATGTTTTTTTAACGCACACATAGCCCCGTAGTAGGGAAACCCTGTGTCGCGGGTGCCATGGACACAGACATAGACAACCACAAATCACGAGAGAAATAAATGTAGGCCATAAAATGATTTCTCCCGGCCCGGGAATCGAACTGGACGCCTTGGCGTGGTAGACCAGAATGGTAACCATTCGGTTACGGAGGCAGTTAAATATATGAAAGTGTTATAACACTTATAGATCGAGATTGATTTTGATGTGAAATCCTGAACTCAAACTACGATGCGCTGAAAAACTGACCAAATACCAGTTACGCAGTTATTTAGGTGAGGCACGCTGAATGAATACATAAGCCAGCAGACAGACTTCACGTCGCGACGCCATGTCTGGCTAAAGGGATTTCTAATCAAACCATTTAGTCTGGCTGGCTTTTATGAAGATGGCATCTTTCATTTAATGTTTACTAATAAAAACCATTACTTGTCCAGGGGAGTGCTGCCGCCATACCTATTTCCGCCGCGAAGCAGTAATGTGGAGCATTATTGCGTTCTGGTGTTGAAGGTTAGGGTGGTGGTGAAATTACGGGCACACGAGACTTGTCAACTTACGTGGCAGGGTGACAGGCGCAGTGGCAGTGTTCCTCAAATTTTTGTGATTTAAAGATGGACAGACGTGTCCCTTAACACCAGGCGCACGTCTTGTTCGTCCCGTCACTCATAACATAAAAAAGTAATCTCGACGCCTGTTTACTCGCACCGAAGGACTTGCCATGTGGCCATTACTTATTACAGTGTGACGACTTCCGTAAGCAGCTATGTCGGGGTACTTCAAAATCACCCAATTCGTTAGGTAGATGGTTTCATTTTCATCAAAACTTGCACAGTATTGAAAATGCAGCGTACACGATTAGTATACAGGCCTATGTAGTCACGTTATTATTTAAATAATAAAAAGCTGGGTATCTTTTTCACAATGAAATTGAACTTATTCTGAGTGCAGCTGTGTAACAGACAAAAACAGCAATAAAGCAGTAATATTTGTCTTCATCGGCAACAAACTTTTTGCTTATTTACGAAAAAAAACTTCTTAGTAAAACCTATCGTATCTAAAATAGCCAGTCATACCGTACTCCCTCGTCACTAACTTTCGTATCTGTCATTTCTGTAGTACCCGAGCAAGATGCATGACCACACTTTCAAAAGCGAACATTACACACTAATCCTTCATCTACCTTTTTATATATTAATATATCGGAGTATATCCGTATAGGGAGACGTTGAGGTAAACGCCCTCGTCATTAATTGTGTCAGGACTTATTTGATAGTGGGTCTGGATTCATTCACAAAAAATTTCACATTTCAAAATTTGACAAAATAAACAGTCGTATTGATAACCGCTTTCTTTTTTTCAAGTTAGTTAAAAAAATAACATATTGATAGACCGACATTGAATTCAACCACTATTCAAGATTCGTTACAACATTTAATCACAGGAGACACGACATTAAATCATAAGGTTCATTCAGAAGTATTCCTCGTAATGAATAAATGTTGTTACAACATGTATTGTGTGGCAATGCTTCACAGAGAAATAAAGGTTGTTACGTAGTACTTATGAACACAGAGTCGTATTAAGCTGATCAGGATATGCTTTATGGCCATGGAATAAGAGCTGCAACCGGAAGCTGTACGATAACAAATAAAATAATAATAATAACATAATATTCACACGTCTAACAGCAAGTAATTCCAAAGATCTCTTGACAAGGGACCGATGAACGACAAAAATGCGCTTATTTTTGAAAAGAATTCTGGAAGATTCTTTTACCACTTTTTTTTGTCTATTTCTAGGTCGACCCTCAATCTCTCTTTGAACATAGCAACGCACGTTACGTATATAACCAGGCTATTTCCGATTCCTTAGTTCCGTCGATTCATCATTCCTAGCGTGACCACGTTTTTTCTTGATCCAAATTGGAACGCACGGAATCGCGAATGGGCTCTGTTTTTTATTTAATTGTTCACTTGTACATGCGAGCATCAACTTCTGTCTTCAATCATGGAAAAGGCAGCAAACTTTCAAATACACTTAAGAATATTTTCAAATAATGATGAATATAATACAAGTATTTTTTTTTGAAATCAAATGATGAGACTAACAAGTCGAGCGTCTGGTGGTAAGCATGAATAAAGTAGTCTGCTTATCAGTATTCTGCAGGATATAATCACGAAGAGTGTGCGATGAAATTGCATGATTTAATTCCGCCTTCCCCATTCCATCATCAGACTTGTTCCCCGAACGCTATAACTTGGGCCTTTTTAAGGCGAGAGTGAATAGGCACTATTTCAGTGTGCATGCTGCATCGTCGCTTTCCATTAGGTGAGATGGAGGTCAAATGCGCACTTATACTTATGTATGTAAAAAAAACAATAAAAGTTTGCACTTGCTTTTAAGCTGAAGGAAAACAATTTACGTAAACGCGTAGGAGAATTTTCGTTGAAATGAGGTAATGTCTCTAAGTTCAACCCGTTTCGCTCCGTTGAGAATACCCGTGCTTGACACTTGGACGAATGTAGTTGATAGAGTAAATATGTAGTAGGCACATCGTGAGTCAGTTGTGAGAATGGAACCTGTTAAGAATCGGAAATGTTGGCTTATTTGGAAAAACAAATATACGCGATAATTATTAATACAAAGACGTAACACAAGAACATGTTCGATCTTTGAATTAATAATTATTACGAACTATATTTTAAACGTGTAGACAATTAACTAAATGTAAACAAGCCTCATCGATTTATATACGCCTTAATATTTCATGAAGCATTACCTAGCTACCTATTGTAAAATTAAAATGAACTTTTTGAAAATTGTCCTAAATATTACATGATAATATTATCAGCTAATAGACAACTAAAATCTAAATGGCGTATATTAAATATGTAAATAAATATTAAACATTTTATTTATATGTATATCACATATTTATCACAACTTTCCTTCGATAAACAACCTATAAATCCAGGAGTTCGAAGCCTTTAAAATGTTGACAGCTAATAACATGCGACCAAATTAAAAAGTACGGCAGTAATACGAGGTGTGAAACTCACTACTAAATATTGTATTTGACCGCTTAGTCTGACGTCATTACGACTAAGTGTGATTTGCGAAAGTGACAGCTGAAGTTTGTTTACTTTTATCTAAATATCTTATACCTTTATACTATAGTGCAGTAACATCACAAAAATAAATTTTTAATTTTTAAATTTTTTTTTTTTACATATCCCTCACTAGGGAAGCCCTGTGTCGCGGGTGCCATGGATACACACATAGACAACCACAAATTACACCCAAACTCACGAGAGAAATAATTGTAGGCCATACAAATATTTTTCCCGGCCCGGGAATCGAACCTGGGACCTCTGCGTGGCAGTCGTAACCGTTCGGCCACGGAGGCAGTTGCAGGCAATTAATATCATGGTAGGAAAACATTGTGGTATTCATTACAATAAATATTACAAATATATGCGATTTAGACCGGAACAAATTGTTTTATTTCCAATCGCAAAAACTTCGGAACTCCATGTACATATATCATGTCAAACGTTAGAAAATTTTTTTTGGTATATCCACCTTTATTCAAGTTTGTGGCTACAACACGATATAACATCTGAAACCGGGACAGTCCCGGCCCGGGGAAACCGGGACGCGTGGTCTCGTTAATCATCCAGAGCTAAGTCTGTGGCGGGCGCGCGCAGTAAAAGCTTCTCATTTCGATGTATACGAATCGAGGGGGAAAATTTATGTGAAGATGTTTTTTAATGAATCGTCGTTTTAAGGTAGGTAAATAATTGGTAATATTTATTATAATTCCCTGATGTTTATGTTTAATTACAATCTATAATCAAAATATTTTTTTCTCAAACATGCTCGGAAATATTTGCATTACTTTCAAAAAACGAATACTGAAAGTTTGTCATTTATGATTTAAAATAAAAGAAAATGGCTATTGACTTACAAATAAATGGACGACGGGTCTAATACAAAAACCACGAAAAAAATGTCCCAAGTCAACCTATTCGAAATTAAAATTGTAATGTCATCGCAGTATCGCGCTGTCAGTCGAACAAATGAAGACTAAAGCGGAGTTTGGCGCTCTGTATACGATTTTAGCGCCTTACAAGTGCGGACACTTTTTAGCGAGGACCCGACGTCCATATAATTGTAAGTCAATGAAAATGGCGGATACATTTAGACTAAAGTGTTAGAAAATGGCGGTAACATTTAGAGTAAAGTGTTTTGGTATTCTATTGTTTTGTCGTCTTTTTTGTATTTTGGTTGCGAAAATGAATGCTAGTGAAAAGAGCAATAACGAAAATACAGCAATAGATAAATTCAAACACATCATCAGAAATCCAACAGACTATTCTTAACGTGCCTGGAAACACAATAACATTATCTTTTAGCAATTGTGTTGTATAAATTTTAATGTTAGTTACATTGACTTACAAATAAATGGACGACGGGTCTAATACAAAAACCACGAAAAAAATGTCCCAAGTCAACCTACTTAAACGTAGTGACATGTAAAGGAATATGAAAAAGCTAAAACGTTGAATTTAAATTGTAAAGTCATCGCAGTACTGTCTAATTTTGCTTGCTTCGCTGTCAGTCGAACAAACGAAGACTAAAGCGTGAATGACGGTCTGTATACGATTTTAACGCCCTATAAGTTCGAACACTTTTTAGCGCGGACCCGACGTCCATATAATTGTAAGTCAATGGTTAGTTAATATTTTTTAACTTTTTCTATTATACATCTTCCTTTAGTTAGTCTTTTATTATTTACTTTGTTTGAGAAAAATTCTATACATGCCTCGGCGGGAACGGGGATTGCTTGGCTCGTATTAATACAAGGCCTCGCTGGCACTTGTCCTTGTAACTCATACTCGTCCAGCAATCCCTTACTTCCCGGCTTCTGCAATAATGTACTAATTAGATACTGAAAGATCGATGCTGCGCTGCTTTGATCTAACGTAATCGACATTTGTAGCGAAAACGAGTTATTAACTTAACTGGCATCAGCGAAACTAGATCTACAACCCCCTCTAATCGGTTTCGTTTTATTGTTAACCAAATTCAGGGTGATAGCAATTTTTTTGGGTGAAAATAAATCTTTAGGTGCCAATATCTCGAAAGTTACCGAAACCCAAATGCGTCAGGGCGCATTCGCATTATGTCGTGACGACAGATATTCGTGCAGTTTAAAGTGTCGTGGCTTGTATATTCAAAATTCCGTCAAAAAAATCATTCCGGCGGTGGAAATTTGAAATGTCATTTCATTCGACATTTTCAAGTAAGGGACATTTTCCCGTACAACAAAATATCCCTTACGTCAAAATGTCGCTTACGACATTTTAAAATTCGATACTTCAACAAAAAAAGGGACATTTTGTCGTAAGGAAAAATGTCCCATACGATATTTCAAATTTCCACCATTAGCAGTACCTACAAGACCATTAACTGTCGTTCACGACTTTTTTGATGTTACGACGATAGACTGTCAAGACAATAGGGAGAGCTAGAACGACAATTGCCTGACGATGAATAAAACGTCATGATTAAAATGTGACGATAGATAATTGGAGCACTATTATCGTCACGTCGTTGTCTCATATCTGTAAGTATCTACTGCTACTCCTTGTGAAAGAGCTTGTAAAGGGAAGTACTGCCACCTTACCTATTTCTGCCGCCAAGCTTTAATGTCAGCATTACTTTGTTCCGGTTTTGAAGGGTAAGGGTGCTGGTGAAATTACAGGCACATGGGACTTGCCAACTTACGTCTCATTGTGACGGGCGCAGTGGCAGTGCCCCTCAGATCTTTGCATATTTAAAGCTCTGAGTGGCACTGTAATTGTCATGGACAGGCGAGTAGCTTACCATCAGGCGCACGACTTGTTCGTCCCGTCACTTGATGTTATTAAAAAAAAGTCACGATTCAGTGGGAACAGCTAGGCATGACTCCGTTCAACGATAAAAAAGTCAACGACACAGATTGTCGTGATATAAGAACAAACTAGACGCAACAGTCGTCCAACGATAAATCAAAAGTTACAACAGAATAGGAACGCGTTCTTAGTTATGACAAGGAGGGCAGGATGGTACTTATGTCTATAATTTCTGACTTACGTAGATTTGTGACGGTTTTGTAGAAGTGCCACTCGAAATGAATGGTAATTACATTATTCTGCCGAAGAAGGTTCACAGCTCTTGGAAAACTCGTGAAGTCCACTACCCGATTTGGGACATCGTGACAGACTATGCACAAACCTTTCCCGTAAAGGACATTAGACACACTCGTACTCGACAGTGGGACTAGTAATGAACTATTGAGTTATGAACAAATAGCGTTTCATTTGCGCAAATTTAAACATAATTTTGCTCTAAGGCTCATCTCACACTGGCGCAGAGTCGAAGCGTCGCATCGCATCCTGTTTTTCAACTACAACGCCTGGCGAAGCCGCTCGACTGCAACCAAGTGTCGACGCGTGTCGGCGCGCGACTCCATATTTGCACAACACAAATTTGTACCTTAATAATGGGAAAATAGAGATGAATATGCTATATATAAACTTGCACACGTACATCCCGTTCATTCAAACACACCACCATACACACAAATAATACACTTCATCCACATACACACTCACTCACTCACTACTCTCACATTTTACTCCTTGATATTCATCATACTTTGTTAATTTTAATTTTCTTCTCTTTGTCCTTTTTTACAAATTAAAGCCTGTATTATTTAAACTCAATCACTCAATCTT
>NW_020653945.1:22972805-22978243 GCF_003589595.1 Hyposmocoma kahamanoa
CATTTTTTGATTTTGATAGGTGAAAAACATGACGCGTCGCGACGCTTCGACTCTGCGCCAGTGTAAGTCTATAAAAGTGATTTGTCAACCAAATCTGTGTCAAATGGAAAATCGTGTTGAATGGAACAAAAGTTATTATTTATCATGTTAGAAATGTAGTCCTGAGAGGTTATAAATATTTTACTAACAACCCTGTATACGATCCTTCCAATATTCTGCGTCTGTATTCTTGCTGGCGCTCTCTATTGTTCAATTCAGAGCACAGCGGCTTTGCGGTAGATATAATGATGGTACTACCTACTTGTCTACTAGAGCTTTCGATGTTGGCATTTCCGCGTCCCAGAAAAAACTCGACACTCAGATGCGATCACGAAAATCCCGGGAAATACGAGACTTTTTCAAGCCTGGTGTGGTGTGGCACGCCTACCCATGACAGTTGCAGTGCTACTCAGCGTTTTTAATCGCAATGATCAGAGGGACAGTGCCACTGCGCCCGTCACCCAGAGTCATAAGTTGACAAGTAGTCTTTAGTGTTCCTGTGATTTCAGAAATAGGTAAGGTAGCAGTACTTCTCTGGACGTACTCTTTCACAAGGAGCTCTAGTGCTACTAATTTAGCGACTCAAGTCTCAAAATTCTCGATATTCCCGGGACTGAAAACATCAGTCTCGAGTCTCGGAAATGCTAGGAAATCGTCAAGACTCTCGGAATTTTCGATATCGATATGTCCGGAAAGAAGGCCCTACTGTGTACGTACGCACGGTAGTTCTATACATACATAGAATAACATGTATGTACACGCGGATAGGATCATTGCTTGTGGTTTGTATCAATTTGTCTCGCACACTTCAGAATAGCGCTATCCCGTCAAACCAAAACACTACGGTACACTATAACTCAGTGCTGTGTTATGTAATTATATTACGAGAATCTTCCGATTTTTATCAACGGAAAATCAATTTATTAGCTAAATAGCTTATTTCGCAAAGTAAAATTATACAGACTGGATGGAATTCTTTAATCTCTTTAGTACAAAGTAATTGAAATGTTATTACCCTGAAAAATTACAACAAACCGAAAAATTATTTTTGCAGCTTTTGCTCAAAATGCTGTTTCTAACATCACAGTGATTTGGTTTTCACACGATAGTGTCAATAACTATAGTGTAATAAGTGTATAGGTAATCTAAAAACTATAACAAAAGACGAAACGTTTTATACCCGACAGAAGCTTCTTTTATTGGATAATGAATTCTACAGTGTAGAGGTATTTGTCGGATTTTTGACGTTGTATTTCGACAATTTAGTGTTTATTTATATTTTTTTAGTTTTATATTGAATTATTATTGTTTATATTAATGACGATCATATTATCTCTTGACATTGTATTTTAAATAGTAATATTGCGACTTTGATACTATGAAATAAATGATTGTGTAATTATTCAATGTATAATCAAAAACGCGTACCTACGCGGCTCAACAGAGACACTTCTATGTTTCATGTACCATTTAATTTCACAAACTATGGCAAGAAGTCGGTGCTCCCACTATTAGTTTGTAGCAATAATAAACATTTCAATAAACTCTATTTGTAGGTAAAAAATAATCCATTTCAATCGAAAATACGGCTTAAAATTCTTTATGTTCTTTACTGTATTATATTCTTTATTTGGTATCCCAATAGAACATTATACAATATTCAACACAATATAAATGTTTATATCTATCAGGAGCTTTCCCGCATGGCGTACCATTTTTCTTTCTGGCGAACTCTAAACAACAATCAGCAATGACCTTAAGTCTATTGGCATACCCTTTCACTATGATGGCAATCATTATAATGTATGCCATTGATGCAATAAGAAGAATATCTATCGTAATGTATATATCCCTGTAACACGGAACGTAACACAGCATTCTAGTAGTATTTCATAGTACAAGTTGAGGTCCTTGTGAAGTCGCCAATCAGTAATGTGGGCATTACTGTGTTCCGGTTTTAAAGGGTAAAAAAAGGTGCTGGTGAAATAATAGGCGCATGGGACTTCTCAACTTATGTCTCTGTTAAATCTTTGCGATTTAAAGCTCTGACGCACGACTTGTTGGCCCCGTCACTTGATATCGTAATACAAAATATTCTTATATGATATCGGACTGACAACAACTAAGAAACAAATGGAAAATCTTACTGTTATCTCAAATTAGCGCGTGAAGTGCAAAACACAAAACAAAAATATATAAATAAAATATGTAGGTACAATTGGAAAAATACTACAGTGAAATTTCTTAACGTAAATACGTAGGTAATTCTGTTTCGGGAACGAAAAAGGCAACATTTTTATTAAAATAGAGCTATTATCGAGATCAGGAAAAAAGGCCAATCTATTTTTTCTATCTATCTCAATAATTGGATAAACAGTATGCTCTAAGGCACAACTGAGTAAATAATCAGATTGTCTACTATAAAAAGTCTAAATTGTATGACTTATTTCAAGAAACAATATTTGCAATTTTGTGGCTCGAAAATCCCTTTTAAGTAATAAATTATACCTGTGCTAGGGATTCCCGCTCTTCCTTATGTTAAACAGTATCTAAATTTAGGATTGAGTGATTAGAGTTTAAATAATATAGACTTTAAATTTGGACAACAGGACAAAGAAAAGAAAATTAAAACTAACAAAAGATGATGAATATCATAGAATAAAATGTGCGAGTAGTGAGTGAGTGAGTGAGTGAGTGTGTGTGTACGTGGGTTTGCAAGTTTATAATATTTAATTGTATATTATAAAATGAAAATATATATAATCCGAACTCCGGAATCTATCGCCATATTTTCGGAATTCTGTTGCGCTGAATTCTTATTGCTTGCTTATAATACCACCCTCAAGCTGTCAATTGGTTCTCCGTGTACAACAATATCATTGAAACCTAAAAAATATTTTGGTTCTGACGGTTAAACCGACCATCACTACACAGATTTTCTACTAAAAGTTAATTACGTTTTTGGGCTTCGTTGTAGTTGAGTAAAAACAAAGATTAAGAAATATAAAATGATTAATTCAATCGCAACCAAACAAAAAACCTGAACATTGTTTGTAAATAAGAGATTATAAATCAAACGAAAGGAAGCACAAAGATAACACAACAGACAAATAAGATAAGAAAAATACAAAAGTGTATTATAAAGGGCGTCAAGAAAACTTTACAACATTTCGCTGTTTAAAACTTATTGTCAACAACACTTGAGGTTTCTCAGTTTGTTCATGTTGCTTTTATTCTACTGTATTTTCGCAGTCGTATTTTTATGTTTTGTTATTGGAAACCCGAGCAATAAAGGTGAATTTTTATGGACGTAGGATGAATTATTAAAACAGAGGGAAGTCGGAAAATTTAATCAACGGTAAAGTACTTATATGATGGACATATTTAGGGGAACGTTAAAAAAGACGGTGAAGTATGAAAACATTATTCATATAAACCATACAAAAACCACGAAAAAAATGTCCCAAGTCAACCTATTTAAACGTAGTGACATGTAAAGGAATATGAAAAAGCTAAAACGTTGAATTTAAATTGTAATGTCATCGCAGTACTGGCTAATTTTGCTGGCTTAGCTGTCAGTCGAACAAACGAAGATTAAAGCGTGAATGACGCTCTGTATACGATTTTAACGTCCTATAAGTTCGGACACTTTTTAGCGCGGACCCGACGTCCATATAATTGTAAGTCAATGCTCGGACCATTTCCATTTCAATTGTGCACTAAGTCCGATACGACTCCGAGAAAAAACGAATTTCGCCTGTACACCTATAGATGACTACTAACCATTTCTTCTTTCAACTTGTCAACTTTTGACATTGTTATTACACATGTATGAAGTCGCAGAAGAAATAAAAAGTTTTGGGTACCTGCAACTTCTTCTGTTGAACTGACTTTTCTACTTAATAATTACAATGAACTTAACCAAGATAGCAAGAAATTTATTTATGGGTATTACTGAATGCGTGTGTCCACTTTTAGGTGCATCGAAATATGCAATTATATAGTACTACGACTCTTTGGACCTCTCGTTCTTCGTCCTTCATCCGACCGAAACAATTACTGTGAATTAAGTAACAACTCCACCAAGTCTTAACGTCTCTTAAGACGCATGATGCGAATGACATATTTGACAACAATTGTTTCGGACAGATATCAGTATCAGAGAGTAGACGCCCTGATACGGATCGGGCACTGCGCAAATACCTTGCACAAAATGTGTGGTATTAGTCGTAAATACAGAATGCAGAACTTTGTAGTAAGAGAGTGTTGTGGTAAGAAAGACTATGATAGTGGCCAGGATAAGGAGGGGCATGCTCCGATGGTTTGTGTATGTAGAAATAATGAATGGTCGTATATTGACGGTGTTAATTTATAGAACGAAAGACTTGGGGAAAGGTAGAACTTGGCGTACATATGTACAAAATTAGATTGGTGGGTATGGAGGAGGCGAAGGTCCATGGTCTTTGCCTATCCCGGTAGGACAAAGGCGTGATGTTATTTGCGTTCTAATGTAAATGTGGTTTTAGATGCAGTATATCCAATTTACAAAATTATGTAGTACGTCGCGTCGTAAAGCAATTTTTTATGAAACTATGTAAATATTTGCTTTTAAGTAGCGAAGGGCCAATCTCTAGTAGCAAGTAGATAGATCAACGACCGCTCTCCAGCAGGATTATAATAATAATCTGACTCGTTTTACGCGCTGGCACAATGCCAGGTACGACAAGAATTGTTGGGAAGTGTGAGCGCCTTTAATTGGTCGAGGTTCCGGATATTATATACTATAATGGACACTGCACATCAAGCTTAAATTTAACAGACTTAAAAAAAAGGAGTAGGTTCTTATTTCGACTGCATTTTTTTGTATGTATGTTACGCGATAATTGTGATGATTCTGATGATTCTTTTTATTATCATATTATTGATATTCTATTAGATCATAGATGGCGCTACGACTAAAGAGTCGTTGAAAAATACAAAGACACGACAACAAGCACATAGAAGAATTCGTGAGATCCGCTGGTTCGTTCCGTGGCTTAGTTGGTATGGCGTCTGGAATTTTTTCTGAGTGTTCGATCTTTGTATTAACAATTATAACAAACTAGTGGAGTGATTTCACAAGATATAGTTGAATATCAATTCAATGAAAATTTAAAGTTATAATTATGTTTATTTCTATGCTAAATAAGATAAGTATTGCTCGCACCGTTTTTGTTATTATTATTACTACACTATTAAAGCCATATTTGCAAAATGAAACTTGTCATAAAATAGCTCCTAGAGCTTTAAAGATTCTACGAACGAAATAAGTCGATAACATTTTTATACTTAAACAGGAGTGTTATAAAATTCATATATCGCACTGTTAAAAATTAAATAACTCAAAAAATGATTTCGTA
>NW_020653945.1:22978253-22999913 GCF_003589595.1 Hyposmocoma kahamanoa
GATTTCGTATTTTTTAGTAACTTGTTTTGTCCAGAAATAGCTCACAAAGAAATTGTCAAATTTTGAGTTAATTAGATATATTTTAATTGATTACAATACACAAACAACGGTTTTATTGACTTGAAGAGAATAAAATTTTACATTCAGCTGCAGTATAATCTTGAAATTCACATATTTTGAGTTACAACACTATTGTAATAGCAGTGCGATAAACTGAATTTGTTTCATGTATTACGTACTACCTTTGACACTTTCATGTGGGAAAAACAATTTTGAAATTCTATCACAATATGTGGTTTTATTATAGCATGGATACTATAGTCATAGTCATATAGTTTATTGCATTATGTGGCACAGAATAAGGTCTTATGGTATTTTATGTAATCATTGCATAATGGGGGTTCTTAAAGTCGATTAGGCTAAGTAATAGGTACAAGATTTTAAAACCCAATTATGTAATGTTGGCATAATAATACCTACTTTTTCTATGATCGATTCTTTAATGTAACAACTAATATTTAAATATTATTGTTAATAGTCCACGACAACAAATTTTTGAATTGCGAAAACCGAACAAAAAATCAAAGAGTAATGAATATAGAAGTGTTCGTGATTGGCCAAGTACCGCTTATATTTTAACCAACAGGAAGCAGTAGAGTGTTCGAGTGGCGTTATATTTGACATTTCAATTATTTCTAACTAATCTCTCAACCAGGTTTTTTTTATTAAAAAATAAGTGCGCATTTGACTTCCATGTCACCTTATGGAAAGTGACGATGAAGTCGACGATGGAGCGTGCTCACCTAAATAATGCCTATTCACTCTCGCCTCGAAAAGGTCCAGGTTATAACGTTCAGGCTACAAAAAGAAATAGTAAATTTGTCAAAATGTGTATTTTATATTGTGTTTAATTAGTTATTTTTGTCAATTACACATTTGTACCTGTTAAGTAAGTTTGCATTGTGACAAATAATCTAATAAAATAATTAGAATTTTAATAATTTCACAAATATAGCGACGTTATTTTGATCAGGAACACATTTAAGGAGAATCTTTTATTTAGCAAAAATACGACGTTTTTTTTTCAGTTCAGTAGCGAATACCATAGAGAATAGAGTTTTGATTCAGAACTTAAAAGAATGCCTTTATGGAATGATTTATGAAATTGTAATTGGCAGATTAAACTATAGGAGTACAAATAAGTTATTATATGATCCCATTGACTTACAATTATATGGACGTCGGGTCCGCGCTAAAAAGTGTCCGCACTTGTAAGGCGCTAAAATCGTATACAGAGCGCGACACTCCGCTTTAGTCTTCATTTGTTCTACTGACAGCGCGATACTGCGATGACATTACAATTTAAATTTCGAATAGGTTGACTTGGGACATTTTTTTCGTGGTTTTTGTATTAGACCCGTCGTCCATTTATTTGTAAGTCAATGTATGATCCAATATTAATTTAGTGAAGGCAATGCAACTTTTTATACTTTACTTTACTAAGTATATTATCTATTATGATTATATGTTATCATCATCTGTTATCATTATATATTTTTATCAATTTATAATCAAAGCGCGTGTGAAAGAGTTCGTCCAGGGAAGTACTGCCACCTTACCAATTTCAGCTGTCAAGCAGTAACGTGAGCATTACTGCGTTCCGGTTTAGAAGGGTAAGGGTGCTAGTGAAATTACAAGCACGTGGAATTTTGCTACTTATATCTCAGGGTGAGCAGTGGCAGTGCCCCTCGGATCTTCGCGATTTAAAGCTCTGGCTGGCAGTGCGTCTGTTATCCGATTTTGGTTTATAAACACCATTCTAATTTTGATTTCAATGCCTTCCGAGATTCTCGCATCAAATTACATATCTGTCCACTTAAAGCTTTTCCATAAAGTTTCCTTAGTTTGAAACAACACCGAGCCTGTGAGCCTCACTAACATGCAAGTTCCAGTCTAATACTTTTCATTGTTTAGTACTACGAAGTTTCTTAAATGTCAAAGATGCAGCCTCCGACAAAACATTAACAATCGTACTGTACAATCTGTCAATTACTCGCTTATGACTTATGACTAATAGAATCATACCTATGATCAGCGCATTGCCTTAACTCAATAGGAAAATCAATGTCAAGTAAAAGCTTATGACATAATTTATTATATTCTTGTATTTGGTTCGAGTCTCTGTTATGGACAGACAGACATGAGGCGCACGACTTGTTCGTCCCGTCACTTGATATTATAAAAAAAATATATTTTCAGTTTATTTATTCAATATATTATAATATTTAATTTCAAAAACACACTACTGCTCATACTGAGCCGGCTTATGACATTATGTCTAACTCCATTTACCATAACAACAATACAAAGTCTAAAGTGTAAAGATTAACGCGTTGGTGACTGTGACTTATGTATGTTAAAAGTTTGTAATTATCTCATCAGGCCTTTAACAGAAGTTTTGAGTTGTTGTGTACGATCTTGAGCTTTTAAATAATGGAGCGCCTTAGTTAACGCTAACTAACTTGCACATTTCACAACGATGTTATGGAATTAACAAGTTCCTCAATGGTACACATGGCCGTTTGATATTTTACCAAGGATTTTCAAAAACGTCTCGAGAAAAATTAATTTATACAAGGCGGTCTATAATTTTTTCATGTCATTCCCAGATTTATGCACGTTACATCTGGGTGATTTCGGTGGGCAAACAAATAATAAATTTTATTTTTTTATTCTCTTACGAATAAGATTGTTTATTGGCGCCCTTTTATTTCGTGAAACACAGATAAATTGTGTGGAAATTTTAACAGCGCCCTCGGCAATTTTAGCACCGTTCTCTCCACAACGTTAGTCAATTATTCAGGATTATTTATTATTAACTCGACACTAAAGACGTTATTCTTATATGTTAGATCGAATAACTTATTCATTACATCGTTTGCAAATTAATGTATTCGTTTACTTGCTATATAATTCAATATAAATCAGCTCGGACAAATAATACGGGTTTGCCTGTAAGTTTCTTTTAATACCATATCGTCGAAATTTTGTAGAAAGGGCTGAAGCGTCGTGGCGAAAAAAAGGGGGCATGATTTACGTTTTAAAGACTTAAAATTCAATTTTAGTTTTTATTAAGTTTTAGTTTTAAAATTGAATTTAAAATAGGACGTAAATATTTTAAAACAGTCGTGAAAAACTAAAACCCCTTTTTTTTTCAAAATGGCGCTTCCGCCCTTTCTGCAAAACTTCGACGAAAACACCGACGATATCTTGAAGTAGTAGAAATCTGGTACAGTACAGCCGGCTTAAACAGTCACCTCAATCACCTCAGTTCTCCACAAGATTCTAGGGTCAGTATTGAATAACCATTTCATAGCTTATCTTGACTACTTGAGGGATATTAGAACGAAGCTATCGATATGCGCGGCGAAACTATCGCTGCGTTTTAACTTCTCGAAAGCATTTGACAGTGTTTAGCATGAAAGGCTTATAAAGTTTCTACCATTCAGATGTAAGTGCTACCCGTCTTTATCATTTGATAGCATACTTACAGGGGAACAGTTCGATATGTGTCCTCATTGACGAGTCTTTGTAAATCTGGATACCAGTGCCGGAATCCAGGATTCCGTTTTACCCGTTACTCCATTCATGAACTAACATAAGCTTGCTTATTGGTACTTTACAGGACGTATTTTGAAGTGTGCACAGCTAAATGCATGATTAATCCCTTCCGCTTTTCATGATATTGGTGATTCCTACAATTCATTCAAAGGGTTCTGCTTCCACGTGAATGATACGAACAGGTGAATAGCAGTAGAGTTCCATGTGAAAGAGTTCGTCCAGGGAAGTACTGTAAGAGGGCTGCTGGTGCTGGTGGCGTTATGTCCTGTTGGATGGAATAGGAGTAGTAAGTTCAAAGTTCAAAAGAGTAAAGGGTAATGGTCATAAATCCAGTTTTATAAGTTTAAAATTTTAAATCCAGTTTTATAAGTTTAAAAATGTATATGGTACAAGAGATTTTTAGTAAAATGGTATACGGTTCAAAAAAAATGACAAGAAGATGTGTTCTCTGCTGCGATCGGGCAGGGAGTGACGATAGAACGAAATAAAATCAGAATGCGAGGCAAAAGAATGGAACAATTCAAAATTTGAAATTAAATACGAATGTGAGAATAAAATAAGAAATTTAAATAAAAAGGTGGGATGACGATGGAGGTCACATCGTCACAGTGCAGTCACCTTACATATTTCTGCCCCTTAATAGTGACGTGAGCATTATACTGCGTTTCGGTTTTGAAGGATTAAATTATAGGCAGTGCCCATCAGGTTTTTGTGGACACTGGAACTGCTATGGACCGGCGTGACGCTTAGCAAAAGATGACGAGAAGACTTGTTCGTAACTTAGTATCATAAAAAAAGTTAAGTGACATTTTTACAGGGTTCCATTCTTTTCGAACGATTCAACCTGTATATCTTTCAAGCCAAAGAGAACCTTGGCGAACTGACGTATATCTACCACAATCTTTCCCATTTTCGCTTTCTAGTACTTGAAGTTGTGGGCATACTGGAATCTGTTTCTAATGAAAATAAATAGTCACCCTTGAAAGTTGACATGTTCTGGTAATTTCACCACCTTACCTTATGCTTCAAAACCGGAACGCAATAATTTGTGCACATTTCTGCTTGACGATGGAAATAGGTACGTGACAGTACTTCCCTAGACGTACTCTTTCACAAGGACCTTTACTGCTACTAAAAAACTTTTACTCGCTGTACCCCTGGAGCGTAATTTTGTGTGAGAACAAAATTACACCTAGACCAGACCTACAATGCAAAAATTTGTCTAGTATTGCACAGAGCGGACACGTCTCTCAACGTGGTGTGGTATTGTTTATAGATATATCAAAAGTCAAGTGATGCGTGAACACCGGTGACGCCACAGAACAATAAATGCAGTAGAAGTTCTGAGTAGGCGTGAGACGTGTGCTACAAGTACGGGCAGTTCCACATACTTGAATTCAGTTCGCCATTTTCGCTTTATGCGCCGTGGTTAAAAACCTCGAGAATTGTGCAAAGATGTCTTATTTTGCTACTAAAGGAGTGCAGAGATGATAGTTACACCTGTGTGGTGGTATTTCATGCCATCGTTTGTCGTAATAGATTCTTTGTTGTAAAAAGCGAAAGTGAACCTTATACCGCTGCAATATGATCGCCTTTTTTTTGGAGAACGTTATAGGCGTTAACCGTTGGTCGTCTTTCAGCTATTGCCGCTCGATGTCAGCACATTAAAATTAATTTCAATGTAAAATCAAAACGTCGTAACTTGCAATAGGTTTTCAGCGATAAAGTCAAAGTCAAAGTCAAAGATTATTTATTCCATAGGTAAAATAAATTTACACTTGAAAACGTCACATTTAAGCTACTGCTCGTTCACTACGCTGACCTCCCTGAGAAGAACGAGCAAGAAACTCTAGGGATTGCTCTTTTCAAATAAACTTAAATGCTATGGAATACACTTTGAATCAAATTTGTGTGGATTCTAGAGCCATGTCGTCTTTCCATACATCTTTATCTAACACGTAGTTTTCAATTTTGTAATATGATTTTTCGATCAAAATATTTTTAATGTAGTTTTTAAACTTAGGAAATGATAAACTTAATATATGCTCCGGAATCTTATTGTAAAAACGTATACAGTTCCCCATAAAAGAGTTGTTTACCTTGGTTAAACGAAATCGTGATACCATGAGTTTGGACTTAGCTCTAAGGTTAATATTATGGATATCTTCTTTCTTATTGAAATTATGTATATTTTTACGGGCATATAATGGTATGCTAACTGGGTACAATTTAAATTATATTAACGGTCCAGAATTTGTTAGATCTTTTTAAATTTGAAACTACTACCAATCATTATCAAGAATTGATAGTGTTTCATATTATAAGAATGTGAGTTTTAGCGACAGCGCTTCTGATAATTGAGGCTTAAGATTCATGGTTTTTGTTCTTCCGTGTGTTGTACTCTCTGCCTGATAGACGAATTATCCCTGCTCCACCGGTGGTGAACCCTGAGATGTAGGTACGTGTCAATTAATGATTAGGTATGCATTATTTGACAATTTTCAAAATTTTCCCTTATTAACACGTTCGTCGCCGGTTAGAATTTTCAAAAATGTTCAAAAAATGACATAGGCTGTTTTTAGTCTCATTAGTATATATGTATATAAGTTTATTTGGCTCTATTATATTAGTGTCGGTCATTTCAACTCGGCGCGGCCTAATCGCAATAATTATTATGTTTACGCCATTCCGGTCACAATGCTAGGCAGAGGACATACATACACGTAATGTTCGATCGACGTTTACTTAAAACTGACATACATCTTTCATTTGAGATTGACATTTCACATTAACCATTATTTTTGCTTAGTTTGTATCTTTTAAATTTGATTTGAAATTAAAGTAATTTTTTTGATTACAAATATATATTTTTTCTTCTAAGTTCAGAAAAGTAGATATGCGATTAAAAATCCTAAAAACCAAGTGGTTCCTCAGGGCCGCTCCGGTGATGATATTATATGGCTAGTAGGTATGTGAATGAGCACCGCTAAGTTAGGCGTGTCGTGCCGATGATTCGAACACCCACGGCCCTAATAGGTAGATGAGATGCCGGTCATTTTGACCCACCACGGCGATGAACATGTTAAAACTCATCACTAACTACGGTTCCACATTAGCATCATGTCGTAATCAATCAAGTACAGGTATCTTGGCCATTTGAGATTGTATCATCCAAGACGTCGATTACAGTCTATTAATAGATGAGAACTAATGTTGCATCTCGAAATCTGAGTGACAGCACATCCGATACGCGTGTAAGCGGGCCTTAGCAAACGATATATGCATATATTGATCGAATCAGCTCTTGTTAATTTATCTATAAGGTTCAATTTATATTGCGGCGGAACGGAATGGAAGCGTATTTTTGTGACGATATTGTACATAGCGCAATGAAATATATTTATGGTCAATTATGTAACCTACAAACTAGATAGGAGCCAAAATCTTTATTCCATAAGTAAGCATATAATACTTGAAATCATTACAAATATTGATCAAACTCTACGCTCATTCGTGAGGTGCAATCTCCTGAGAAGAATGAATAAGAAACTTTTTCTTTTTTTTATATCCTCGCAAAGTGCAAGGGCTCTTCCACGATACTTATGAGTTAAGTCATTCAGACTCAGCTCAATCATTAGTACCTACATAAGTGATAGTGACCCAAGGTCCCATCCAAGGAACTTATTAAGTACAGCATTATAGGCACTTTCAAATTTTGCGCTTTAGGCAAATAACAGCTTAAATTTTTTAAATGAGATTTATGTTAGCCATGAGCAGCAAGGATTGCTTAAAATATCGTCTGGGCAGTCAAAATGTTATGAAACTGCCGAGACCACGGCTGCTTCTCGAGGTTTTTTTTTTTTTTTTTTTTTTTTTTTTTATATATATAATAGACACACGCTTGGCCACAATCTCACCTGATGTTAAGCGACGATGTGACCGACGATGGGACGCGTTTGCCTAAAAAATGCCTATTCACTCTAGCCTTGAATAGCCCCAAATTGTACTTTTCGGGAAATACAGATGCCGGTAGAGCATTCCATTCCTTTACCGTACGCATCAGAAAGGAGGAGGCAAAGCGCTTAGTGCGAATAGGTGGAATATCAACGACATAAGAATGGAGTGCTCCGGACCTTCTAGTCGACCGAAGGAGGAACGGTGAGGGCGGAACCAAATTGAAAAGTTCCTGCGCACACTCCCCGAAATGTATCCGATAGAAAACCGACAAGCAGGCTACTTTTCTGCGATGATCGAGATTTTGGAGCTTCGACTCCACAAGAGGATTATTGTTAATAAGTCTCTTTGCTTTACGCTCCACCGAGTCCAAGGCAGCTAACTGGTATTGGGCAGAGCCGTCCCAAAGGTGGCAGCAGTACTCCATACAGGATCGAACTTGTGCTTTATACAGATTTAAAAGCTGTTCAGGTGTGAAGTACCGCCTGGCCTTGAAAAGTATGCCTAGTTTTCTGGCAGCAGTTTTTGCCAAGCACTCGATGTATCGCCCAAAGTTGAGGTTGGATGATAAGTCCAGACCAAGTAGCTCAAGGTGGTCCCTTATCGGCACGGATACACCTCGGAAAGTCGGAGTAAGGTGTAGGGGACTCCGTTTTGATGAGAAAAGACACGCCTGTGTTTTAGCCGCATTAAACCTGACCCTGTTAGCATCTCCCCAGTCGGAAGCAGCTTTCAGACTCAGGTTCAACCGGGTGACCATCGCCTCTCGCTTACACCGGATCTCTTCACTGTTGTCTCGGGCGTCTGGCACATAACTCACCGCCACTGTGCTGTCGTCTGCGTACCCAAAGATACCGGGCATCAGCAGCAGGTCGTTGATATGCAGCAAGAATAGAGTGGCGGAGAGGACAGATCCCTGAGGTACACCGGCATTTATACCATGAGGAGCAGACGAGTAACCATCTACAACTACACGGATTGACCTATCCTTCAGAAAATCGCCTATCCATGTGCAAAAGCCAACAGGAATTCCGTAAGCTGGAAGCTTGTTTAACAGGCTATCATGCCAAACCCTATCAAAGGCCTTTGATATGTCGAGAGACACGGCAAGCGATTCACCGCGTTTCTCGACAGCCTCGCTCCATAAATGTGTGGCGTACGCAAGAAGATCCCCAGTAGATCGTCCACGGCGAAAACCATATTGTCGATCACTGAGGAGATCGTTATCTTCGAGGTATCCAAGGAGACGGCTGTTCAATACACGCTCCATAGTCTTACAGAGTATGGAGGTGATTGCGATAGGTCGATAATTAGATGGGTCGGCATGGCTACCTTTCTTAGGTACAGGCTGTACATTTGCAAGCTTCCAGGATTTCGGGACTTGTCCAGAACTCATAGAGAGGCGATACAGGCGAGTCAACACTGGAGACAACTCGGGTGCACAGTTCCGCAGGACAATCGCTGGGACTCCGTCAGGGCCACTGGCTTTGTTGACGTCTAATTTGCGTAAAGCTTTCAACACCTCTTTTTGACGGATAGTGATTTCGGGCATTTCCGAGTCACATCGAGGTAGTGTAGGTGGTGTTTGCAAAGTAGCGTCAAGACGGGAGTTGGAAGCAAAAAGAGAAACAAAAAGATTTGCTTTCTCTTCAGGTTGTGGTAAGTAAAATCTAGTTTTGTGTACGAAATTTTTTTAACACAGAAAAAAATTTCGTCGACTCGATGGGACTTGTACCCACATCCATGCTGCACCGTAGCATTGCTCTAACCAACTGAGCCATGGGTCCAGTTACCGAGTCGTCGAGTTTCTCCTATGTGTTTTTGTTATAGATCTTTCTACTGTCTTTTCGGCATTCGTCGCCGCTAGTGACATCTAGTGAGAGATTTTTGAATAACCGCAATCTCACCGCAGATTTTTGTATTCATAATCATATAACAAAACCAGAGGGGTTTATATTCATATTCATATTCTTTATTTGCAAGTTACATTGTTATATAACAGATGTTCTTATGGTGCTTGACATGTAACACCCCGTGGGGGCACTGCAGCATTATGAGGGCACTATGTCCTTACTTTACTAAAACATATATACATTAAGAAATGAAACTATTTTTCCGGATTTAAATCGCATATATTTGTTTTTTCAAACAAACCGACGTTTCGGGCCCTAATCGGACACTAACATAATAACATAACTGGTTGAAGACTGTACCACCTCAGTCAACCGTGACCATGGGACCTGTAAAGGGCCCGAAACGTCGGTTTGTTTGAAAAAACAAATATACGCGATTTAAATCCGGAAAAATATTTCATTTCCTATGTGTATACATTATTAAATTTAAATTATAAATAATTCATTATGAAAACTCTACATTATTTAAATAAAATTAAAAATGATTAATAACAAAAAACTAAACAGAGTTTTAGGCAATATCAACATTAAATATTAGTCATTCCTTTTACATTTAGGTCTCATTCGTGATACACTTATGTCTGTCCATTTCACATACTTTACAAATGATATACTTGGTAATTCATTTTAAACCACTATTTTCTGAAAAGTATTCTTTTAGTGAATAAAAAGCTTTGCTTTGCTGCTATCAGATTAGCTCTAGGGTCACTGCTACTGGGCCGTAAGAGATGTAAGTTGACAAGTCTCACGTGCTTTTTATTTCACTAGCACGTAATGCTAATATTACTGGTTGGAGGCAAACATAGGTACGGTGGCAGTACTTTCCTGGATGAATTATTTCACTAGAATCTCTACTGCACTCGACTAGTCCTTTGAAAATCCATAAACATCAAGTATATATAATCTGAAGAGTGCTAGAAGCTTTTAATTGTGTTACTAAGCAAGAGCGTGTGTCTTAATTAATATGCATTCCTACGTGGGAAATGTCAAGCGCTTTAACTATTTTAGAAGGCGAATAGAGTTGTAGTGCTTTCAATTTCTATACTATCGGTAATTGCACTAATCATGATGGTAACCTATACAAAGTCGAAAATTTTTTTGTCCGAAATAACGTTTCTTCGAATTCTCGTTACATCGAAAACCTAATTATAACGAAACAGTTGTTCTTTCAGGATATGTTGAATGTTTATCGCAAAGACACGATTTGGTTCGGTTACGTTAGGTTAAGTTAGGTTTAAAAGAAAAAACATTTTTCTCTCAAAATTACTTTCGAGGTTGTGAAATTTCGGCCAAACGTTATTTTTGGAAAATGTCAATTCGGACTACTGATAAGTAACCAATCATGATCTTTATTTATTTCAAACCATTACCAGAGCACTGTGAAATCCATAAATAAGTATATTATTTATGGATTTCAGTAAATTAACAATTACTAAATAATATTAGAAACTCTTGCAATATTCTGTCTGAATCAAATAAATATTAACATGCCTTATAAATACCCCGTCATAAAATAATCGAAATATTTCGATACCTAGATTATGCTCTATTTACAAACAAACGAATTCTCGAAGAGATATAGGCATTTTTCATTCTCCCGAAATGTTTCCAAAAACAAAGTTCTCGAATCGCTTTCCCAGTAATTTCTAAAGTTCTTTGTTGCTTTTATACATGTGTACGTCTGTAATAGGTGGACATATAAGTACAAAACTAACGTAAAATTACACATGTTATCTAAAAGTATATCGCATCTCCGTTAACACACAGACTTAGCTGCAAAAAATTGTGATCGCAAACCATTTTTAAAATACAATTTATACGGAAAAATAGAGACGCATTATGCATACCTACATTTTTCTATAGAAGGCGTAATGAGTACCAATCGAAATTCAAATGTGCTCAGTAGCTCTAAGGACGCGTTACCATTATGTCGAGACGGCAGATAGTAGTGCAGTTTAAAGTGTCGTGGCTTGTATATTTAAATGACGTTGTTCACATTATAGTACAACACGATTAACTGTCGTTCACGATTTTTTTGACGACTGTCGCAACGATAAATAAAACGTCACGATAAAAATGTGACGACAGATAACAGCAGCTTCAAACTATTCTGTCTTACAAACGACAACCGATAAATTGTCGTCACGATCTAGTGGGAACAGCTAATAAATAAAATATATATATATATATATATAATAATAAAAATAAATAATAAAATAATAAAACGTACCAACGTAATGGGAACGCGCCCTAATTACAAAACTTTTAATTCATTTTCCGAAATTTAAAAAAAAATTAAGTTAAGTCACTGTTTCACAGGAACTGGAGGTGTTATATGTAGTACTGCTGTTGATGTACCTTTACGATGAAACAATTCCCATAGCACAGACACTCCAGTAGCGTAGCGTGGGGGGTGCAAAGGTGGCCATGGCCCGGGCGGCACAGCAATGTGGATGGCTAACGTAACTAGTCAACATTTTTTTAATTTCAAATTACAAAATAAATTCAACTATTTGAAACAACGATATCCTGAACAACACAAAGGTGGCGACGGCAGACGAACATAAAAATACAATCGAGACAAGCCTGTCTGAACGAACTATGTACTTTCGTAATCGTGAAAATAACAAATAAGGTTGGCACCGGGCGGCAGAAATCGACGCTACGCCACTGAGACGTTTGTCCACCCTTTTGAAGAATAAAACCTCATACATTCACCACACACAACCACCCTTCTATCGTCTATCATCTTCATTATCAATCGACTATACACCCCATTCTTCTTATCGCATCGATGGCATACATTACAATGCTTGCGAACGTGGTAAGCAACACGCCTGTATCCATAGCAATTGCATTACCACATAGAGCTTTAAATCACAAAGATCTGAGGGGCACTGCCACTGCGCCCGCGATCCTGAGACATAAATTGACAAGTTCCATGTGCCTGTAAATTCACCAAAATTATATTTATTCATACGTTGTGATGTAAATAAATTATAGACGAAACTAACTGTGTTCAGGCTACTTTCCCGCTCAGAGGGTCTACTCCTATTCTCCATCGTAAACAATTACTGTCAAATAAATAATACTTCGACCAAATTAAAAGAAGCATGATGCGAATGAAGCTTCGTACTAGACGTTGTCTTTTGATTTACTCGAGTAGTATTTCCTCTCGGTTCGGCAACTGACTCGGTTTATCCAACAAATCATTTTGAAAAAGCACTCAATTACTCCATTTGATTCCGTTACTTTAACCAACCACAGACGACTCGATACCTTTTCATCTCGTGCACAACTCCGCACAGCACACTCGCATAGATTCCTTTGCTTCCTTGATCTATTCCTTTACTTTAAATTAAATTCTACTTTGAATTATTTCGCCATGGATAAAATAGAATGTAAAAGGACCGTCAAATTGTGGCTTAAGAGTAAGAGTTACAATGAAACAGAGGACTTGCTGGAAGTTGTTTCATAATTACAATTTGTTGTTTTGTATAGGTAACCATTAATTTATAACCACTAATTATTTTATTGTTAAATATAGAAAATCTATTTTTAAGCTATAATATAAAGAACTTTGACCATAAAGTTGCTTAAAATACAGGTATACATTTACTTAGTTTAGGCATCGCAATTACAGATTAGGTGGTAATATTAAAATATATAACTTTACTATGAAGAATGTATAATTAAGATTCCCTTATTAATTCTTATTTGAATACTATAATACCTTTATTTACATTTGTTTTACTTATAGTGTGTTAGATTAGTTATATTCAAATAAATTTATATTATTATTAATTATTATTATAAATATCCGATAAATATCCGTTTTTATTGATTATCTATCCTAAAACATGGATAATTATTTGTTTGTGTTTCTTATAACAAAATCCATTACAATTAATTTTTTATTAAATAATTACGTTTTTGCTATTCTTTTAAGTAGGCAAAGTAGAGTAAAGGTAGGTAGGTAACAGTAAGTTACCTATAAGTAGTCCGAAATTACATTTTCCAGAAATAACGTTTGGTCGAAATTTCATAACTTTTCATAACTTCGAAAGTAATTTTGAGAGGAAAATGTTTTTTCTTTTAATCCCCACTTAACCTAACCGAACCTAATCGTGTCTTTGCGATAAACATTCAACATTTCCTGACAGAACAACTGTTTCGTTATAATTCGGTTTTCGGTGTAATGAAAATTCGAACAAACGTTATTTCGGACAAAAAATATTTCGACTTTGTGTTAGGTTACCGTAACAGTACTGTACTGCTTAGGTTTTTCGAGTCGAGTGGTATAGAAAATTCGATTGACAAAAAGTTATCACAATAACTGTGTAACCATTGAGCTGACCTATCCTGCTTTAATAAAATGCGACCCAAGTTTATGGTCTTGGGGTCTACTGCGTACTAAATAAAGTCATGTTTGGACTTGGAATAGCCTAAGGATTCTCTTTCACATTTCATATACAAAATCTATTAATTAAAACACATAAAAAAATAAATGTTTATAATTGTGTAGGTACACAAAGTGTTTTAAAAATATACTTTGTTTTACTAAATATAAATAATAAACCACGATTAAACATATTTATCCACGTTTTTGGATAAATATCGAGTAAAAATGGATATTTATCCTGAGTATTTATCCCAATGATAATTATCCATGACCCATCTCTACACATAACCGACATGTAAAATTACTCTAAAGGTTTTACTGAATAAGTTGCGCTTTGTTAAAGTGTGTGTTGACGAACAACAATGATCCTTAATATCTACTACAGTTAATGCTAGATTCTCTTGACGATCCTACACAAATTCTCTTCTCGCAAGTACGGGTATCACCGACGGAGCTGTTACAATGTGATTATGGCGTGACGTCACCGCTTCAAGGAACACTCCACTTCCATTAGCTTCAGACTAAGGATCGTATTACATCGCTCGCGATTTAGTTTTAAATTGCGGAAAATGATTTTCCAAGAGAGGAAGTTATTAATAGTTTATGTTAGTCGTAAATAAGTTTAGACGACTGTTGTTATTTTCGGTTGAGCACTTCTCATTTTCAGTTGAAGCTCGTGCTAAACAACGCTCTTCTAATAAACTATATTCGTACATCCAATGATGTAATAGTATTATACTTGTAAACAATAGATGCACGATCTGCGCCTCCAAACGGTACCCATTGCCAGCAGGCAACAGTGACATCAGTCACCATCTTGAATTCGAGTTAGTACAACGTCCCCGAGACGTGACAAAAAAGTATCAAAAACGGTGAAATATGTAATGAAAATTTCCAAGTCTCGGTTCGAAAATGATCATAAAACTACTGAGGTTATTTTCCACAGGTAAGTTTGCTTTTGTTTGTTTAGATTGTCGTGAATAAAAATGAAATGAATTTATTATAAACATCAATGTTGCCAGTAAATCAATTTTCATTTGCCCATAATATCGGGAGTTAGCCTTTTTGAAGTTACTAATCCAAGTTTATTCGTTGTAACATTTTAACGTAAAGTGTAAACTATTAACATGTAATACTATTAAAAATTATATTTTGTTTGTTTCCCAGAATACTTAAAGATCGTACATGCAGGGCGGAGTGAATAAAAATAATACGACTTTTTCGAAAAGATACTTTCAGTAACAAAACACATTGCAATTGTACAACAAGCTAATGGTGCACAGTGACGTTAAATTACTTGTAATAAATTATACTTAAATGTTTGTGTATCAAGTAATTTGTAATACCTACCCTTTTATAAAGAAATTATAATAATACAAAAGTTAGTTAGTGATTTTATATTTAAAGAGGTTTTGTTTAAAAAATATAATTTATCAATAAATAATTTGTCAATTTCTGGCGTCGCCATTTTCACTACGCATACACAATATGGAAGCGTGCGCGTGAGTACGATCGGAGCACCTGATCGAACTGATAAAAATTTGATTACTATAGAAAATACGTTATTTTATTATTCCTTTGAAAAACTATTTGTATAACGGTTTTTGTAAAAACAAACACCGATATACAAATTCGTTTCAGGGTCGCGCTCGCGCCGCCGAAACGCCGCCGCCGCCGCCACTTTTTTGTCGGCGCGCCGCCGCCGGTTGGTCTATTATCGGCGCTCATGTCTATGATGATACCAAACTACATACATCTTTACAAAGCCATCAAAACCTACTGCACTTGGTTAGGATATGTTACCTCACCCTCCATTTTTATTCACCCAATTACAAAATTCTTTGAGTTGATACGATTTTGATGACGAAGAGGGCATTAAACGACATTCTAAAGCTATATTTTGTAAATAAAGGTAGGAAAGGAATGTCAGTAATGGAGCATTACTGTGTTCCGGTTTTGAAGGCTCCTGGTGAAATTACAGGCATGGTTTACTTGTCAACTTACGTGTCAGGGTGACGGGCGCAGTGGCAATGTCCCTCACATCTTTGTGGTTTAAAGCCCCGAATGGCACTATAACTGTTATGGGTAGCACGACATGAAAAAACCGCCTCGAGTTGTAAGCGAGGTTAACTGAAAGTATTTTTATTATATTATCTCTCACTGTATACAACAAGGTTTGTACGTAATTGTGTCACGAGAGTCCTTAATTAAACATATTTTTTCTAAGCAACACAGAGTTCGTACCGTGTAAGAGTGGTTACACACGACGACTCTTAACAGCGATGCAAACGCGCGTACGTTAAACGCGCGATTGCATCGCTACACATGCGATTTATAGACGATTGCATCGATGCAAACGCGCGATTGCATCGGTTCTTAAAGTCTCGTGTTTGTGTGAAGGTAGATTATTAGCTACTGAATCGCAAATACATCGCGTTTGTGTCGCGTTTGCATCGCTGCTAAAAGTTGCCGATTACTATTTAAAACGGCGATAAACCATAAGGAGGAAGATTGCTTTTTAGTTAAGCGCTAGTAGAAATACCTCTCAGTAATGGTAAAGGAAAACGTAGTGTTGAAATTTACGTGTTCAAGAACCTCTTGGAAAACGTTGAAGTCCTCAACCGGATTTGCGCTAGTGTGGCGGACTATGGCCTACACCCTCTATTTAGAGTAGACTTAGTAGTGCACAGTAGACATTTAATGGGTTAACTATGATGAACAGAACGTGATTGTACCCTCTTTTTCTTATCGTATAGATGGCATACACTATGATAACGATGGCAACTTCGTGGTGAAAGGACTTGCCCACGGAAAAAAAAACAATGGAAGTACCTTAAGGCTCGATTACTGTCAGAACCGATGACGCCAAAACTCACAAATTCCTAATTTGAAACACTACAAAATCTTGATATTGATTGGTCGTAGTTTCAAATTTAAAAAGAAATAACGAATTCTGGTTTGTTAGTATAATTTAAACTTTGTCCAGTTCGCATATCGTTGACAGTTCAATACCATCTATACTTATTATGATAAGTTACGACATTTTGATATTATTTTGAAATTTCAATCAATGTGCTGCCATCTAGCGGTTCATTGCTGAAAGTCGACGAATTGGAGTTATTAATTTAGTACACCAAACAAGAAACGACCTTATGGAAGCGGTATAAGCTTTACTTTCGTTTCTTGTAACAAGAAATTATGTCAATTTTGATGAAAATGTATTAAAATCAGACTTTCCGATGATATAAAATACCATCACGCGTAATATTTTTCGTCCGGCTATCATTTTTGCACACTAAAACAGCACGATAAGGCATTTTTCTAGGATTTTAGAAATTTGCACGAAATTCTTTCGTGCAAACTCAACCACACCATACAAAGCGAAAATGGCGCACTGAGCTCAGGTAGGTCTTTCGAGACCTATAGTTGACACGCGTCAGACGCTAACTAACCACTTCTACTGCATTTATTGTTATGTGAATTTGTTAATCGCGGTAAGGGAATAGTACGTCATTTGGGGAAACTCCTTTTGTGCACCCCGATTCAAGTTTAATCTGTTCGTGGTCAATACTTAAAATAATATCGCACACAAAAATATCACTACTTTTCTTTGTGCCGTAGTGCTTAATTATGTTGATTGAATGCAAAACGTTGTTGATTACTTTTCTATAAAGAAGCAGAAGGAGACAACTGCTGCTTCTTCAGCGAACACGTAAACGTGTCAATGCAGGGGTTTTAATTGCAAAGATCTTAGGGGCACTGCCACTGCGTCCGTCACCCTGAGACATAAGTTGACAAGTCCCATGTGCCTGTAATTTCACCAGCACCCTTACGCTTCAAAACCGGAACACAGTAATGCTCACATTACTTCTTGGCGGCAGAAAAAGGTAAGGTGGCAGTACTTCTCTGGACAAACTCTTTCTACCATATAAAAAATATTTAACCACATACAGTAAACGAAACAATGAGAGATAGGTAATTAAGTAAAATATTGCTATCGAATCGAGCCTACATTGGTACTGAACAGATCTCTGTCCGTAGACAGTTGATTATACTTCGTAATTGCTCTGATGAAAAATTAATTATGCGTATAATTAATTGGTTTTCGCCCCGGGGCATACTCAGCAACGACACCGAAACACAGCTGGTTAATCCCAAAGGATAACTTGGACAGTAATGGATCAATATCTTTCGTAGAATCTTTAAACGTATCTCCTGAAAAAAGGTCATACGCCTTATTAAATAATTAATAAATAAAATAAAAAGACATTTATTTATTAACAAAACACATAAACAAACATAAGCGAACAATTAAAACTAGAGATAGTAATGTGGACAAAACGATGAAGACTCAGCATTGCTAATTTTCAGGCTTCACCTAAAAGCTAATCGCTTGCTGCATCGGACCAGCAAGCGGAGTGTATACTAAACATCAAGCGATTAATAAACGCTTTCTGTGCTGCACTATATGTAAAATGTGGAAAAATTAAAAAAAATAGTAATTCAAAACCGAAAACATGGTAAAATTTTATTTATTTAGTGTTACTAGTAGATTTAACCTCCGACCAATTGCTACTCGATTTCTGCACAAACAGGAGCCATTGTTTACACATTTTTTTGAAAAAATAAAGCGTTTCGACATTTTTTAACGGAGGTGGCAGGTCATTCCAGCACTTACTGAATCGGAAACTGCCCCTGAATAGAGTTAACCGAGGAACAACATATAAACGTAAGTGCGAGTACCGTTGAGATTTAACTTTGCAACTGTGTGGCAGGTCACTCCAGCTAAGTTTTTTGGCTAGATATTCTGGAGTAGACGAAATTCTCAAAGTCTGAACCAGAATATTAAGTTTTAAAATGTATCTGTTTTCCATAGTAAATAGAATATACATAGGGCGTATTATAAGTTTCCGGAACTGGCCACTTACATAAACAATATTGAAAAAGTAATTACAACATTTGAAAATGGAACTCTTTGGCTGTAGAATACAGTTTGTTTCATCTGACTGTCACTTGTTTTTACATAGTGGCATCATTTTAGAAATTGGCTGTCTACATCACCAAGGATTTAAATCGTGAAAATTTTCGTAGTATGATTTTCTACGACTTTAAGTGTAATTTAACAGCTCAGCGGAGCTTCGCTCGGCTTCAAACTGCTTTTGGCGATGAAGCACCATGCAAGACGATTATTTATAGATGGTTTGCAGAAATCCAACGCGGTCGTGTGAACCTCAGTGACGAATTTCGTGATGGTCGCCCGTTCACTTCTGTGAACAACAAAAACATCGATACTGTGCACCGTATGATCAAAACAGACAGGCATGTGACATACCATGAGATTCGGGCATCTTTAGGCATAGGCATGAGTCAAATAAAAACAATGTAACACAAACATTTGGGTGTGAAAAAGCTGTGCTCTCGTTGGATCCCACACAATTTGACTAAGGCTCAAAAAACGGATCGCGTCACTTGGTGCAATGCCATGCTTACCAGATTCAACGAAGGGGCGTCAAATTTGGTGTGAGACGTAGTAACAGGTGACGAAATATGGATTTATAGTTACGATCCCAGACAAAGCAGCAATCGAGCGTATGGGTCTTTCGAGATGAGCTGAAACCAACCAAAGAGGCGCGCGTGCAAAGTGCCTCTAAGCGGATGATTGCATCTTTTTTTAATAAAACTCATACGTGGCTACTGTTGCTTTAGAGAATCGTTGTACCGTGAATAGTGATTGGTACACGACCATTTGTTTGCCGGAACTTATTGACAAACTCCGTAAAAATAACCGTAAACGCCGTATCATCTTGCACCACGATAATGCCAGTTCTCACACGGCCAGACAGACAAATTAATTTTTGAAGGTGAACAACGTTGACCTTATGAGCCATCCCGCGTACAGTCCCGACCGGGCACCTTGTGACTTATTTATTACCAACAATTAAGAACCAGTTACCGCGGTCAACGATTTTCATCACCTGAAGAGGCTGTCGAAGAGTACGAAAAATATGTTTCAGAGATAGGTACAGAGGAGTGGCATAAATGTTTTCAAAATTGGTTCATTCGTATGAAAAAGTGCATTAACGCTAACGGAGAATATTTTGAGAAATAATAAACTAATTTCTGACCATTATTAGTATTTTTTCTTATTCATTCCGGAAACTTATAGTGCGCCCCATGTACAAGGTTGTATTGCCTTAGATTATTTTTAGTATAACAGCAAAAGTAAGTTTTCTCTTACTTGTTTAAAATTTTTTTCTCTAAATTGTTTTTAGTAATTCAATATGACACAAACTGAATCATACGACTGTCATAGCCGTACTTCTTTTCTACATGAATGTTGACGGGGTCAGCCGTCACTAATATATAAAGCTTGAATATTATATTGGATCAATATACGCATTAAGGCACAAAGAAAAATGGTGACATTGTTGTGTATGAAGAATGGGTTAAGGCCGTAGTGTAACTTGTTTTCATCTGAGCCTGTCAAGAATAATGATGGCGGCAACAATTTTAAGAAATGAATTTAATCGTGTTGTGATTGATTCTATCAACTATCTTGATTAGACTTGACCATGATAAAAAGCCATTTTTTAACTCCCGACGCAGAAAGAGGGAAGTTTGAAGTCTTTATCAGTGTGTCTTAAGGTCCCTTTGCGCACGTGACTTCTTCATTGTTACATCTGGCCAATATGTCTATACGGATGTGAGACTTGGACAATAAAAGAGCATATCAAGAAACGTATTGAAGTTGAAATGTGGGCCTACAGAAGAATGTTGCATTTATCATGGACTCAGAAAGTTACCAATGACGGAGTTCTGCGACTTGTTGGACAGAAGCGTAAACTTTTGCAAACCATCAAACAGCGAAAAGTTGCATATCTGGGTCATGTACTTAGGCATGACTGATTCTTCAATTTCTTCTTCAGCTTCTGCAACTGATAATTATGGGAAAAGTCGTTAGTTTTTACTAGCTAGGAAAGCTGGTCGTAGGAAAAAGTCGTGGCTGAGGAACATACGAGAGTGGATGGAGGTAGCGAGTGCCGCCCAACTGTTCAGCCTCGCCAGAAATAAAGATAAATATGCTGAGCTGCTGCCAACCTTCACTAGTTGGAGAGGCACCTTCAGAAGAAGAAGATCAGTGTGTCTGTTTGTCTGTATCACAGAAGAAAGAAACAATAGAAATGCCTTATGTCTCGATTGCTGCGAGAACCGCTGTCGCCAAAACTTTCACATACATAATTAGAAACACTAAGAAATTTTGAAAATCGTTAGTCGTAGTTTGAAATTTTAAAAGAAATAACAAATTCTGGACTTTTTTTTATAATAATGTCAAGTCACTTGCTATCATAAAAAAATACTCTGTTTTGTGTCAAGAGTTTTTAAATTTTATTTTAAGTTTTTACGCGATTTTATGTCAACGAAAAGCATTTTTCTAGAAAATAGAGCAGCACAAACAAACAGTGTACTGCTCTTGTCATTGTCTCACTGCAGTATACAAGACAACAGAGCAAAACGACGAAATGACCTCGACCCCTGAATTTTAATTATTCCTCTGTTTCTTGTAACGGTAGTAAAAGAAGAAAATTAAATAGCTCAAACTTTTTTTGTTATATCTAGCGAAGGGACCAACAAGTCGTAGTGGAAAGCGACACGCCTGTCCATAGCAGTTCCCAGTGCCAATAAAAGCTTTAAATCGCAAAGATCTGAGGGGCACTGACACTGCGCCTGCCACTACGAGTCACTAAGCTGACAAATTCCATGATCATATTA
>NW_020653945.1:23014913-23033993 GCF_003589595.1 Hyposmocoma kahamanoa
TAAGGGATATTGAGCAACCAGCTGCTCCACTGGTGGTAGGGCTTGAAAACCCGCCTGGTTAGTGACCACCGTGCGCATGATGGAAAACCCGCCAAGTATTCGCTAGTCGGATGCGTTCCGGGATCAGTCAGCGTACAACCAGAGCCCGAGGGAACGCTGCCGCGACATTTGTGGTCTGTGGAGGCTTCCGCCGAACCAGTGCCAGGACAACTGCATTGACCCGCCGGCCAGGGAGACCCGTAGAAACGGTTGTTCCGCTGGCCGCCCGCGGTACAGTACAGGGGCCCAAGCGTGCTTAACCAGCTCGTGAGGCTGCCTCACCATGCCGCGCATAATCTCGGTGTGGTTCGTCGTGCCGGTTGGTGACCGGGAGGTGGGGTCCCGGCGGCCATTCCCGGGGGGGTTCGGGGGCCCTTCCGTCCGGCGGATCAGCGCAACTTGTCTGTAGGCAAGTCTCTGGGGAAGCAGGCCCCGCGATTTGACCGCTTGTGTCGCGGCACTGTTTTCTCGCTTCACGCCTCTTTTTCCCTCCAACATGTTAGCGCAAAGTACAAATTTCGGTCGTACAGCGGTGCACACCCCCACCACTAAAGCGCTCTTTAAGGTGGAGTTCACGAACATTCGAGGACTCCACAGTAACATCCACGCCGTCCATCAACATCTTGAGACGGCTCGACCAGAAATGCTGTTCCTTACGGAGACGCAAATACTCTGCCCGGCTGACAGCAGCTACTTGAATTACCCTGGCTATATGCTTGAAGAGTCCTTCAAAGCGAAAGCTGGGGTCTGCTTGTTTGTCCGGGCAGATGTTTGCTGTCGCCGTCTGCGTCATTTGGAGGACCCCTCCTTCTCCATCCTTGGGGTACATGTTGACCTGGGCAGTCATTGCCGTGTCTACATGTGCCTCTACAGATCCCACCACGGCGACATGGAGACAACTCGTCTCATGGACCACCTTACTCGGGCGGCAGATGACGCGCAGGCGCAGTTTCCTACAGCGGAATTGGTGATTTTAGGGGACTTCAATGCTCACCACGAGTCGTGGTTAAGTTCCTCTAAAACTGACCATGCTGGAAGAACTGCCCACACATTCGCTCTCACACACGATTTAACCCAACTGGTGAATCAGCCCACCCGGATTCCAGATAGGGTTGGTGACGCGCCCTCTTTGTTGGACCTTCTGCTGACGTCTCGCCCGGCTGGATATCGGGTGGTGGTCCAAGCCCCTCTGGGCACTTCGGATCACTGCTTGATATCCACTAAAGTGGCAACGTTACTGCCACCACCACCTACTGTGGCTAAACGCCGCATTTGGCACTATGCGTCGGCAGATTGGGACGGTATGCGGGACTATTTTGCATCCGTTCCCTGGCGGCAGCGCTGTTTTAGTGAGGTGGATCCAACAGCTAGCGCGACTGCCGTTGCTGATGAGATCTTAATCGGGATGGAATACTACATCCCGCATTCGGATCTCGTCAGTAAAGGGAGGCGCAACCGCTGGTTCAACCGCGAGTGTGCTGTGGCTGTTGAGAACAAACAGACTGCATACCGCGCTTGGATCAGGGGTCTAGCTTCAGACGATCCCAATACGAACTCACTTAAAACAGCCTATAATAATGCCACCAGGTCTTGCAAAAGAGCGTACATCAGAGCGGATGCTCAGCGCGTCGCACGAGTTGGCCAAGAACTCTTGACGCATCCCACAGGTAGTCGTAGCTACTGGCGTCTGGCCAGAGCCGTTGCGTCGAACTTCTGCCAGCCCTCGCTGCCACCGCTGAGATATTCTGACGGCAATCTAGCCCACAAGCCACAAGATAAAGCCGACCTCTTGGCAAATCTGTTTGCGGCTAACTCCTGTCTCGACGACTGTAACGCACAGCCACCAACTCTACCTCACTGTGGCTACACGATGTCTGATATTCGTATCAGACAATGCGATGTGCGTACGCAGCTGCAGTCTCTCGACGTCCGGAAAGCTAGTGGTCCTGATGGTATCCCAGCGATTGTACTTAGGAATTGCGCAGCTGAGTTGACTCCCGTGCTAACGCGACTGTATCGTCTGTCGCTCTCTTCAGGTCGTGTGCCGGACTCTTGGAGAGAGGCTAATGTGCAACCAGTTCCCAAAAAAGGCGACCGATCAGACCCGCATAATGACCGTCCCATAGCCATTACTTCCATAATATGCAAGGTTTTAGAGCGGATCCTTAATAAACAACTGACCCAATACCTAGAAGATCACTCCATAATTAATGATCGGCAGTATGGGTTTCGTCCGAAACGATCAACGGGTGACCTTCTAGCGTACTTATCGCATATTTGGGGTGAGGCTATAGACAAACGTGGCGAATCGTTGGCTGTTAGCCTCGATATAGCCAAAGCGTTCGATCGGGTCTGGCACAAAGCTCTTCTCTCCAAGCTCCCGGCGTACGGTTTGCCAGCCCAGTTATGCAGCTGGATTGCCGATTTCCTTCGTGAGCGGAGAATTCGCGTCGTTTCTGACGGCAGCATTTCGAGGTTCGTGAATGTGAACGCCGGCGTACCGCAGGGATCCGTCCTATCTCCCACGCTTTTCCTTCTGCATATCAATGATATGCTTCCACTTGGGAATATTCATTGTTATGCAGATGATAGCACTGTTCATGGGGGATATCATGGATTTCCCGCAGCTGGGCGCGCCGATACTGACAGAGAGCGATCTGATCTTGTCGTTGAGCTCAATAGGATATTGGACCTCATATCTGCATGGGGATCCAGTAATCTTGTTGAGTTCAACGCCAAGAAAACACAGGTTTGCGCGTTAACAACAAAATTGTCGCCGTTCCTTCCCATGCCTTCTCTGATGAGCACAGCACTTTCACCTCAGAGCAGTTTCACCTTGCTCGGTATGGAAATCTGCTGTGATTTGAATCCAAGGAGCTACATCGAATCTGTGATCAAAACAGCCTCACGGAAACTCGGAGTCCTGAACAAGGTGCGACGTTTTTTCACGCCGGACCAGTTATGCCTGCTGTACAAAACACAGGTCCGGTCTTGCGTTGAGTATTGTTCGCACTTGTGGGACGGCTCCGCCAAGTACCTACTCGATGCCTTGGATAAATTACAGCGTCGTGCTACGAATTATAGGCGACGAAGAGGTCTCATCACGCCTTGAACCTCTGCAACTGCGTAGAGATGTTGCATCGCTTAGCGCCTTTTACCGCATGTACCATGGTGAGTGCTCTGAAGAGCTGTTCAACCTCATCCCCCCTTCCCCGTTCCTGCTTAGAAGCACGCGTGCTGGCCTTCGTAGTCACCGTTTCACTACCTGCCGCATTCCATCGCGTACTAAAAGGTTCGGTGGCTCCTTTCTCTGCCGCACGGTTGACAAATGGAACTCCCTTCCGGCACATGTCTTCCCTCCCTCTTATGATATGGGGTCCTTCAAACGAGGCGTGAAGAGGCATATTGTAGGCAGGCAGGGTGGAGGCGGCTAGTGCAGTGAGGATTCCATCGCTGCACTAGGTTCCTTCGCGTTTGGATACCACTTTCCACTTAACATCAGGTGGAGTGGAGTCATTTGCCTGGTCAGGTATAAAAAAAAAAAAAAAAAAAAAAAAAAAACCTTGGGCAGGTCCAGTGCGTTGTGAGCTTCTAGAAAGAAAAAATAAAAAGACATTAATTTATCCACAAAACAGTAACACTGAAACAATAACATTGGGAACCTCTAATCTCGAAGTTGTTGACGAGCATGTCTATTTCGGACAAACTGTCTAATTAAGCGAAGCCGACTTCGAGAAAAAGGTCAATCGTCGAATTCGACTCGACTGGGCAGCTTTTGGGAAGCTTCGGAACTCCGGGACGTCTTCTCATCCGCAATACCGCAATCCTTGAAGACAAAAGTCTTCGAGGAGTGCACGTGCCAGTGATAACCTACGGGTCTGAAACGTGGTCGCTTACTATAGGCCTCATAAAAAAACCTCAATGTCATTCAATGAGCTATGGAGCGAGCAATGCTCGGCATTTCTCCACGTGATCGAATCAGGAATGAGGAGATGCTTAGAAGAACGAAGGTCACCGACATAGCTCAAAGTATTAGCAAGGTGACGTGGGCAGGACGTAAATCCGAAAAAAATGTTTCATATGAACTCTATAAAAATAAAAAAGGATGATTTAAAGATTGGAGTGGCACTACAAATATTATGGGCAGTAGTGTCGTCTGTCATCACGCATACGACTTGTTCTTCCCATCATTGGTTATGATAAAAAAATGTGGCCATCAGACGCTTGTCGACGTCGGATTTGTGTCAAATTTTCTCCGCCTGTTCTTATTTTATTAACTGACTTCAAAAACAGAAGGAGGTTCTCAATTCGACTGTATGTTTTTTTGTATACATATGCGGTATTTGTGAACCGATTTTCATGATTCTTTTTTTGTTGGAAAGAGGGTACCTCCATAGTGGTCCCATTTCATTTTGAAGAAAATCATCCACCTCTATAGGTGGCTGATCACGCATTAACATTCATTTTAATAAATAGCGCCTAAATTTTACTTAAGGAGCAATTATTTTAATGGTTGGTTTTGCTATTCTCCAATTCAAGGCGTTTTTCTCAATATACTTTGAGTAGTGAGAACCGATTTTTATTATCTCCTGTGTCAAGTCCTGTATAGTGGCGAAGTAGGGGATATTTCAATAAAACTCGGCAAATAGATGTAATTCCACGTACTTTCGAGGTTGGTTTTGTTAGTATTCTGTAGCGTCCGCGGGTTGCGGGACGCGAGGGGCTGTCCCTCACACCTCATCTCGAAAGATTGCCATCTAACGAATGCAGAATTCGCTGATCCTTTTGTGAGTCGACATCAGTACCTGCGATGTAAATCGTTTTTAAAGTTTTATCTTGTGTTTGTTTGTTAAATTGTGATTGACATACCTGGAAGAGAGCGTTAACGAGATACGTGCGTTTTACGGAAGTTGAGGGGAGATCTGCTAATAATATTAACACAAACGTCAATCACATTCACTCGTCGCTCCATCAGCATGATCTGTTTTTACTCAGCGTTGTAGTGTGAAAGATTATGTAGTGCCTGGGATGAAACTGACCCCCTAGTCTGCTAATTGCTTTGAGACCACTGATCGTTGTAATTCCATTGAGACCCCACTAAGATGTAAAAGTTTTAATAATATTGGTGATTATAGCAGTACAGCTCCTTGTGAAAGAGTTCGTCCAGGAAAGTACTTCCACTTTACCTATTTGTGCCGCCAAGCAGTAATGATTTCGATTTTGAAGGGTAAGGGTGCTGGTGTAGTTACAGGCACATGGGCCTTGTCAGTTTTCATGGGAGTGCTGCTTATTTAAAGTTCTGAGAGGCACAGGGATAGGCACTGTTATGCACAGGCGAGTAGTTTACCATCAGGCGCACGACTTGTTCCTTCCGTCAATTGATATTATAAAAAAAAACTTCTAAAATGGTGTTGCAATGGCAGTTGAGTCTGAATAGAATGTTAGTGGAACGGCACTGTTGGCATTCATTCATTCAATCATTAATTATAAATATTGCCTTACTAACCTATCATGGAAATTACTAAGCATATCTTAAATTTTATCTCGTATAGATACATGCACGCACGCACGCACGCACGCATGCACATACACACATACACACACACACATTATATGTGTGGGCCGGGAGAAATATTTGTATGGTCTACATTTATTTATTTCTCTCGTGAGTTTGGATGTAATAATATTTTTTTTGTTATAAATATATATAATAAAAAAATTACAAGGTCTAATTATTGCTCTAAACACCGGATATGCAATAAAATGAAAACTACCGCAGCAGCACATTACCATATTATTCGGTTGTTATGTGTATATATATATATATATATACATATACACTTTACTGCACACAAAACAGTACAAATAGCGGACTTTTTATTAATAGTATCTTCATAATAATAATATCTTAATCTTAATAAAAAATAATATCTTCATAATAAAATAAATAATGAATTATTCTTTTTTTAAAAACACTCGGCTATTTAGTGGGCTACACTGCCGTGTAGTTAAATTGTAGGGACACACTTCTTTGTTTAGCTTTCTTTTTAATTTTGAGTTCATTTAAATTATTTTCCTCAACGTGCAAAACATTGTACATGCAATTTGCTAGATAGTTTTTCTTAAGCGACTTCAAAAAAAGAGGAGGTTCTCAATTCGACTGTATGTTTCTTGTTTGCATGTATGTTACGCGAGAACCGACTTTAATGTTGGAAAGAGGGTACCTCTAAGGGCAGCTGTTCACACATGAACACTTATTTTTATAATAAGCGCCTAAATTTGTATATAAAGAGCAACTATTTTAATGGTTGATTTTGCTATGCTCCAATTGAAGGCGATTTTCTCTCTCTCAATATACTTTAAGGAGTGAGCACAGATTTTTATTATCTCCAGTGTTAAGTCCCGTACATGGTCCTAAACTCAAACCGGATTTTGTCTACCTGGATTGAAGGATATATAAGCTTCAAATCAAGAAAATAAGTGAACTTAACTGCTAGTCGTCAAGATCGTGAATGTAGGCTTCACGACAAAGGCTATCCACATTGAACTGGTTGGTGACTTGACAAGCAATTATTATGTATCAGCATTGCGCACGTTCGTTGCGTGTAGGGGAAACCATATATTCCGACAATGGTCTATCGTTTGTTGGTGTTTTGTAAATTTAAAAAAAATTGTAACTAAACTCTAAAGCCCTTCAAAGCTTTATGCAACACTTGTCCAAATTGAAGCAATCCTCAATTCACGACCACTTACCCCTCTACCTAAACCAAGACCTAATGCCATTCGTTTATTCCCAGTACTTCCATGTACTTAGTTCCATGTGGAACAATTTGTAACCTTAACATGTCATAATTGGATATTTCATCATCGGTAGACCGCTCACTTCCTTGCCAAGCCAGGATTATCAAGATATGTCAAGCCATTGCTTTAATCGTTTCCAGCAAATTGCAAAACTTCGACAACATTTTTGGTGCAGATGGATCAAAGAATATGTCGCAGAGCTGCAACTGTGGACTAAATGGCGTACTTTTAAAGATGTATTGAAGATGAACGCTCTAGTAGTCATAAAGAAGGACAATCTACCACCATAAAAATGGAAATTGGGTCGAGATGTAGCTGTGTTTTCTGGCACTGATGACGTCAATAGAGTGGCCGATATCAAAACTTCTACACAAATAGTAAGATGATCCTTTTCAAAAATTTGTCCACTCCCTGAAGCAAGTATTATTGGTTGAAAGGCAGTCTTTCAACGAATGCCCACGCATGAAGAATTTTTTTTATTAATAGCGCCTAAATTTTATAAGGAGCAATTATCTTAATGGTTGATTTTACCATGCTCCAATTGTAGGCGTTTTTCTCTCAATATACTTTAAGCAGTGAGCACCGATTTTTATTATTTCCTGTGTTAAGTCTCGTATAGTGGCGAAGTAGGGGATGAATCCGATTTTGCGCACTTTCCGGTAACCGATTTAAAAAAAAACTTGGCAAATAGATATAATTCCACGAACTTTGAAGGTCGGTTTTTTTTAACAAACATTTATTATAAGCAATTGTTTTTTCTTAAAGTCGAGTACCGCCTAAGCAATAGCTACGAGATTTTAAGACTATTAATAAAATAATGAAACAACCAATATTTAATAAATATTTTGTTAGCGATAAATGAGAACAAACTCAAACGTAAGCCAAACGCTACAAACCAATAAACCAAGGAGATAGAATTAGGAGTGACCAAGTACTGCTTATATTTTAACCAGGCATTTTTAAAAATAAAGGATTATTAAATTATTATTATTATTAGGTCAATTTAACCAATCAGTTAGTAGATAGCTTCAGTAGCGTCATATTTGATATTTTAATTAACAAAAATACGACGTTCTTTTTTTGAAACTCATTATACTTCTGTGTACAGAGTACCATAAACAATAGAATTTTGATTCAGAGCTAAAAAGAGCGCCTTTGTGATATGGTCTAAGGAATTACAATTGACAGATTGCAGTACAAGAGCAGAAAAAAACTTTTATCTTTCGCTATTTTTGCTTTTAAATAATCTCTTTAAAATTATATTTGGAACAATGCAAAAAGTTTTTTTTTGTCATTGGTATAAAGTTCCGTTAAATCCGGCTTCATACTTTTGTTATTTTTGTTGTGTAAGCCGCACCAAGTCTCAAACCTGATAACCAATATTGTCCAAACTCATTAAAGGCTTTCAATTGCTTTTTGGGGTCTCCGTTTAACTTTCTGACTTGCAATTAGTGAACAACGCCCCCAACTAGGGTGTCCGAATGCCAATTACGGTTCGTGAGTTACACAACCCTAACCACTCTAATCTACCTATGAGACGGCGCGGCGCCTCCGGCCTCAGTCGCGCTACGAGCGCTGCACAGAGCACTTGTTTCTATGCCGCTCCTCATGAGAAGCTCAGCGACTGAAAAACCCTCAAATCATTAATGAAAATCTCTTCAAAAGCGACCCTTTCGCAATAAATTCTGCCTTACTATCTAGTACTTACTATCTTACGCTTAGTAACGCCTCCTCTTTACTTTTTGTGGTGTGTGATTAAAATTTTACGTATTAGACTTGCATTGCCCCAGTTTTTGAATTTGGACTATTGCACATTTGTTGCTGTTCAACATTTCCGTATTTAAGGTAAGTGGGTGATAATTAGGTTGGTTAACAAAATTTTTCGTTTGTCGGAACTTTTCATTACATTTTTTTCTTTTTATATTTGAACGAGTTAGCATAAGGTTGTAAGGTTTTTAGTACTCATCAATACAGTGAAAAAAAGCAACAATAAATAGTTTTACCAACATAATCATCTGGTTTACATACATTTTTTTTATATTTTCTCTTATTTATTGCAAGCAATGTTAGCACAGGTAATTACTAAGTACAAACATATCCCGCCTAAGGAACACACTTTATATGCCTTAAAACTGCTATATTTATAAACAGTCTTAATATGGTATATGTTTAGACAATATTTCTCTATAAATGGTTTTAGAAAAAAAATATAGTTCTTATAGACTTATTTCACTCAAGTCAAAATTTTAAAACCTTAATACCAAACAACTTAATAAAGTGCAATCTCTCTTAAGATTTACTCTTATAATCCTTATTTTAAGTTCATCTGTAGAACAACTGATTATTTTTAGTAAAATTGTTCTATACACCTCGAATAAAGTCTATTAATACTAGTGTTCTTAAGTTTATTCTAGATATATTTAATTAATAGACATTACTGACTGTAGTGTTTGTACTATTGACAAACACGTTATAGCGCGTCTTCAGTAGATTTAAAAAATACTACAATTAGAGTTTTTACTCTATTGGACGATGTAAGAGTTCAATGAAAATGGATAAAGTAAAGAAAATTAAAAGATCTGATGGAGGTGGTGAACCTTGGATATTAAGTCACATCATTCGATACTACAATCAGAGTTGTCAATGCCAATTGTTCAAAATCCCCAAAAATCACGGTTAAAATCTCCAAATTTGGGGAGAGCAAAGTTCATATTCCCCACGAATTCCCCACATCTCGAGTTTTCATTATTTATTAGAAATACATCGCTTAAAAATATAATAAACAATTAAGAAACTCAAAATGTAATAATCCATTACGTTTGCTGTGAATGTAAACAGAATGTAAAATATGACCTTAAATCGTTTATTTATTTTAATTAAATTCAAAATTTATATGTAATCAGTCTTTGAAAAAAAAATCATTTTTCTTTGGCTTACAAAATTAAGTAAATGGATTATTTGTTGTGCATTTGGTGACGCTATGTTAGAAATAATCAATGAGTTTCGACCTTTATTTAATATTTAAAGTCGACGAGTGGTAAGTTGTGGTGTGGAAGTACCAACTGCTCGGCTTTGTTTATCAATATCTGATTTCGTTTTGCTTCATACCGAGGACCGGCCTAAGCAAGAGAAAGAATCGCGAACTCAACACGCACCGACTGGTAATTTTACAATTCAGAACCAAGTGCTCTCTCTCTCTCTAATAATAATTCTATTTAAGCTGCTTGTTAATAATACGAAGGATGTGCGATGTTGAAAAACACGTCGATATAGTTCATCACAGTGTTTCTAACAGTAACGATCAAACTAGCGATGCATCAGCAATTGATACATTAAACAAAATGGTAAAATGTTAGAATCCCCACATTTTCCTCACATAGCGCCAATCCTCACAAAATCCCCAATCTAGTCGAAATTCCCCACAATTTGGGGAATTACCAACAAATTGGCAACTCTGGATACAATAGTCGTAATTCGGCCGGTCATGGCCGGCATTTTTGTTTGTTACCAAATTGGTGATAGAAACAATTGAAATGAGCGGGTAAACTACTGTACTTCAATGTTGAGCATGTGTATTGTGCCGTCTATCAATAGAATACAGTGAAATCATTGTGTGATATGTGGTTGGCGTGAAGAAATAACCTAAATTGTGTAATGAAAATTTTATTTCTTAAAACATAAGTTAGGTGTTTCATTAAAATATTCCTTATATTTATATGATAGGGAATTTATCCACCTTTCTAGTCAAATATAACACATTCCATATAATTATACAGAATAACGTTTTTTGCGACAAATTGGATTTTTAAATTGTTTTTTTGACCTAGTGTTTTGAAAAGTTTTTTATTGCATTATAGGCTCACTATTCCCTATAACTTTTATAAAGGTTTTGTAATAATGTCAAAAGAAAAAATCGCTTAGAAACATCGCGTTTTGTAGACAATCACAAAAGCTTCATAGGAGTAAATATTCTTCTACATGATCAACTACATAAAGCAAGTAAAAATAATCTTTTCCTATTCTAAAGTTTTTCTATAGATAAAGCTATAAACAAAATGCTCCCAACAGTGATTTGAAAAAAGCTTTAAATTCTTATCGCCATTTTTATTTTTAAAGAATGACGAGCCGAGAAATATTTATTTTCTTTTAAAAAAGTAAATCTAAGTTAAAATTAGCTTGAAGAAGCCTAGAACTTCTTGGAAATGGTTTGTTTTGTGACTTTTTTTGTATATTTAAGCTTTCTATAAATATTAAAACCGAAAATCGATAACTGTATTTTTATTAAGTTTATATTTTATACATAAATATTTAAGATTTAGTGAGCGCATTTCTTTTATGACAGGTTTTACATCACTTTTCACAATGTATTTAAAGTCGCACGTCAATTCGCGCTTTCTAACCGATTAAACATTGCGCGAAAAAGTCAGAAATATTATATCTAATTTCGCCATGTTGCAATTACAATAGTTTATATTTTGTAGTCGATTAAACTTGAAATCTATTAGTATTAAGAGAATTGCGTCTTATGTTTGTAACGCTTTAGTATTTTGATTTTAAAATAGCATTACTAAGAAAACTGTCATAGACTATAAATTACCTAAAGACTGTCTACAAGACTAAATAAAAACTGTCTACATTCTACAAATGGTCTTGTAGCATTCTAGAAGGATTACTTGAGAAAAAAGATAAGAATCACTCTTGACACTACCTACAGATAGTTTCGCAAAGCACTCTTGTGATCTATTAATAAAGTTGTGCCTACTTTTACTTTAAATTATATATAAACTTTGTTCGAGATATCTTAAGGGAATTGGAACTCTTAAAATATTCAATCGAATTAAATTCTATTAGTTATTTTATAGTATATATTTAGATATGAGTGTACTGTTTGGGCGTTGAGGTGTAGCAAATTAATGGCACACTCGAATAATTAACAAAAACCAGAACGTAAACTAAAGATTCTTAAAATAGACACATTTACGTTATGAAAGAGTTGAAGTGATTTGAATTTAGTTTTCAATGAGTTGTCATTGTCTTCTGTCTTAAGGGAATCTGGTATTTTATTATAAATTAATATACTTCTATAGAGCGGGCTTTCTTAAACATTTGTAATTTCGGAGTCCGTAGTAGGTACTAATTTTGAATTTCGACGTTCGCTTTTTACAAATTCAAAAAGATTTAAATGTTTTCTTACAAACATCACAGTTTCTAATACGTAAATAGACGGAAGAGTTAGAATTTTGTCAGTCATTAAATGGAATACACAAAAGAAATATGTAGATTGTACGCACATAAGATCAGATAGAGCAAAAATATCAATGGCTACCAAAATTGCGAATTGAATTTCCGTATCTGACTATCCTCTCATTCACATTAATGAGATTATACCAGAATCATTTCATCCTCTAATTACTTTTATAATTACAAAGTTTCATTGTTTTCCCAGATGTGTGCTGTATTTCATTCTCAGTAATATTTAATTAAAAAGTAAGTATCATCAGAGTAATTACGAAATAATAATAACATTCTTTTTATTATTTATTATAATTATAATAATAATAATAACGGATACACTCAACATAGCCCCGCACTAGGGAAACCCTGTGTCGCGGGTGCCATGGACACACACACATCGACAATGACAAATTACACCAAACGCACGAGGGAAATAAATGTAGGCCATACAAAGATTTCTTCACGCACGAGGGAAATAAATGTAGGGCATACAAACATTTCTTCCCGCCCGGGAATCAAACCTGGGACCTCTGCGTGGCAGTACGACATGGTATCGGTTCGTGAGAAGGCAGTTGAATCCATGTATCTTTTATGTTGACTAATATATTTATATATGTATCTCGACATCTTTTAATTAAGTATGTTGTATGTCAAAATGTTTACATGTATATATAATCTAGACCAGCCTTTCCCAAAGTGCGGGATAACGCCCACTTGTGGGTGCTGCAGGCCAGAAGGGGGGCGGTAAGAGTCCCAGAAAAAAAAATGGGGCGTTTTGTAGAGGCTTAGGGGGAGATTTGTAATTTCATCTAGGAAGACTCTTAGACACCGACTGAGCTCTCGACTCCAACTTGTAAACATCAACTAATATTAACTAAGAGATTGCTCAAACTAACTTGGTTCGATATTTCTCTCCGTATAGTTCATATATCTGTCCTGCTTTCTTGAATAAATAAAATAAAAATCATGTCAATCGGTCACTCCGTCTCGAAATGAAAGTAGACACAAACAAACAAATAAAAAGGTAACAGACGTAGTTTCGCATTTTAATAGTTATTAGTATTCCTAGACAGGTAATTTTCGAAGATAATAGACCGCGGGCAATCATGTTTTAACAAGTTTTTGTTAAATAACCATATTTGTGCATTCCTGTATCAATTGGCTGGATCATAGAATACTTGTTCTTACTTGTTGAGTACGATTGAGACACACGACATCGGCGAAGAGTTAATTTTGCCAGCAATAAGGGAAGTAATAACTACTATGCTTCATAAACCGGCCGCAGATATTGTCCGAAAAATTCCTTTGGGTAATAATTCTGTGCAAAGACGAACTGATAAAATGGCTGAAAATATTAAAGAATCATTGTGCAATCATCTGAGCACTAGTCAATTCTCAATTCAGATCGATGAGTCCACTTTACCAACTAATGAAGCATTGTTGCTGTCTTACGTGAGGTTTATTAAAGGTGAGTAAATATGTGAAGAACTATTGTTAGAAATTTAGAGACCGATACAAAAGACGAAACCATATTCAATACATTGGAAAGGTTTTGTGATGAGAAAGAGATTCCCTTGAAAAATATTCTATCAGTTGCTACGGATGGCGCTCCGGCTATAACAGGGTGCCATAAAGGCTTCATAGCGCACTTAAAAAATAAAATTCCAGATGTCTCTGCTGTACATTGCGTTATTCATAGACAACATTTGATTGCTAGAAATTTAAGTGAACGACTATCTCAATCACTGCAATATGTAATCAAAGCAGTCAATAAAATCCGTAACACTCTTTGAATGATAGATTATTTCATCAGCTTTGTGTTACTAATGACGAAGATTTCAACCGTTTGTTGTTTCATATTTAAGTTCGATGGTTATCAAGAGGCAATTGTCTGACTCGATTTTTCAACCTGTTTGATTCTGTGATAGAGTTCTTGGAAACTAAAGATACAGAATTGCGCAACAAGGTCATTACATCAAATAATGATATAGCTTACATGACAGACCTGTATAAATTGTTCAACGACGTGAATCTCCAACTGCAAGGCGATGAACTAAATTTAATTAAAACAAAAAATGTCGTTGCTGCTTTCGTGGCACAACTGCTTCTACACATAAAGAATATGGGCAGACATGAGTTTCACAATTTTCCGAATTCATCAGTTTCCTGCAGTAACGACGACTTGTTTGCCTACTGCCAACATTTGGAAAACCTCCACATTGACTTCACCGAACGATACCAGGACATTTTGAACTTGGAAATACCAGACTGGGTGTTGGATCCGTTTTCAAATGTCAACACAGCAGTATCACCTCAGCTGGAAGAAGAACTTATAGAATTGACAACGAACGAGGAAATAAAAATCAAGTTCAAAAATGGCTACCAAGAATTTTGGCTACAAAAACCGATCCCGCAATTGTACCCTGGATTGTGGTCAATCGTTCAACGATTCTTGACAGCATTCCCATCGTTATATTTATGTGAACGTGGTTTTAGTGCTGTGACAATGCTGCTTACTAAAAAGAGAAATCGTTTGCATGTTACCGAACGTGGTGACTTGCTTGGTCTTGAGTAAATTGGAACCTGATATCAACAAACTTATTAAACAGCATCTGATTCATCCTTCACATTAGTTTTTATATTAGAATCGATTATGTTTGTTGTATTTTGAATAAAAGATACTCTGTCTGAATACTATAAAGTTGCGTTTCAATAATCATTCTCATTGGCAGGTGTAGCCCGTAAGAGTTTACTTGAGACCTGAGCGCCATTGTGTACTACCTACTGCTCTCAGGTCTCAAGTTAACTCTTGCGGGTTATAGTAAAAGTCTCGCTTAGAATGATTGTTTAATCTCCGCTTATATAGCTCACAATAGTTAATTTAATTTGAAGTTATAGTGGTATTTAAGTAGGTGAAAAAATGGGGGCGCTAAAACATAATTTATTCTCAAAGTGAGCAGTAGACAAAATAAGTTTGGGAACCCCTGATCTGGACTAATAGATAGACAGATTCAACAGTCTAAAAAATTACAATCTAAAATTAAACCTAATTTGGTAGTTATTTGAATTGATAACATTAGATCCACTTCGTGTCGCTTAGCCCGCGAAGTATAATATTAAGTATTTACCAATGGATTTGCTGATTATGCGAAGTTAAAAATGGTAACATCGTCGAATCCTACGCAAGGGAAATTAATTATATTCTAATCGAATACAAAGATCGAATACTCAGAAAAAATTCTTCTACCCGACTTGTACCCACGACAATGCTGCACTTTTTGTAGCTAACTCGATAGACCATGTCGGCGATGGTGGGATGACTTTCTTCTTTCTTTTTCTTTTCTTTTTAAAGGATTGGCCTGATGTTGCCCAAGATTGAGAGCAATGGGAAAAGAGGCGGGAGGCTTTGCCCGAGCTGTGGGACAAAACGGGCTTTTAAAAAAACCTGCGCGATAAAGTAACTGATGCTGGAGTCTCATGTAAAGAAATAACAAACGATATATTCGTAGAAGGCGCACAAAACATCCGTTACGACTATAAAATCTTTATCATCATCGTCAACCGATTATACCTCCCACTGTTGGGCACGGATCTTCTCCAAGGAGAGGTTTTAATAAGAATGCGGGTTGAGAACAAGTTTTAACACTTATTATTGATTTGTTTTGTATATATTTTGTGAAATAACGCCACTAGTTTGCCGTAATTAATCAATACAAAGATCGAGCACAAGGAAAAATTCCTTTGACCCGACAGGATTCGAACCTGCGACCACGGGATTCCTACGGGATAAAGCAATGGGTACGGATTTTCTTTTATGTTATGTAGGCAGCAAACAAGTATAAATTCCGCCTAATGGAAAGCGGTCACCTATGAACGCCTGCAGCACTAGGGGCATTACGAGCGCGCGCAATTTACATATTACAGTCATTGATACATGCTCGAATAGGGATTCGAACAGTCTACCTCTCACTTAGTAAGCGTACAGAAGTAAGCGTTCTCCCACTGAGCTATCACAGCTCTTAAATCCATTTTAAAACACTGACTGAACTAAAACAACTAAATAATTAATGTAACCAATGACAGTCCTTAATTTTTTTGGCTCACCAATCGATGAAATAAAATATGTGTCAAGAAAAGAACCAATCAGATTCTTTCTACCAAGTGGTTATCAGATTGGTCAATTTTCAATTGCGAAATTTTTTTTTTTATTGTGACTCGGCAAAATGACTGCACCGCGCCTGATGGAAAGTGCGAATACAGTCCAGAGATGAGAGTAACGGATGGAAAACACAAATATCTTCACTCCGTCACTGTCATTTTGCCGGTCTGGCCAAATGCTTCTTCACACTACGTTTGAAGGACCCGATGTTGTAGAGGGGAGGGAATACATGCGCCAGGAGTTGGTTCCACAATTTGATGGTTCGGCATAAAAACGAATTGCCAAACTTTTTAGTGCGGGACGGGATTGAACCGACTGTGGCAACGCAGTCCGGCACGGGTGGTCCGCTGCTGGAAAGGAGAGGAAGGGATAAGGTTGAATAACTCTTCAGAGCACTCACCGTGGTACAGGCGATAGAATACGCTAAGAGACACTATATCTCTGCGAAGCTGTAATGACTCCGCATGCTCAGTTACATGAGGATCGTTGATAACACGGAAGGCGTAGCGCTGCAGTCCATCTAGGGCATCGAGCAAGTACTTGGCAGAGCCGTCCCAAAGGTGCGAACAGTACTCCATGCTGCTTCGGACCTGAGCTTTATACAACAGGTATCGCAGCTCTGGAGTAAAAAATCGGTGCACCTTGTTCAGGATGCCAAGCTTGCGCGACGCGGTACAGATGACGCTCTCGATGTTGATTCGCTTGTTGATCCAAATAAATATTAAAAGAAAAGATCCATGTGCCTGTAATTCTGCCAGTACCCTTGCTCATAGTACTGCTTGGTGGTAGAAATCGGTAAGGTACTTTTGACACCATCGATCGCAAACTTATGAGTTACTATGACGATACGATCCGCGACTCGAAAATTTGTTATTTGCAATGAAAAACTGTTTACAATTTATCACTCTGAGATCATTGGTCACCTCCCTGATAACTAAATTCGCCTTAGGAACTTCTTAAAGTTTTATTACAGATATTCCTATTTTTCTTGAATTGATACGCATTGCTCTTGTTGGTATTGCTACATCCTGTCTCCGGCCTTTTCTACACCTAACTGTGCAACGTCTTACTACAACCACTAGTCCTCAGTCTTTCTTTACCTTCTGTCAAACTTTCCTTCTATGATGTTTTTCATAAACAAATTGTATAGCAAAATGGGTTTCTACTTGTGAAAATCTACCACATGCAAAATAAATATATGGAGAACGGTTTGTTTCAGACGTTCTATACAATACAAAAGTTTCGTATAAGTAAAGCGCAGTCATCATGATTAGAAACTTTTATTCGAATAAAGAAAAAAAACAATTTCAGCTTCAATTATGTACGGACGCCTCACGATATACGTTCTTCTAAATGCATTTGTCTATTATTTATAGAATAAAATGAAAAACGGGTTATTATATAATCTTGAACCTGAAAACATTTCATATTCGCGCATAAACAACACAAAAAAAAAACACTGAAAAGCAAACAGATCAAGATCATAATGAAATCAATCACAATTCTTGATGGAATAAATCAAAACATAAATTGTAGCCATAATTTTAAATATTTTTATTTAATTATTTTTTATTTTACTATTTTTGTGTTAACAACGGTGCATTGTTACATGAACAACAATTCAGAAAATACACAAATATAACGAAACTAATTATAGTTGACATGTTACAATAATAATAGTTAAAAACTAAAGTTTGTTTAAACTAAAACTGTCTAAACAAGTGAATGGAATCTGCGCCTGCGTGTCTGGAGTGTGTTTGTGTGGGGTGTTTGTGTACGATGCGTTTGTGTGGTGGTATGCAATGAGTTATAAGTCTGTCTTTTTTGAAGACAGAGTAAAATGACATTTGCAGGGTTGCCAGTTTTCATAAAATATTAAATAGTTATGTAGTTGTTGTCGATAATTTTGTCGATATATTGTGAACGAAGATAAAATTTTGCCAGAAATGGCTAAATTGTGAATTAACGACGTTCTTATGATTACTAATTGCGTTATTGCCTTCTTTACTCTTATTTTGACAGTTGGCCTGATAATGTCGAGATCAATTTTTTATTCATATATATTTTAACAAGAATAACTGAATTTGATTATATTTGTATTGAATAGGTCTCCTCTTTGTATTTTTCGTATACATAGTTCTAAATACAGTGTATTATATATAAATGTATATAAATTGACAATTCAAATGAACTTATGCTCAATAATATGATGAATAATGGGTCGAGGATGATTCAAATGAAACAAGTTATTTATTCCATACGCGTGACCAATATTCAGTCGATAGTCGATCGAATATGTTTCAATTGCAATCATTAAAAAAGACAGACTTGTATTACACGTACTAAAAATACAACTTCCGAACTTTGGATGTGTGATAAATAAATAAGCGATAGATCTTCGTAAATAATGTTAGAAATATAATAAGTAATTATACCGATTACACAAATTTATACACACCTATTTGACGACCTCGCTTTCACACCGGTTTTCACGTCGTCGCTACTGGGCCCACAGAGCTACAAAACTCTAAATAGTAATGCATTATTAATTATTAATCATGTTGTACTTCATTGATTAAATTAAGGAGTGTGATCTCTAACTCCACTTAAGATAGTGCAATTACGCGTAACTAGCATTGGATTATGAGTTTGCATTTCGGTAATTTAGTGGCCATTTCAAATGTGCGTAAATATCGTGGCAAACAAATTACCCTGATATACGGGAATCTATTGTTATTAGTCCGCAGACTGAAACTGAATGCAAAAATGAAAGTCGTAGCCATTGAATAAATGTTATTGCCGTTCTAATTTAACACATACACACGCACACGCACACGCACACGCAC
>NW_020653945.1:23034003-23069146 GCF_003589595.1 Hyposmocoma kahamanoa
TGGCATAATTGATAGCATTTTCAATTTTTATTGCTCAACAGTATATTGCTTTTTTCTTTTAAGATTATTGACTTTACTTAAGACTACTCTGAGAGAGTGAGGGCCTGGTGAGCTGTAATGTAAGCTAGTAAGCAGTAGAGCTCCTTGTGAAAGAGTTCGTCCAGGGAAGTACTGCCACCTTACCTATTTCTGCCGCCAAGCAGTTCCGGTTTTGAAGGGTAATGGTGCTGGTGAAATTACAGGTACATAGGACTTGTTAACTTATGTCTCAGGGTGACGGGCGCAGTGGCAGTGCCCCTCAGATCTTTGCGATTTTAAGCTCTGAGTGGCACTGCAACTGTTATGGACAGGCGTGTAGCTTACCATCAGGTGCACGACTTGTTCGTCCCGTCACTTGTATATTAAAAAAAATACAGGCTTGTTTGTCTAGTACGGTTTCCAGTCTCTCACAAGGGATACAACTTTTAAAATTGTTAGTCTATTATAAAATAAGTGTATTTTTATTTCCTTGTGTTGAGAAAATGAACCATTATTATTATTATTATCATTAAAATAACAAAGGAAGTAACGTTAAATGCCTCTCCTGCAAAATTTGGTTTAGTGCTGATACGCGCCTTTTACCCTTGACGATATTAAGAACCTCATACCATTTTATAAAATTGTTACAAAATAGCGAATTTTATAATTGGTAAATCTTTTTTCAATTGTGAGCTCAATTGATCAGTTTTTATGAAAACTGTTAGGGGCGAAGTCCCGGGCGCAGAGCAATTTATGAAATAAACTATTCGAGCAAATTTGAAATTTGTTGTCAAAGCCAGATATGATCCAGCTTTTATTATACTATAAGAGCATAATCAACTTTCGTGGATCATTATTACGCCATCACTTAAATTTTCATGAAATCGCTTATAGTTTCAGAATTACGTTACGCCTGAACTTAGAGATCCCTGTGCTTGCACAGGTTATAGTGCCCTTCACGTATAAAGGAAGAAGGGAAACGGGGACTGTTCCCCGAGGCGAGTGGTATACGTAACTCGAATTTCTTTTTTCCGAATTTCATTACTTCGATAACGGTTCGACTTTTTTTATTAGTGCGATGACAATTTTGTTATAAATTTGTAACACACAAATGTCTTACAGCAGAAGTATTGCTGGCCGAAAACCTATTATTGGGATAATTATTACACATACGTGTTCTTTGGGCAGAAGTTTGTTTGGTCTCATCATGTTTGTTATACGGTCTGTTTTCCATATAATTTAGATTGCTGAAAATTCACTTACGTAACTTTCGTCATACCCTTGCGCTATGTTTTAGCTGTCATCTGATATGTAATTTAAAAGAAATGGTCTTGACTATTCAATAAATAACGTATAACTAAATCGAGGAGAGTACCAAATCCGAATTTGTTTGCATTTCCTAGCTAGGTTGACTCCCTCCTGTGGGTTTAGGTTAGGTAGGTACATGAACAAGCCGCATGGGCCGAGTGTCAGAGCCGAATTTGTTTTTTGCATTACTTAGACGGTACGATCCCCTCCTGTGGGTTAGGTTAGGTTAGTATATGAAAAAGCCGCACAAGCCAAGCGAGTGTAGCGAGCGAGTCGCGAATGCCAGAGCCGAATTTATTTGCTTTACCTAGACGGTACGACCTCCTCCTGTAGGTTTAGGTTAGGTTAATATATGAAAAAGCAGCACGATCCGAACGAGCGAAGCGAGCGACTACAACTCGATCAAATTAACATGCATTTCGTTTACCATACGTTCTAAAGATGCGAGGTGCTTTAATTTGACGAGTTGTATTGAGCGAAACGTCTAATACTTTCATTCTGTAATAAAAAATATTATAACAAAAATGTATCATGGATATCGTTTTTTTACAAAATGAAAATGTTCAATTAGATACATTGGTCAAATGGTTTGTTGGGGAAATAAAAATCGGGGAAAGAATAACTTGTCAATATGTCAAAATAGTGAAACATTAAATGGTGTAATGAAAAAAACCGTAACGTGTTTCGGACAAATGAAACAAAATTCTGTAAATCATGTTTCTAGCTTGTGATAGGTAACGTAACGGACTTTCCATGTCTAAAAAAGAAGGAATCTTTGAAATAAAGTGAATAATTAATTATTTCCACGGTAACCTATCACAAACTCGAATTTGTTTCCCGAAATAACGTTTGTTCGAATTTTCGTTACACCGAAGACCGAACTATAACGAAACCGTTGTTCTTTCAGGATATGTTGGATATTTATCGCAAAGACACGATAAGGTTCGGTTAAGTTAAGTTTAAAAGAAAAAAACATTTTCCTCTGAAAATTACTTTCGAGATTGTGAAAATTCGAGCAAACATTATTTCTGGAATATGTCATTTCGGACTACTGATAGGTAACCATTTCCACTTGTCCAATCAATGTGAAATTTGGTATATTATAGAAATCCGATGCATTATAATAATATGGTCACATCAGATGAAATGCTGCAACGAAGGTAGTATACGAACTACTCAACTCCTCAATACGTACAGTAGATCCGTCATTGAGTTTGGGCTCATTAAGTTGGTATCAGTTTATAAAAATTTAAATATGTATAGTCAACCGTGACCATGGGACCTGTAAATGGCCCGAAACGTCAATTTGTTTGAAAAAACAAATATACGCGATTTAAATCCGAAAAAATAGTTTCATTTCCTCTGTGTAACAATCGCGAAAACCTAAGAACTCGATATGTTATAATTAATGACTATTGTTTATCACAGACATATATTTAAATAGACACCCCAAGTGTGGCGTTCTGTGTGAAAACAAATACTTGAAAAATCTTTAATCAATCGCTTTAGTGCCTAAGGAGGTTTCCCACCACTATATAGCGCTTGTGACGTCATCGGATGTACAAAAAATTTGGCATGCTTGATTTTCATACAGATGGCATTACTTGTGGTGTCTATTTAGATATATGTCTGTGATTGGTACCTTACCTAATACTATTGCTTTTTTACATTAAAAGGAAAATTGTTCAAGGGCAATCTTGAGTTGTGTTTTCGGCTCTTCTGTAAAATTTAATTACCTAAAGCACTTACTTTAGGGCAGCCGATATATTATATAGAATTTTGCAAAATTATAATGTAACGCACACACGCTCACTATCATATCCCCGCACTATGAAAACCCTGTGTCACGTCTCATGGACATTCATGTTGACAACCACAAATTATACCCAAAGTTACAAGAGAATTAAATGTAGACTGTACAAATATTTTTCCCGGCCCGGAATCGAAACCCGGAGCCTATGCGTGGCTGACCAGTATGGTAACCATTCGGCCACGTAGGCAGTTCTAAAGTTCAAGTATCATTCAGAAGCTGCGCTTGGTAAAAGAAGCTATAAGCAGTAATAATTAGAGTTGTTGCAAATAACGGCATCCGCATCCGCATCATCGATGCTGATGTTCACTGTGGATGTTCGAGTTGTGACATGACCTAAAAGGCACGCGGGAATAATTTACGAACCTTCCAGAAACCGACCGTAAGCTGAAAAAATCAGCTCAGCTGGTGTTTTTAGAATATAATTTTAATAACACTGTAGAATGTTTATGATAGGCAGATTTATTGTTCTCATGGAGATTGATTCTTTTGTTAATAAATGTCACAAAATCATTGAAATAATTTATTACAATACCAAAGAAAATAGAAAGCTTCATGTTGATAGATTCAGTAAGAATGTACATTTTTCGCGTTTTTTTTTCTAGTCGAATTCCCGACTGCTTATATTGAAATAATCAAAATTGCTGCAAAAATTAAATAACGAATACTCAGAGATAGTAGTGTTCAATCAATTGGACTGTTTCAACGGTTATTTGCTTACCTCTGAAATAAAAATATTCTGAATTTGAAACTTTAATGACGGTAGAAAGGCAAATGCAGTATCCCGGGTGCGGAATTCGTGATTAAATTAACGTTTTCATAACGCTGTTTTTTAAAAATGTTGCACACTCCAACATACATAAATACATTACCTTTGCATACGGTATAAACAACCTGTTTTTTTTAAAATCCCCTGGTATAAAGCTTTTGTCGGTAAACCCTTTGCACATAATGATACGTTATGTTATACTTAATCCTCTTAATGATTAGTATTTTTAACCGACTTCAAAAAAGGTTCTCAATTCGACTGTATGTTCTTTTTTCTTTTTTTTTGTATGTATGTTACGCGATAACTCCGGTATTTGTGAACCGATTTTCATGATTCTTTTTTGTTGGAAAGGGGGTACTTCCATTTCATTTTGAAGAAAATCATCCACCTCGAAGGGTGGCTGTTCACGCATGAAGATTCATTTTTATAAATAGCGCCTAACTTTAATTTAGGAACAATTACTTTAATGTTTGATTTTGCTATTTCTCCAATTCAAGCCGTTTTCTCTCAATATACTTTGAGTAGTGAGAACCGATTTTTATTATCTCCAGTGTCAAGTCCTGTATAGTGGCGAACTAGGGGATATTTCAATAAAACTTAGCAAAAAGACGTTATTCCACGTACTTTTGAGGTCGATTTTGTTAGTACTTTGTACTGAGATTATGTGTTTTTATATCTACATTTTAATCTAGGCCTCGTCTAAAACTTGCAATATATATTGGTCGAGCCCAGCGGGGGCAGAGCCGGGGGTATGTGGGACTGGGCTGAACCCTAAAGGGAAGCAGCTCCACCGCACCAAACCCCTGGGGTGTTCCTCCTCTCCGCTGCAGGTGGAGGTACGGGTACGCTGGCGGCTGGCTGAGCCCAGCGCAGCCCCTCTCGAAGGAGACAACGGTCCCCCGACTCCAAGTGTATATTTAATAGCAGTACAGCTCCTTGTGGAAGAGCTCGTCCAGGGTAGTACTACCACTTTACCTATTTCTGCCGCCAAGCAGTACTGTCAGCATTACTGTGTTCCGGTGCTGGTGAAATTATAGGCACATGGGACTTGTAGCTTACCATTAGGCGCATGACTTGTTCGTTCCGTCACTAGATATTATCCATGCTGGACAACAAACTGCCCCAAATCAGCTACTCAGGGGCCGTGGGGGCCAAGACATATGGACAGGGCGCGTTTCTGCACGGACTCTCTCAAGAGAATCCTTAGCGCCCACCGATGTCGGCCGAATCTAGGCCAACGCGAGTGTAGGCAAATTGTTACAGTAGACCGTAGAACTATCGTGCATTAAATTAGTGTTAATGATTTTTTAGTTTACTGAATTCATAAAGTCATAAAGTCACGATCAGTGTATATATTGATGTCCTTTGTCCAGTATCCTAATGGGGTTTTCAGATCTCGAGTTGTTAAGATTTTGGGATACGTTTTTCTTTACCTTCATTAGCATCATTCGTACATGCTCGTGTATTCAACATACTCGTTTATATTTCCTTTAGGGTATGTAGAGACAATAGCTCGCTTTTGTACGGACCTGGTGAACCTCTCTTCTTTCATTAACATACATCCATCTTTTCATACAAACCCTCTTACGTTACACAATTATTCGGGCATTTGTGAACCGATTTCGATGATTCTTTTTTTATTGTAAAAGGGGTAGGGTCGGGTGGTTGACAATGAACCACCAAAATTTTTAAGTTTTGTCTCTCTGGTTTAATGGGCTCAAATTACACACTTTTTGTTTAGAATTATAGATAATTTTACTGGCTATCATAAAGTAGTACTTAATTTTTGTCTAAATGCTATATCTTCTTCGGAAAACACGTTTTTTTTAAAAATGGGAAATGGTTCACTGTGTACACCTCATTGTACTCAATGAACCGGGGGCTGGTACACAATGAACCGACAGTGCACACAATGAACCATCAAAATTGCAATAGTCAGAAAAACATTGTATTTTTATTAAAATAGTGAAATAAAACCCGGTTTTTATTTAAAGTATGTATGTAATTGAAAACAATATCAGTGTGCCTTATTTTTGGCATCCTACTGAAATAATGAAATTAACTAAAAACGTAGGTAACAACATTATCAAAAAAGAAAGCAACTTACTATTTTGAATTTGTTAGCCTTTAAAGGCTAACAAATTCAAAATAGTAAGTTTGTAACTCAGTTATTACTTACTTTTTAATACCTTAATCATCTAATGTTTAATCTTACAAATTGAGATCGTTTTAATTGGACTTACTTTTAGCTCTTAATCAACTAGCAATCAACATTTTCATGTTTACTTTATCACAACAATTGTTTCCTTCCAGTCTTTCATATCTTATAAATAGATAAATTAATATTTGAGCTTAATAACGTAAATTCAAAAGGGAAATATCAACGGGAAATCTGTATATAGTTTGCCGACGACTACTTTCAACTTTTGGAAAAGGCAGGATAAATTTGATTTCATCAATATTTACACCTGCAGTGTCGGGTTCCTTTGGCTCAATAAATTTTTGTTGATATTTACTTTTTAATTTAAGATAAGACACATAAAAATCGCAATCTTCCTCGTCATCCAAAATTTCTAAAATTTTGGCAACATAATAGATTTTGTCATTTTTGGACTTAAAAAGAATTATCACAAAGTCATTTACACGAGGACTGCGTTGCAGTGGAGAAAAGTCATCTCTTAGAATTATTTCCTCTTCAGCCGTATCAAACACCTCACCTCCAGATGATGAACCACTCGAATGAAATTCTTCCTCATTTTCATCCGAAGATTCGGGCGATGGAACAATTTTCTTTCGTCGTTTATTTCTTTTTTGTTTGAATAAGTTCTGTGTCACTTTTTTTACAGCGTCAGGTTTTATTTCTCTCTGAGCTTTATTGCTCTTTTTCTCCGCTAGAGCATTCTTCTCAGGGGTATCTGTGGCTATAATACTTTTACCTGCCTTTCTTTTACCTTGTCTACTTTTCCGCTTCTCTGCTTTTAAAACCGGTCGAAACTCTTTTGGTGTAATGAAATTTTCTGAAAGAGGTTTAGAAGTAAGTCGTCTTTTTCTAGACGTATTTGGCTTAGCAACGTTACTTGGCAATATTTCTGGAGCGGTAGACTTATCTGGTGTTGGTCTTGGCTCGGATAATACGAGAGATGGGAAAATCGCGTGATGAGGCTTGGTAAATTCTTCCTCGGATGAAGAAGAGATTGTTAACTGGGACAAATTTTTTGAGCTAGTAGTCAAAACAAAAGAAGGAGGAGCGTTTTTAAGCTCAACTAGCTTTTTTATAACTTCCTGTTTTGTAGACGATAAAAGAGATGTATTAAGAGAATTTTGAAATCCAGTCAGGTCTTTTTTTATTGCTGAAGCTATTACCTCAAGAGACATAGAAACCATACTTCTGGGTTGATTTCTTTTTTGATCACTGTTAACAAAAAGAATAGAAGGTGAAGAAGATCGGGATTTAATATTATCTTGTTTTGCTTCATATATTTCTGATACATCAGACAGATTTGTTGCATCGTCATCTGAAGGTCTTCTTTCATTTGGTGCTAGTTCAGGTCTGTCTGTAACAATGCTTGGCAAAAAATCAATATCCGAAAAAATGTCACAGTTGAACGGAAAGATACCACACCTTTTGAATGCCTGTGTTATGTTTATTGGCGTCATCGCTTTTAGATGTGCTGTTCCCACACATTCCGCAACATTATATATTGAAAAAGATCTTCCAGGGTTGCGCAATAGCCATGAGTCAACAGCAGCGTTATAGTACGTTTTGAAAGGTCCGTTCAGGCCTACATCAAGTGGCTGTAATTTACTTGTAGTATGCGGATGCAGCGTTAGTATTGTGACTCCAGACTCTTTGGCAATATCGAGTGCTCCGATCGAAAGATGACTTTCATGGTTATCCATGATTAATAGTGATGGATTATCTTTGGAAGATGCCGTAAATTTCACGAAATGTTTCATCACTTCGATGAAAAGCTCACTGTTCATCCAGCCTGTCTTAGTGGCTAAACCTAAAGTACCTGCGGGAGCTCCTCTAATCATGTGTGGTACATATTTTTTTCGAGGAAAAACCATGACAGGTGGGAGCGCGTATCCAGTTGCGTTAACGATGCAACACGTAGTTACTAGAATCCCTCGCTCACCACTCGTCACTTTAGAAATATTTTGGCCTTTTTTGGCTACTACTTTCCCGGGCCGCTGAACTGTAGTAGTCGATGTTTCATCTAAATTGTATATTCTGGTAGCATCACCAAATTGCGGAAATCTTTGTAATACATCACGAAGATTATCAAAAAAGTTTTTGACATTTGTGGGATTAAAAGCAGTTGCTCGTGCAATACTACATGCTTCCGGCTTTTTAATAGACAAATCAGGATGCCGTTTTTTAAATCCGCGTAACCAGTCTTTACCAGCCATTCCATTCTCTTTCCAACTTGGTGGATATTGAAGATTATTAATTTGTGCCATTTGCATGGCGAGTCTGCGGCATTCTTTTGTAGATAGGCCATAAAATTTGTTGGCGCAGTCGAGAATGTACTCTTTTAAACTGTTTTCTTGATCATCCGAGAATATTTTATTTACGCTATAATTTGGCTCCATAGGAGTAGAATTATCTTTTGAATATTTAATGACGTACCTTCTCAATGTCGGATATGGTATTTTACATTCTTTTGCAGCCTTTCTCAAACTTATGCCGGTAAGATGCAAATCGACGGCCGCCTTCATATTTTCTGGTAGGTGGGATCCTTTTTTTCTTGCAGATCTGTTTAGTTTTGTTCGACCCATGCTAAAAATAAAAAAGAACAAATAAAGTTCAAAACCATTGAATTCCTGATTGTATGCACATGCACGTGAATCAAAGATAGTGTTCAATGAACCAGAGGTGGTACTCAATGAAACACTGGTTCATTGTGTACTCCTTCGAAATGGTTCTCTCTGTACCACCCCACACTTGTAAAATTTAAAGTTATGTAACCACGTGAAAAAAAACGCGACACTTATTGAACCTACGTCAATAAAAAGCGCAACTAATATATAATTTATCACATTTAATAACATCCAGCTACTAATTAGACAAATAAAATGAAACGAAATTGTACTCACGCTTTTTTTTTTAGTTTTTTAAGGAAAAACATAAAATGTGGAAGCGCGTCGGCGTCTGCACCGCTAGCTCGCTGACGACCGAGAAGGGAGGGGCGCTTCTAGTAGAAGCTCGCCTAGTGCGATATGCACCAAACGGCAACGTCGCGTTTTTGAGTTATTTGCGCGATTCACAGTGTACCCCTGGTTCACTGTCGACCATCCTACCCTACCTCTATGGTGGTCTCATTCCAATTTTGAAGAAAATATTCCGCCTCTAATTGAGGCATTTTAGAGGATGAATCCAGTTCATTGTTGTTCACGCAAAATTGATGCGCTATTCCTTGTAACTATGTGAAAACCGGTGATTGGCTGTATGTTTTTGAAGTTCTTGTTTTTCCATGAATTCATAAATTTCATAGGTAAGCATTTTAGTCATGAAAAAGCAAGATTCCCTTGAGACAAATAAGTAAGAAGTACTCTAGTTTTGCCTCTTATTAAAGAGGTATAGGTTTACATTTATCACTCACAATATTTATATCAAATATCATGTTATAGAAACAACTTCAAAGAGCTAAACTTTTCACTACTTTGCATTTTAGTCGTTACGCAGAAATTGTAATAATATTTTTGTAATGCTTTTGTTTTACGAGAGTTCTATGCTCGTAAACATTGACTTACAATTATATGTACGTCGGGTCCGCGCTAAAAAGTGTCCGAACTTATAGGGCGTTAAAATCGTATACAGAGCGTCATTCACGCTCTAGTCTTCGTTTATTCGACTGACAGCGAAGCAAGCAAAATTAGACAGTACTGCGATGACATTACAATTTAAATTCAACGTTTTAGCTTTTTCATATTCCTTGACATATCACTACGTTTAAATAGGTTGACTTGGGACATTTTTTTCGTGGTTTTTGTATTAGACCCGTCGTCCATTTATTTGTAAGTCAATGCTCGTAAATGACAAATTTGTAATGTTAACTCAAAGTCAAAGTATTTTTATTTCACAGATAAACAAATTACCCTTGAAATCGTCAAATTGATTACAATGACAACAACAATCACTCATTGTTTTTTGTACAATTGATTTTACGTATCTATTTAACACTTATATTACTGCTATATGAGTGTTAAATAGTTACGTCGAGTGTCTGCTGGAGACGAATTCCAAAGATCTTTATCCTGAATGTTATCAGTAACAATGTAGTAGCTCTTATTTAACAGCGCCTTTTGTAGTTACTTCAGCTGGTATTTTATTATAAAAGCGCATACAATTTCCCATGAAAGGTGAGTTTACTTTATGCAATCAAACAGAACTCTTATTATAAAAAAACATTGGCCCTTGATTGAATTTGTGACTTAGTGAAAACGACTGTTAAGAACACCCAGATTGCTTTAATTATGTATTAGTATTATGTTTACCACTGTAATAGAAATAATGCTAAATCATCTAAAAATATGAAAAAAATATTCTGCTCAATTTTCTGGCTAATTGTATCTAGTAAAGTTTTGTAAAATTGTCCCCAAGTGTATTCACCGCGGAGGACAGTGATTTTATTGATCACTTTTTAACCTATTTTTTAAATTATGTTTATGTACTAGTATTGTTATAATTTAGTAATTATTTACATTAGTTAGAAAAGTTGACTGAAAAAAGATTTTTTGTAACTTTGATTTGGTACTTACCAACTTTAGGTTACATGAAAGAAGTGCTAGAAGTACCTAGCTCCACAGCTGGTAGCTGGCTCCGTACTGGAGCCAGCCACAGATGTGCAGAGTTTCGTTTCAACTTAGCACATTCTGCACAACAGAAAAAGCAGAAAGACACCAGAGACGATTTTACGCCCAATTCTTCGACACTCGTAATCTGCGTAAACTAAACGTTTCACATCATGCCATAAGAACGCACTTGATGGTAATGCAGGGTCTGGTGAACATGGTAGCGGTTTTTTTTTCACTAACTCTTGCTTGCATACCAAACCACGTTGCATTTCGTGAGAATGTATGCGTATTGTCAGCGGAATGTAGACGCAATACACAAGGTCGACTGATGATCTACCAATCACGCGCTCGATACAATACTCCCCCCGTCCCTACCCGCACCCTTCACCAAATAGATCTAAAAAGCATATTTTTTGCGCATAGGTCATTGTTCAAATGGTTCACTGTGTACCTGTGGCACGTGTAGTGCAAGTCAATGACCTTTGGATCAAGCATGGTTATCGCAATTTAATAAAAAATAAGCATTTAGGAAATTTTATTTCCGATTTATTATTTTAGTGATATGGGTTCAGTTTCGGATATAGAATGACCTCTGTGAATACGGCGAGAATGCAAATCAACACATCGTGTATTAAATTTTCACAACTGTTCTCTGACGATTTTAAATTATCTCTGAGGGACACTGTTGGTCCTACTTTATATATTGTCCTTTCAGCACAGTTGTGCAGAATAAGGATTCTGTTAACTAATAATAACGCACATACTTATGGATCCGCACTAGGGAAACCCTGTATCGCGGGTGCTGCGGATACACACAAAGACAACCACAATTTTATACCCAAACTCACGAGAGAAATAAATGTAGGCCATAGAAATAAAATTATCCCGGCCAGGGGATCAAACCCGAGACCTATGCGTGGTTGATCTGCATGGTAATCGTTGGGCCACGGCGGCAGTTAAAATGTACAGTGAAGCTGTTGTAAGAATATTATTTTATTTTACTATATGTTTGAGACACTGAGGCCCAATTTGTAAATTGCCCTATCAACACGTTTGTGCAGAACAAGGATTATATCATTGGTTTCTTTATCTCTTAGAGACACACTGGGGCCCGTTTTATGAATTGTTCTAACAGCACGTTTCTGCAGAACAAAGATTCTATTATCGGCGGCGTTACTCTAAAGCAAATATAAACTACAAGCCTCTCCTATTTGGACAGATTTATTCCTAAAAACGGGACCCTCTGGGTACACTTAGTTAAATCGCTAATTCCCTCTAAGGCCTATAATGGAATAAGAATAATGAATAAATAATGAAATCCTTTCATTTTCTAGTATTAATTTAAAAAATATATACTTTGTTTCGGCGTAATTTGGTGAAATAATATCATTCACATAGTTCGATTCACAATATCATAAATAATTATTTATTTATTTATGCTCAGGTTACAAAAGACCCGTAAACACATACCTTATAGACTAATACTAATAAATACATAAGAATATAATAAAAACTATTTATTTATTTCGTCGTCGCGTAAACAAGTCTGCAGTCTGCGAGCATGTCATGGATAAACCTACACATTCAATGAAGTTTGACAAACCCCAGGTCCTTGCAAAAGAAGTCCGTTATCTGCCCAGGATGCTGCGAGAGGCCATTGAAATAAAAAACATCCTAATTTCAACAGGGAAGATGGTTTCTCCGTACCACCAGTTTGGGAACCAGTATTTCCTCTAATGAAAACTCCCAAACAGACATAAGACTGCAGTACTAATTAATATGTTTTAGTTTATTCTAATTTCTATTGATAATTAATAATAAATTAAACTTAATAAAAAATTCATTCAATAAAATAATTTGTAAAACTTAATGTAGCGTAAATTGGAATGTTTTCTTTGTAAAATTAAAAATAAGGTATTTAATTAAAAACTATTGTAACTATAGTGAAAAAAATAGGGTGGTTTGCATTAATATTAGAAGTAACTGGTTGAAGACTGTACCACCTCAGTCAACCGTGACCATGGGACCTGTAAAGGGCCCGAAACGTCGGTTTGTTTGAAAAAACAAATATACGCGATTTAAATCCGGAAAAATAGTTGCATTTAGCGCTACGTGTGACGCAACGTGTGTATCCGATAGCCGTCCTCGTAAACGTCGGAACATGACACCTTTCGGCCAAAAGTTCTCCTTCATGAAGGTTGACAGATGTTGAGTTGATACTCTCACCACAAATGAATTAATTTTCACATTGATGCGGGACTTCAACTGCTCGACCCTCAGGGCAGCATTGGCTTTCACCCGTAAGTACTCCAGAATATCCGCAGACTTTGTGGAGAAATGAAGTCGCGATAAGGATAGCAACGTAGTCGATACCGCTGGACGCAATAGATGATTAAGGCCAGTCGGGGTAGTGCTACTAGGGTTACGGCCATTTACGGCTAGTATAGTTCTTTGTGTAAATTATTTTTATCAAAGTTATAACTTGTCTTCATTAGTTTAGTAATGGACCAACAACTCAAGACGAATAGTAATCGGGATACAAGACAGTGTACTCGGATATTTAGTATCTTTTGACACACCAGGACCTCGATTCCGAACTCTTCGATATTTTAACCGAATCTTTCCATTGGATATCGTTCTCGAATCGAAGGGCGCTTTCTGAGCTATTTAGAACTTTCGAATTAAACGTTCAACTCGGATTCAGATATCGTTATATTATAGAAAAATTCGTAAGGTCTGCTGGTTCGTTCCGTGGCTTAGTTGGTATAGCATCTGGCACGGATTGCTAGAAGACGTCGGTTCGAATCTGGCCGGATCGAAGTAATTTTTTCTGAGTGTTCGCTCTTTGTATTAATAATTATAACAAACTGGTGGAGTAATTTAAAAAAAAAAAATTTAATACAATAAAAATTTAAGTAGTATAATGTTGTATTAACGATTGAATGAAAATTCCTTTTTTATTATCACATGACGGGATGAACAAGCCGTGCGCCTGGCGGTAACCAACATGCCTACCTATATCAGTTGCAGTGTCACGCAAAGATTTGAGGAGCACTTCTATTGCGCCCATCACCCTGAGACACAAGTTGACAAGTCCCATGTGCTTGTAATTTCGCCAGCAGCCTTTTTTTAAAATAAACCATGAATGTCTTGCCATTTCAACATTTTATATTAATCGAAGTTCTTTTATATTGTAATAGCTATATAATTAATAATGTAATTTAATACTTCGTGAGACCACAGATAGGACTGACTAGCCAGCTGTACTCGTCTCACCCTTCAAAATTCTCTCACAAGTGCTTTTCCGTCTACTACTGTTACCGAGACCTCTAGTATTGTTGGCTGGCGTTAGGCGATTCTATTGGTCAAGACACCCAGCCAATAATATGCAATCAAATAAGTAAAGCTCTGAGTGACGCTGCAACTTTCATGGGCAAACGTGTCGCTTACCATCAGACACACGACTTGCTCATCCCGATATTTTATTATCATAAAAAAAATATAGTCCGGTTGAGTAAGAGAAACATATTGCATTTTGAGTCAAATGTTTTAAGCTGTAGGAAGAACAGAGAGTCTTAGAAGAATTTCGTGGTTTTTTTTAAATAAAAATACCTTGAAAAACGTACTGAGCGAGTCAGTGAAATCGGTTATGTAAGAGAATACATACATTTTTATTTCATCAAGAACTTGAAGCCCACTAAACGTGAGCTCTCTATTTATAATCTGACTATATTGGGCCTATTGTCAATAGGAACGCACGTCCGTGCTGATGACGCATTTGTTGATAAAGTGTACGGGGATCGTTGTGGGTGATCCCCCATACACTTTGAAACAAAGCGACGCTGTATTGATGTGTATAACGTGGACGTGCGTTCGGTACGAATGGGCGATCTTAAGGTGCTTTTCCACCGGCTAGGCGAGACGGGAATGGAAAACGCGATTGATATTAAGAAAAGAAAGTATTGTTTTTTGTCATCTGACTGTACATAACCAACCAAATATCTTGAAACATATTTTTCTAATTCCAATTATAATCTGATATGGACTTAACAGGTCGTCCACGACATTGTATAGAGACCGAAATCAGTCAAAACCGTTTAAACTGCCGCAACTGTAGTAAATTAAGTCCTATTGTTGAGTTGTCTTTACAAAGTTCTTTCTCCTTTACGACTTTTATAATCGTAGTAACCTTCTGCCCTTATCTTATTAGTTGAGATCGATGTGGTATGTTTTCTGTATTGATTTTTTTCTGTCACAAGTCTTCTTAACAGCCATCGCGAGCTTGAGCTTGTGGATAGTAAAATAAAAATATTGACGAACTAATACAGTAAATTACTTGTTTGTTGGATAAACTCCGACAAATCGACTAGAGTATTCTTTAATTTACCTTAATATTTCGCAATTGGTATTAATAACCACCGCAAGCTAGCGCGAGGCATAGTGTGTATCGTGATTCCGTTGCAGGTTAATAGACGCTCCATGTTGGTAGCAATTCGTTTCAATATACGTCAACAAATATTTCAACCAGACCATTTCTACTGACAATGCGCTAAGACAAAATTATAATTGTGCCATACAAATATCAATCCTTGTCTCGCCTCGCTAGTGAGAAACCACCCTTACTTATGTTATTGTAGCAATTGTTCTCTAAATTCTACCTCTACAGTCAACTAAGATACAATTTTGTTCCTTGAGAATTATTTGTATGTACAGTGAAGAAATAAGACATAACACGTGTAAGTCATGTAATAGCTTCTCATTAGAGAAGATCTAATAGTGGCGTATAATAATGTATTGATACAATGGAAATAAGCTAAATTGAAATCAGTAAATAAGCAATGAATAAAAAAATTGTTGACTTCGTTTATTTGATGATAATAATAATCTTTACACACAAATGTTTACACTTCAAACATTCATTTCATTTTAATATTTGTTACAGGTAACAATTTTTGCACAGACCAATGCCAGAAATAGGTTGATTCTGCACGTGAATTCGCCAGGTATATCTCCGTCAGCAATTATAACTCTAGATTTAGGCAAAATAATGGATGATTGTCAGACAAATTTTATAATAAAGAATGAGTGAAATAATTATAAGAAAGATGAAAATCCTTTTATATCCATTTTTAAGACTTTAAAGGCCTAACATAGTCTGGACTTAATGTCTTGCACTAAAATAAATTAATGAAATTGAACAAAATCCAGGCTTAATCTAAAATAATAAGAGATTTCCATTCTTGCTTTGCAGATACTCTTTTTTTACTTCCTTGTTGCTTTGTGAATAATAGGACGTTCGGTAACTTCCATTCCATAACTGTGTACTGAATAACGTTTGTAGCCTTTGCCGGTCGAGAAGTTCGAGTGATCGTACGGGTGTGCGTTTGTTTGACTTTCGATCCGGGTGTTATGAATGAAAATTAAAAGAAATCGTACGACATGAAATCGAATCGATCGACATGCCTCCGTGGCCGAACGGTTACCATGCCGTACTGCCACGCAGAGGTCCCAGGTTCGATTCCCGGGCCGGGAGAAATAGTTGTATGGCCTACAATTATTTCTCTCGTGAGTTTGGGTGTAATGTGAGGTTGTCTATGTGTGTGTCCATGGCACCCGCGACACAGGGTTTCCCTAGTGCGGGGCTACGTTGAGTGTGTGCGTTGAAAAATAAAAAAAAGTAAAAAATATAAAATCGTAAGTTTCTGAATCGACCCCCTGGTCTGCCACGCAGAGATCCCGGGTTCGATTATTGAGAGAAATATTTGCATGGCCTACATGTATTTCTCTGGTGAGTTTGGGTGTAATTTGTGGTTGTCTATTTGTGCGATACAGGATACAGGATTTCCATAGTGCAGGGCTATGAGTGTGCAAAAGAAAACTGAAACTTAAATAATCTTTATTCCAAAGGTAAGCAAATTACATTTCCCGTCACATTAAGGCAGATTCCCACGAGAAGAGTGTATAAGAAACTCTACGGGTTGCACTTTGTAAATAAACATTTGCATACGTTTATTATTGACAATCTTTATTTCATAGATCAAGATAGAATGCAAGAGATAAATGGATCTCATTACCAGGTCATTAGAACTTAAAACTTAAAAGCTATGTATACTTTATTACTTGTATATTTATAGAACGATATAAATATAATACAGCGTGTTTCTTTTCACAGGAAAAGAAATCATACGAAAAGCATTGAACTTTCTTTAATAAATCAAGTTTCAAGTATAATTTTCTGATATTGGAATAGGCAAATTATATTTAGCTAAACTTCAAAGAAGTAATATGCATAAAGTGGATCATAGCTCCCAAAGTCTGGGGAATATTATATTGTATTTCACTCTATATTTTTGATGTGTAACTAGTAATTAATTTTAAGATAGATTGCTGTTGAAACCACATGCGAACACAGCCAATTATTTGGCTCTTCTGCTAACAACTGATCGTAATCAAGTATCGATCTCGTCCATAGTGGTGACATTCGTTTGTTTTCAATAGAATCACGCACGCGTAGCGAGCGGCCTGCAAGTAAAGCTTGAATGTGTCCCACCAGCAGCCCACGTGGCTTGCTACAAAAGTTACTCGAGGTTAGGCGTGGCGTGCTGTGAAAAATAAAACGTGCAGCCCGCCGTCAGCCCACATGGCCTGCTAAAAATGAGGCGTAGCATGCTGTGAAAAAAAATGTGTGTCCCGTGCGCCACCCACATGGCCAGCTGCTTCAGAAAAATCGTTTGCAATATAGCGCTGAGAGCGTTAAACACTGTTCCGTGATAAATCAAGAGATCATCATTGTAACTGGTAGTCTCCTATGATTGCCACCGCGCCAACGGAGCCGTCTCGCGTTCCATCGCTTTTGTCGGAGACCCCTAATTAGGACGTCTCTCAAACCCACTTCTAAGACCAGTGGTACAGTTCGGTTCTTCAGCACTCCTTTTACCTTTTTTTTTTTTTTACCTGCCGGCCGGTCCGTTCCTCTCCAGACATTCCTTTCCATACAGTCCACTTATTTTTGTACGAAAGTAATATCTGATGTTTTGTCAAAAGTCATGGATAAAAAGTTGTTGTTTATGAGCTTAGTAATATAATTCTGCGAGGTTTTTTTGGTATTTATATAATACTTCGTCATACGTAACCATTTTTTGTTTTTAAAAGAACGGCTTAATGTACTTTTCATGATTGATTGGTCACATCAATCTACCCGTAATCCCGTATTTACTACGCAACATGTTGGCCATCAATGTAGTCGAAAATGTGTCTCACTTTTAACAAAGGTATTTCGTTGTTTATTTTAATTGCACGTTGTATGACATCATGAGTTCAATATGTCGCCCGTCATTCCGCAAAAAATATATTGGTTACAATTCGCTTAATTATTTGATTTTAACATCCGGGCTTCACCAACCAATCAACGGAAAGCCATGAAGATGTATACAATTCACAAATCATTACGGGACCACAGACATATATCTAGATAGACGCCGCAAGTGCAGCAATTTGTATAAAAACCAAGCGTGCCACATTATTTGTACCCAGTATGACGTCACAAGAACTATTTAGTGATGGGAAACCTCCTTCCGCTCTAAATCGATTGATTGAACGGAATACGCGTAAATATGCGTATTCCATTGAATTAATCTAAACAGAATAATTTTTGCTCAAGTATTTGTTGGGAAACGTCCCTGTTCACTCGTTTACCCACAGTTACGGTGCTTTTGCAGTTTATAATGGCACAATTATGCATTTTTCGCGTTTTCGACTAGTGTTTATCTACGATAACGGTCGAGCGCGTTCTCAAGTGGCACTTGCGGCGCTAGATATATATATGTTTGTGGACGGGACGAACAAGTCGACCGCTTGGTAGTAAGCATCGAGTATATAACCAGAAATAGAGACGAAATGTCATTTCATTTGTTTGAAAACTATTCTGCCATATCATTACTGTGACAACTGCGCTCCGATTGGCCGGCCCGAGTTCGAAACAAATGACGGGTGTCGTCAACTGTTTCACTTCAAACCGACCAGTTAACTTGAGCTTTGATATAATAGACGAAAATTGCAAAATTACGTATTTAATATTTTATTACCGATGAAATGTGATTCCGTTTGTTTTGTAACTAGACGTTTTGCTGTTTTTCCCACACCACCGAATAGAACAGCACGCCATTGTTAAAGATATTATCTTTATTACAATAAATACAAAGTATTTTTTGGAATATACGTAGACGTACACACAGGTCAGTAGTTGGCCTGTCTATATTTCAGTGCAAACGAGAGTTGATATTTATAAAAGCTGTATGGCTAATGTGTTACCAGGAATATGTGGCCCTTATTTCGTCTCTATTTCTGGTTATATACTCGATGCTAGTAAGCGATACGCCTATCTCTAGCAACTCCAGTGCACTTATAGAGCTTTAAATCGCAAAGATCTCAGGGGCACTGCCAAGTCACCCTTAGACATACATTCACAAGTTCCATGTGCCTGTAACTTCACTTTACTAATGTAACAGTCTAGAATCAATTTAGAGAAGTTAAATTCTCAAAGTAGTCTTACCGGGAATGGAACCTGGGACCTCCGTATCCAGCGTCCATTAGTGCAAACCGTTGAGGCCATCGAGGTCGTCATTCTGTGCTCCTATTTTGGTAGCCACATCTAAACTAAATCGACGTTTCTTATCTATAATAGCTAGTTATAAAACAGTAAAATCGTTATAGTTTATTGGCAATGTAATATTACTAGTGGTGTCCTTTAGCGATGACTTGACTTGGCTTGACAGTCGAATCGCTGAATTTACTACCGCGCGCTCTGTCCTGTGATTTATGTGAAAACATTTGTTCGGCGTTGTAGTTTTTTAACCGAAAAATAGATACTGCAAATATATAACAGGAATGGAGACATGATAAAACCAATAAATTTAGTAAACATCAGTACAGAGTACTGATAAAAACGACCTCAAAAGTTCGTGGAATTACATCCTATTTGCTAAGTTTAATTGAAATCGGCTACCGGAAAGTGCGTGAAACCGGATTCATCCCCTACTTTGCCACCCCTAGAGATATTTTCTTCAAATTTAAATGGGACCGCGAAGGAAGTACCCTCTTTCCAACAAAAAAAGCATCAAAAAAAAGCAAGCATGTATTAATAATTATAACAAACTAGTGGAATAATTTCACAAAAAAATAATTGAATATCAATTCAATAAAAATTAAAAGAAAAGCAAATCATCAAAATCGGTTCATAAATGCCGAGTTATCGCGTAATATACATATAAAAAAATATAGTGAAATTGAGAACCTCCTCCGTTTTTTGAAGTCGGTTAAAAATAAATGGAATATGATTGTACAAGAATACAATACAGATATTTATTCTCTGAAAAAATATAATTAACAACATAGGTCTTATAGTATATTGCGAATATTTTCACAATTCTTATTCCATTTTTGATGTAACATGCATTAGAAATTAAATTAATACGATAACATAAACAAACAGTAACAATTGGAATTTAATCAGAAAATAGGAAGTCAAAAATATCACATACAATCATTGACTTATAAATAAATGGACGACTGTTCTAATACAAAAACCACGAAAAAAATGTCCCAAGTCAACCTATTTAAACGTAGTGACATGTAAAGGAATATGAAAAAGCTAAAACGTTGAATTTAAATTGTAATGTCATCGCAGTACTGTCTAATTTTGCTTGCTTGCACTGTCAGTCGAATATACGAAGACTATAGCGTGAATGACGCTCTGTATACGATTTTAACGCCCTATAAGTTCGGACACTTTTTAGCGCGGACCCGACGTCCATATAATTGTAAGTCAATGCATACAATAGTCAAATTTTACATTTTATGTTATCAAGTAAAAAGTCCTCAATATTACAGTAGCATAGAGTAACCAACAAATTATGCATTTTATTTTAATTGTCCATAATTCCATTCTTTATTAGCATCCGGTAGTTTATTAAATAATTTGGGTGCATCGTTCTTAAAAAAAAACCAAATTAGGGCGTTGTTTGAGCCGTATTTCTATTATATTCCTTGTGTGTGTATGATATCTATTTTTCACTATATTAAAGTTGCCTAGAATGCAGTAGACCAGCTTCTTGTGAAAGAGTTCAGAGTCAAGCAGTAATGAACATTATTGCGTTCCGTTTTCGTAGGGTAAAGCTGCTGGTGAAACTATAGTCACATGGGACTTGTCTCAGAATGACGGGTACCATTAAATAAAGCCTAAGAAACTTTAAAGAAATTATTTTTGTAAAATTAAAAAAAAATGTTCGTTATAATATATGTATATAGATATTAAACACTTGGGGTCAATTTACAATGCCTCGGAACGGAATATGTGCGATTTTTTTTAACCGCAGTAAGTACATATAATGTATTGTGTCAATTTCGTAACGTAGAATAGCTGCGGAAATTCCCGATACTTCTCGAGTATTCACCGGAACATGCGCGACTTGTTTTTTGGATGTAGTTTGCACGTTACATAATTTGTAAAAAAGTTTGTTTATTATGCTATGGTTACAAAAAGTACCTTTTTTTGTTCCGCGGTAATGTAAATGGAGCCTTAAGCACGAATGATGCCATAAATCAATTGAAGGTAACCCTATAGTGGATCAAAGGATGTAGTGGCTTATTTGGCAAAGACGCAGCCGTTCTACTAGCCAGAAAAGGGCCGGGTTAGAACCCTTAGTGTCCCTACCCTACCAACGGTCAAATACAGGAAGACACAAAAATACAAAAATTTTTCATAAAAACATTTGAACAGGTTTGAACGTCGTATAACGCCCAGTTATACGACCCGATAGTTTTCGGCGGCCGCCGCAAGGCGACCGCCCAGTTACCACGCTTTCACGTACATTAATGGCGAATCAGAATTCTATATACTTGCCAACAAGATTTTAATTCCTCTGAATAATACAACCGCGCGTTCGCCGCATAGACCAAATACAAGAGTGCGATGAAATTCGTATCTAATAAATGCGCCCTTATGCTCCTTAAACTCAAAAGGCAAAAGGTCCGTGTTCTAACAGCAACTATAGCCCCAGAACAAATAAATTACATTGGGACAACAATTAGGCAAAGAAAATAATGAAAATGAATGAATGAAAATAAATAATAAATATTTGAAAACATCATATTATACGTTGCTCTGATCTCAAAGTAAGTAGTTAAAGCATAGCGTTATGGAAATCAGAAACTATGACAGTACCACAGTACATCGGGTCTAGGCCGAGACTATATAGAAAAAATACTTTTCTACATTCAACCGGCCGGGGCTCGAACCCGAGCCCTCGGAGACGGCGACACCATGAAAACCGGTGTACAAGCCACTCCACCACGGGAGATCGCAAATAGTAATGATTAAATGTATAGCCGTCACAAAATAAGAGGCACCTTTTGACACTTGTCATCGCAATGTCAATAGGGAACTAAACGTATCGGTAACAATATTAAACAATTCTCAAGAGAAATCGATTCGAGATTTTATGAGTCAGTGATGGTTTAGATTATTTTTCGGGTCGTTGATTTTCAGTTCTAGTAAGAACAATCACATTTATTTAAGCTTACATAGCTTTGAGTTTAATATAAGATAAGTAATAAGTAAGTATTTTAAATGACTCAGTGAGAACTCGTAGTTGTTGTTGTAGGGTAGTTACATTGACAGAGTTCATAAGGACAACGTGTTAACTACATGTTGTCCTTGTGAAGAAGTAGCAAAATTTTTGAAGCAAAACGAAAAAGACTTCATAGTTTAACTTTTTTACTCATTTTCATGCCAAAATCATCAGTTGAGCTAGTATTAAGTACCTATGTGTGTATAAATATTTGATTTTCTATCATATAATCAATGTTAACATCTCTGTCAAAATCAAATGTAAATTTTTTTTAAGTTAAATTAAATTGACTGGGTGAAATTCGGCGATTAATTGGTTACAACACTATTATTTAAAAAAATAGACAGAGGACGTAACTGTTTATAAGACGACTAACTCTAAATTATATTTTATTTTGGAATTCGTGCGAAAACAATACTTGAAATGTGTTCTATCATTACTATTTCACTACTTTACTGAAATTCATGTATTTTTTTAAAACCCAATAAGTTAATAATTGTTGGTTTACTGTTTCGTTGACTGCATACAAAGTTACGTATTATTTGTCTTCCTTAGTTGACAAATTGGTGCTGTTATTTTGTGACGACTATAAAAAAATAATTAAGTATTGCACAAAACAAATGCACAATAAGCACGAGATTATACATATAAGCGCGAGATTATATTGCAATTGTGTCCCGAGATTGCAGGTTCAACTGTCACAGAAAGAATTTTCGTTTAAATGTAGGGTAACTGAGAGGTAAAGGTGTATGAATAGTATTTGCGTTTTATCGTACAGTTTTCTTTTTGAATAATTTTTACAATCTTGCAGGTCAATGGCCTCTCTTATAAAAACAATAACTTAGTATAAATGTCGCATCATGGCTAAGCAGCGCTTATGGAGACTAATCCATGATTTTTATTGTTTACAAACGTCACGTTAGTTTGACAGATCAAACTGTGTGTGGCCGTAGAGAGGTGGCGCTGTTATCGTTTGGACGCGTTCAAAATTGAAGTCAACCGACATGGTCCCATGATGCAACTAAATTATATAAGGTTGATATTAGAATAGGGAGAACGTTTTGTAAACGTTTTGTACAATTGAACTTTTGGTGCTAACGAGTTGGAAAGTAAACAACCGTGGCGCTCTCTCTGCGAATTTGCTACGTGACATTTGTCTTTTGTACTTTCTTATGATCGTGTTATTTGCAATCTTCGGACATTACTATTTAATGACCAATTGTATATTGCCATACCAATATTATTGAATGAATTGATAGTATTCAATTCATATTCTTATAGATAAATTGATTACAAATCTTACAAATTATAGCACATATTGGACAAGGTGTTTGGTTCGCCCACGCACCACCACGTGCCCCCGGGTTGACAATCGAACACTGACAGACCCCTTCCACACCCGCACATGTGACGTATGCGCTCGAGACGAATCATAGACCGAGACCGGTAGGTACCATAGACTAGTCTGCTTTAACCCTATTGTTTTAACGCCAATTAATCAGAGATTTCATGTCACGTTCTCTTTGCCAACAGGTTCGTTGTTGTATTGGAGTTCGTATAAAGAATCATAAAATATACTTGATTTTGCATAACCATGATAGTTTTATGGCATTCGCTTGGTTTAGTACTAAGGCTTATGGCTTACGAAGCATCATTGTGTACTATGTACCAATAAAGTTACTTTGTTTAGGTGTTCAGGGGATCGTAAGTGGCTGAGGGATATCAAATATTTATGAAAACAGCGATAACACAAAGCCTCACGTTTTATCGTGAACAGTTTTATTTTTAAATGCATTTAAATTACAACATAAACAACTGAGGTAAAATAAACATAATGCCAAAGTCGAGCACTTTGCGGATTGTGTGTTACGTCCTTTTTGCCGTTTTGGTCTTTATTAACTAGTTGTAGCAGTATAGCTCCTTATGTAAGAGTTCGTCCGTGTTAGTACTGTCACCTTACCTATTTTTACCGCCAAGCGGTATGAGAGCTTTAATGCGTTCCGGTTTTGAAGGATAAGGGTGCTAGTAAAATTGTAGGCACATGGACTTCTCAACGGCATGTCTCATTGTGTCGGGTCTCAGTGGCAGTGTTCCTCAAATCGTTACGATTTAAAGATCTGAGTCACATTGCAACTGTTGTGGACGTGTCGCTAACAACCAGGCACTCGTATCATAAAAAAAGTTAGTTACAGAAGAGTAGTAAGTAGTCGGACTTGTAGAGAGAATGAATGAAGATTGACTAAACAAAATAAGGCAGTATGAGCGGGCAAGTTGGTAAAGCGTGAAACATACAGAGAGCGGGTAATAATATAAATAAATAGGTAAACGGAATTAGATCCGCCGCGGTCCCGACACGAATCGCGCCCGACCCGCATCCGCTCTCTGTCTGTTTCACGCTTAAGGGTGGATCAATGCGAACTTACCATGACCACCTAAATAAAGCCTCGGCAAGTGTACCCTTTACCGACGAGCGAGTATGATAGCAGTGATGCGTGTCGATTAGGCGCAACGTTTGTTTCAGAACCGTAGCAAGTGGAAGGCTGTGGTCACTGCTCAATGGGAAAAGGGTGTTAAATCTTAGAATAATAATGCATAGAAACCTAGTCCGCACACGCTAAGTGAGGCAAATTGAAGCGCGCCAAAAGGGCCTACACGAGCGAGCGGGCCTTCAGTGCTCAAGGTCAACTTGCACCGCGAACAGATCAAGAATTTTAGCTAAAAATGACGAAATGTGCGGTAAATGAGTGTAACAATATGTCAGACAAACATAAAATAGATACTAACACCACATTCCACAAGGAAGTAGCGCGTTTCAACTTGTATTTTTATATAAATATTCACTAAAACCAAAAATTAACCTACTACTAAAACTAGCCTACATGAATTTGATTTTTGCCTCACTTGTGACAGTTCGTTTGATATGAAACTATCATTCTATGCGTTATTATTCTAAGTGTTAAATATAATGGCCATTCCTAAAAACATTTGTGCTCGTTGAAATAAATCGCTATAAGATATGCACGTCAGACTTTGTATTTAGCGCGTTTTGCGTTTCGCTATTTCTATTTCCCGTCAAATATTGATACTGGGCAGAAAATATTTACATTTCTCAGGTTCTTTGTTTGTGTTCACTCGTTCGTGAAAACTGCAGTCACATGTCACGTACGAATATAACTCAATTGTTACCACTCGCCACGTGAAATGTAAACTCCTACGCTCCACGTTTGGGATTGTGTTCTTGATTCTAAATTTTAGCTTGGATTTCACATTTTAAATTCGGAATTTTAGGGCCTCTATGGCGCGTTTGCGTTTGGTCTAAAGTGATTTGAAATAGGATTTTGAATATGATTGATGGTGATGCCAAGAAAGTTTACCATTTCTGAATTATCACTTTTTATAAGATACTTGTTTGAGAAAGTAAGGCATCCAAATGGAACTTCGTCCCAGCGCACGTATTCCCTACCTTTTACGATGTAGGGTTCATCAAACGGCTGGAGATGGAGGTGACTAGGGCAGTGATTGTATCAAAATGCACTAGGTTCCTTTAGGTTTGGATTCCACTTGCCATGTCACATCAGGTGAAGTGGAGCTATCTGCCAGTCACGTATAAAAAAAAGAAAAAAGATCGGTGGGCAAACTAACAAATAGCAAACAATTTTAAAATAGGAAATATCTTGTATTTGAGGACATTTCCTTGCAAATGCTTTCATCCTGGTTGACTATGGCCGTTTTTATTCTATTATCTCCTAGCGCACCGTTTTGTTAAACTTATTTACGCAAATAATTCTCAAGAAAGGTGTTTTGGAATTGTTCTTGCCGTCGGGAATACGACTTGAAGCAAATTGTAGTAGACGCAAAGACTTCATTTCGACGCGCATAAATTTCTTGTTCGAAAACTTGGCGGTGGAGAAATCGATACTACTTGTAGCTTGGTTTACTTAGTGTAGGTTTTGAAAGACATTTGTAATTTACAAAATTTTATAGAATGTAATACTAGCGCTATATTTATTGACATAAAATTATTTGAATGTCATGATGTTTTAACTACCGAGATATAAATTTTTTTTTGTGAAAATACTCTACTAGTTTGTTTTTATTATTTATAAAAAGATCATAAAAAAAACATAAAGAAAAAATCCTCCGATCCTACTGGAACTTAAAAGGTCATATTAATTCGTAGTTACAATTCAAAATAGCAACCTACTGTTAGCATTCACGAAAGTTAGTTTATTGTCACACTTTCGTATGGCGACGGGCAGCACAAAACGTTTTAAAATTAGTTATTTTATATGTAAAGTAAGTTAACCAGTGAAAGGAAGTGTACTAATATCTTGTGTGCTAATCAGGTGTTGTGTTTCAAGTGTCGCCAAGGCGCCTTTTTAACGGGAAAAGAAGTGTTTGTTATAGTAAGTGTTTTTTGTTTTATTTCGGCTTTACTAAGGAAGATTTTCACGCCTCGCTACTGCCTCGTATCTCCTTTTACAATTCCAACTACCAACAGACTGGTTCGAGTCCAATCGGATCCAAAAAAAATTTCTTTGTGCTTGTTCAATCTTGTATCAATAATAATATAAAATGATTTTATTTGCATTAGTTAAATAAAAGATTAGAAAAAAGGAAGTGATCTGTTACTGTAGTGGCATGCAAAAAATGAAAATTGTTTAAACAATTTTTAATTACTACACTAGTTTGTTATAATTATCAATTAAATATTGTTCGTAAGGTTTACTGGTTCGTTCCGTAGCTCAGTTAGAAAGCATCAGGCTCTGTATGCTGAAGGCGCTAATTCTAATCCAGTCATATCCAAGGAATTATTCATAGTGTTCGATCTTTGTTTTAATAATTACTTGAAGATATTTTAAATCGTAATATTTACTACTGGTCTATAAATACTGTAAGCATTTTCGAAGAATTTTTTGTTTCTAAGGGAACAATTTTCTAGAAGTCATTTCTTTAGTTTTCGAAACATTTGAGTTGAAGTGGTAACGTTTCTTAATAACAATATAAATCCAAAAAGCGTCTAAGTAAGTCTAAGAGAGAAGAAACGCACAAACGTCGTGCATATTGTTGAAAAGCGAAAACGAAGTACGACATGACTTCATTAGAAGCCAGGTCGAAGGCAAAGTGGAAGGCAAGCGTAGGCGAGGAGGATCGAGAATAAGTTACTTTGACTAAATGAAAAGAAAAGTAGGTGGTACTCCGTAAGGAGGTTAAAGAAAGAGCTTTGTTGAGGATAGAATCTCTTAAATTTATTGGCTAGAGATATTGCAACTGAAGGCTAAGTAATATGTACTGCCGTCCGCCAGCTAAATGGCGGACAAAATATATTTTTGATTTATCATAAAGAACCATAACCCAGTTTTACAATATTGAAATTTTTTAATGATATTTCGTTAAGGTAAGTTTCGATAGGTCGAACACGTTAACTAATTTTAACTGTTTTTAAAAGGAATTTTGTGTTCTATCTTTTGCTATTTAAAACGGATATTTGACCATTTGTCACAAAGTCTCGTTTTAGGTAGTGGACGGCAGTGTAGTACATCGTGTTTTTTTTTTACTGAAAACTGTGCTATAAGTACCTATAATTGTACCAAACGATCTATCTGAGTCGTGTTCTATGATAATTTCTTCAAAATCAATCTTATGTGACCGATTTTAAGTTACTCTTTCGATTATATCAGATGAATTAATTTTAATGATAATTTGACCTAATAATATAATATACTACCAGTAAAGCTAGCGCGATAAGACGCGACTTGCGCGAGAGCGACGTAAGGCCCGAGGTACTGCTATTATATGCTAGCCCTACAGATATTGACAAGACAGTCGTATTAATTATAATATTTATTGTAAATACGAAATATTTTTTGGGAAAATACCCCATTAATTTACTATTATTTACATAATATACGTTTGATACAATTTGTTCAATCGGATCGAAGGAATTTTCTTTGTGTATGTACCTATCTTTGTATCAATAATAATAAAAAATACTAACCTTTTTTCACATAAAATAGAAGAATATCATGCATGGTGGATATTCAATGAGCAAGCGAAGGATACTAAGGTTCAAAAATAGAATCCTGAGCGTAGCAAGGGTTTCAAGCCACTAGACGCAAAATAACTTGGCTGCCGAGCGAAACGCACAACTTTTAACCTCTCTATGGCGAAAGGAAAATGGTAGATGAAAGAAAAACATTCAAGTCAGTTTTAATAAACAAAATTAGTTAACGTTCTCAATTTAATGTCTCAACAATAATAAGAATAAAATATTCCGAAGCAAGTGTATTACTTATACATAAAGAATGTACGATTGTAAATCGCGTAGTTGAACGTGTCATTATGTTTTTTTTATCGATAGAAAAAGTTAGGTGCTCCACAGTCAAGTTCGAATTTCAAAAACCTTTCCCACTCTAGCTAGCGTGGAAAAAACGCTTTTGCGTGCAGATTTCCAATGGCCTTTCCGAGCTAGTGAGGTGAAAAAGAAATTTATTTGTCATTGTTATCAGCAAATCCAAACTAATATTATAAATGCGAAAGTATCTGTTATGTTTTCGCAGCTAAACCGCTGAACCAATATTGATGAATTTTGGAATAGAGTTTGATGGGACCTAGAAGAAGGACATAGGCTACTTTTTCTTACAAAAATAAATCTTAAAGGCGGTCAAATGGGGGATGAAAGTTTGTATGGAGAACCAATAAAACTATGAAAATGAATATAGTACAGTAGGCTACTCGAAGGACTTGTTCTACGCGGACGACCAAATCCAAAAACCAAAGACGACCATACCCAAACTCATGGTACCACGATTTCGTTTAACTAAGATAAACGATTATTTTTTGGGGAACAGTATACGTTTAAAATTTCTTAGCTTATTATTAAGATTATCACTTCGTAAGTTTAAATACACATTAAGAGTATTTTACTTGAAAAGTCATATTACAAAATTGAAGACTGTGTGTTAGATAAAGATGTATAGAAAAACCAAATGAGTCTGGATTCCACAAAATATGATCCAAAGCGTATTTCCACAGCAGTTTATTTTAACTTTATCGTGCACAGAATTGAGGTAGTCAAAGAATTCCATTCGTCTTCTATACCAAGAACATTGATCGGTCGAGTCTTAAGTCTGTGTGATCCACAATACGTGCACCTGGAACTAGATTATGTTAAACGTGTACTGGAAAGCAACGGCTTTAACCGGAGGCATTGTAATCGTGTCGTGAACGCATCTACTCGTCCTCGTCCGGAGCTAGTGGAGAGGCTGCCGATATACTTACCTCACATTAAGGCAGTAACGGATACTTGGTACTTGGTACTTGGTGCAACGGGCTGGTATCCGCAACTCGACGACAAAGCGGCTATTTTGCGTGTGGTGGGTGCAGGGTCCTACTCGTGCTACCCAAGCTCCTCCAGGAATCTCAGCAGCCTCCTTGGTTTGCTGAAGACTTCGGGGAGCGACCTTGGCACTCCAAGGTATTTTGCCCTGTAGTTGGCTACGCCGGAGCACTGAAGTGGGATGTGCGCAGCCGTTTCCTGCCCCTCCAAGCACGCTCTGCATAGAGGGCTGTCTGTGATACCTAAATTGAAAAGGTGTTTATTGTATGGACCATGACCCGTTAGGGCGGCAGTTAGAGTGCGAAGCTCTTGCCTTTTAAGTTTAATTAGTATTCGAGATAGACTGGCATTGAGCGTTGGGAGTGCTTCCCTCGCCTGTCTACAAACCGTAAGGGTTGTCCATGTATTATTATGTAAAGATTTTGTACCTTTGTGTATAGTTGTTCTGGACCATTGGCAGGGGAGGGACACTATCGGTTCTGGTCCTACAGCGTCCGTCTCCGACCCTTTCCTGGCTAGTTCATCTGCTGCGTCATTGCCACGTGAGCCGCTGTGTCCTTTAATCCACTGAAGAGTTACGTGGTTTTGTATCCATGAGTGCTTGATGGCATTCGTAAATGAGCCCTGAGTTTATGTCATAGCTATTCAGTGCTTGAAGTACTGACATACTGTCGGAGAGTATTCGAATGGAGTAGTTCTTTACTCTTCTCGCTATGATTGCTTCTGCCGCCAATGCATTCAGCCTGGAATACTGTGTTGGGGGGTAACGGATAAAATCGGACACTTCTTACCCCGAAGATATAGCATCAAGGCGATTTTCCGCCCTCACATGCAATTTAGACAGTTGGTGCGTTCACCAAGGGATAGTGAGCCATTGAACATTGAACTCCTGTGGCAAGAATTACATAGGAGAGACCGGCCGTAACATATCGACACGACTAACGGAACGCATACGTAGTATTAAGAACCGGGACAATCGGGTCTTTGCAGTGATAAAGTCCGTACTGGCGAGAGAAAAGCATTTGATCCCGCGGAAAGTACCTGAAGCTATCGAGATTGGTCGTCATTCGAATTACAATCGTGATAGTGGATGGTCGGTACCCCCGGCTGGAAAACAGTGTTAGGTACTACGTGTGGGTAGTGTAGACGAGACTTTAGAAAGTAACGTTGTTAGTGTAGTGTGCAATCCTGCATATAACTTTAATAAAACAGACGGCGCCGCCTGCGCCCGCTGCCGTACTGAGTGATCGGGCTGCCAGGGCTTTGGCGCGCAGTTTCCGTCGAGTTACCGCCGCGGAATCTTATGATTAAGGACCACGAATTGGTTCGAAACATGTCGACCAAAAATTCGACGTAAATACGTGAGTTATCCGTTATTTGTAGTTAATGTGTCTGAGTCTCACGGTGGTTTTCTATTTAAAAAAGTAGTGTATTTTTCAAATTTTTACAAAAGATACATTTAACGAAACTGGTGAACTGGAATCACTATTCCGCAAAACCTTTGTGGTCTTTACTTCCTGTGTCCTAAGGCTTTGCCGGTTATACGTATTAAAAGGGTTAGCTTTATATTTTGGCAGTCGTTGTACATTTCGCAAAACAATACTATTAAACCGTAATTGAGTTCCTTTTTTCCTTTTTTCTTTTTTCCTTAATTAAATTTCTTTTTTGTTTGATTCTGCCCGGGACCCTTGTTCTCTTGTATTCATTGTTCTTGTTTGTATTACTTTGTTACATTTAGTTTTCGTTTTTAAGTTTATATTTTTGTCTTTATTGATTAAGCTGTGATTTCTTATAATTACTTATGCAATTAGAGAATTTTAGCAGCAGTAGAGCATCTTGTAAAAGAATTCGCCAAGCAGTAAGGTAAGCATTACGGCGATCCGGTTTTGAAGGGTAAGGGTGCTGGTGAAGTCACAGGCCCTTGGGATTTTCCAATTTAAGTCTCATGGTGACAGGCACAATGGCAGTGCTCCTCGGATCTTTGCCATTTAAAACTCTGAGTGGCACTGCAACTGTTATGGACAGGCGTGTCGCTTACCACCAGACGCACGCTTATTCGTCCCATCACATTGTATCTTGAAAAAAAAAGCTTACAAAATCAAATCAAAAGAAAGGAACTGTAAGTGAGCCAAGGAATGAATAAAATGGTATGGGTCATTTTCTGTGCTCAAATTGAAACTAAAATAAATGAAACCTAACATATCGCAAGTGTATTTTATTATATTTTAAAAAGTGTTTTTTCCTCAGAATCGACGAAAAACGAATTACTCGCTTCCCGTGAAAAATCTGTGTAAATTTATGTATAGGTTATTTCCTACTTGCCAAATATATATACTTAAAAATAAAAGAGAAAAAATAATTTCATATATTTGGATAAGGACTTTTTTGGCCTGAACTAGCTCACATAAAGCGTGTCTCATTTTGAGTTAAGTAGTTAAGTAGACGTCGTTTAGTTGTTTTTTACAATATTCTAACGACGGCTTTTAAGTTCAACAATGGTATAATTTTGAATTTCACATTTTTGTAATAGCAGTGCGACATGTTGTATCATAAGAACTAATATTTACGAGTAGCTCCTTTCCAGGCGAATGGCATTGTTAACACAAGTATAATGGAAATAGAAACCCCTCAATTCTAAATACGCAGCCAGTTATTTGCGCACAATTATGAAAGGAAAACAATAAGTGCAGTTTCCATTAAATTGAGTAGAAGGAATGGTATAATAATGTATGCTTTTGAGTTGTGTCCATGGTATACGTTTGTAGCCTTGACCTAGGGAAGTGATAATGCAGAAAGTTCCACAAGATTTATTGTAGGAGATTATAAACGAGGAAAAGAAAGATATAATCTGAGGGCAGAGTACTAAAAAAACTAACCTCAAAAGTCATTCATACCCTAGTTTCCCACCTTTGGAGGAGGAATATTGTCTTCAAATTTAAATGGGACCATTTCTGAGGTACCTACTCTCTTCCCAACAAAAAAGAATCATAACAATCGGTTCACAAATGCCGTAGTTAACGCGAACTAAAATTATATAAAAAATGTAATATAATTATAAAACACTCCCTGTAAAGGGCTTAGTCGACATACGACCTATTTGCAAAATGAGTATAATTACATAGTCGTAAAAATATGTAATTGTGGTAGACCTCGATCTGAAAATGCCGTCACTGGGTATTATAAAAATAAAAAAAAACACCAACACCCTTACCTTTCAAAACCGGAACGCAGTAATGCTCACATTATTGCTTGGTTGCAGAAATAGGTACGGTGGCAGTTCTTCCCTGGACAAATTGATTCACAAGCTGCTAATATACAGAGTACTAAAAAACCGACCTCAAAAGTACGTGGAATTACGTACGTTTGCTAAGTTTTATTGAGATATCCCCTAGTTGGCCACTATACAGGACTTGACCCTGGAGATAATAAAAAACGGTTCTCGGAAGCGGAAAAACGCCTTGAATTGGAGAAATAGCAAAATCAACCATTAAAGTAATTGCTCCTAAATTAAATTTAGGCGCTATTTATAAAAATGAATATTCATGCGTGAACAGCCACCCTTAGATGTGGACACCATTTAACATTTTACTTTCAATGTCTACGACAGATGGCTTTCATGCGAAGAGTTTATAGGGAATAAATTGCAATACAGTTTGTAAAGTTCTGAACAGGGGAATCGCTAAGAAACTTATTTCATTGTAGTTGGTAGCAGGATGTTCTTTTCGTCCTGTTTTTTTTTTTGGAAATTTATGGAAGCTCTTTTTGTTACTTTATGTAATTAATTTATTATCAAACTTAAGACCTATATCTACTAAAGCGAAGGCTATGTTACAATAAACTATAGTTAGTTGAGTATAGACATTTTTCCAATTCGCTGTCATCGATGAATTTGACTGGCCTATAAGTATTTAATTGAAAAAAAAAACTGACCTCAAAAGTTTGCTTATCAGCTTTTTTCAATTTCCATGGGATCCTTTATCAGATTCTGACTTCTTGGTGACAATGGGACTGTTACGGACTTCTTTGTACATTTTATATGTGATAGGCAAAACGAACCCCGAACTGCATTAGAGACCACCTCAAGAGTACCCTTTCAAACAAAAAAAGAATTTTGAAATCGGTGCACAATTGACGGCGAAATTGGTGAAATTGATGTCTTTTATTTCATTTGTAAAAAAATAAGTTTACTAATTTATTACAAAACTTATTTTTTTACAAATGGCAGTCGAACGGCAGGGACAATGGCTTTAGCCTGATGAACCGCATTAGTATTAGGGGTTAAAGTATGAAATTGCCGTTTTATTGCAATAGGTTCTTTGAATTTTCATAGAATCTTCATGGTTTGAGGTTTTCGAATGAAACTTTTTTCAAATGGTTTCTGTGATTATTTTTTTTAAATTTGAAACATTTGAATATCGACTTTCAATTGTTTTTGTTATTCAATTTAGACAAGAAAGATGGATACTGCGAAAATTCGAGTGATTTTTGAATACGAGTTCCGACGCGGAACTAACGCGGCAGAAACAGCCCGCAATATCAATGCTGCGTTTGGAGAGGGGTCTACTAATGAACGCACCGTGCGATTTTGGTTTAAACGCTTTCGTGATGGAAATTTCGACTTAAAGAACGAGCCACGAGGAAGACCGCCCACACAGGTGAATAACGATGAATTAAGAGAGATAGTGGAAGCCGATCCTAGTCAAACTACCCAGGAATTAGCGGCATGGTTTAACGTTACCTTACCCACAATATTGACTCACTTGCGTCAAATCAATAAAATAAAAAAATACGAAAAATGGGTGCCTCATGATTTGACTGATCTGCAGAAAGAAACGCGTGTTGAAACTTGTGTTGCCTTGTTGAACCGGTACAGAAATGAAGGAATATTGGATCGAATTGTAACATGTGATGAAAAGTGGATTCTTTATGATAACCGGAAAAGAAAAATGCAATGGCTGACCCCAGGTCAAATGCCACAACAGTGTCCTAAAGCAAAACTTACCAATAAAAAGGTAATGGTAACTGTTTGGTGGTCTCAGCATGGTGTTATTCACTATAGTTTTCTCCGATCTGGTCAAGCAATAACGGCAGATGTCTATTGTGCCGAACTCCGAACCATGTTGACAAAACTAGCAGTAAAACAGCCCCGACTCATGAATCGATCTTCACCATTATTGCTCCACGACAACGCGAGACCTCACACAGCACGAGAAACCATTTTGACCCTTCAGGAACTGCAGTTAGAAACCATTCGTCATCCTCCGTATTCACCAGACCTTGCTCCAACGGACTACCATTTTTTTCGTGATTTGGACAATTATCTACGTGACAAGAAGTTTTCTTCCCAGGAGGCAGTACAAAATGCTTTCACACAGTTTGTGCAGTCTAGACCTTCCCATTAGATGGCAGCAATGTATAGATAATAATGGCAACTATTTTGATTAAATAAATTTGTTAAAAATTTAAAAAAT